>NC_091177.1:2503606-2691106 GCF_040958095.1 Procambarus clarkii
AGCGAAGGTATAACTGATGCAGCCTTGGCCAGCGATGAGGTCAAGGATGAGGGGCCTCGGCCCAAGTTGGGGTCAAAGGCAGGGGAGGCCTCGGCCCACGATGGAGGGGTAGGGGTTGAGGGTAGTGGACCAACCTCTGGCGGACACAGCACACTCGCCCTCATAATGAGATAAATTTCTAAATTATCCTCTTTAATCATCAAGTTTTCCCTCCCCCCCCCCTCCCCCTCTCTCTCCTCTCTTCTCACTCTTTACTTTCTTATGGTCTCCTTGTAGGCTTATCTCCTGTTTACAGACAACTTTGCTCGCTGTGTATCTGTTGTGCAGTACTGTGCCGGCTCTTGTGTACACTGAATGGATAAGCGCCTCATCACTAGCTGCGTGCTTCAATTCACTGGCCATCAACTTCAAGGCACATCCTTCTCCGTTCCTCGACTCCATTCATCAACTTGTCACACTGCAACACCTGGGGAATTTCCATCACACATTGACAAAGAACCCTTTCAATGTCCATCATTATAATTAGTATACCTTCAATTACAACCAATTATTCAACTCTTCACCACTCGCGCTCGCTGCTTCTCCACGTCCACCCCCATCAATCTCCATCGCCCACCCAGCTGACCAACTATCTCCACAGCTCGGACCTCTCAACTGCCTCTTAATCTGTCACTTGCTATTACCTCCTTCAGCTCCAATTAAGCTGTCTCTCCACTCTTGTGTTGCCTAGTCAGTCTCTCTGTCCGTCTGTGTGTGTTGTTTTGGTGTGTGTGTGTGTGTGTGTGTGTGTGTGTGTGTGTGTGTGTGTGTGTGTGTGTGTGTGTGTGTGTGTGTGTGTGTGTGTTGTTTTGGTGTGTGTGTTGTTTTGGTGTGTGTGTGTGTGTGTGTTTTGGTGTGTGTGTGTGTGTTTTGGTTGTGTGTGTGTGTGTTTTGGTGTGTGTGTTGTTTTGGTGTGTGTGTGTTTTGGTGTGTGTGTTGTTTTGGTGTGTGTGTGTTTTGGTGTGTGTGTTGTTTTGGTGTGTGTGTGTTTTGGTGTGTGTGTGTTTTGGTGTGTGTGTGTGTTTTGGTGTGTGTGTGTGTTTTGGTGTGTGTGTGTGTTTTGGTGTGTGTGTGTGTTTTGGTGTGTGTGTGTGTTTTGGTGTGTGTGTGTGTTTTGGTGTGTGTGTGTTTTGGTGTGTGTTTTGGTGTGTGTGTGTGTGTTTTGGTGTGTGTGTGTGTGTTTTGGTGTGTGTGTGTGTGTTTTGGTGTGTGTGTTGTTTTGGTGTGTGTGTTGTTTTGGTGTGTGTGTTGTTTTGGTGTGTGTGTGTGTGTGTGTGTGTTTTGGTGTGTGTGTGTGTGTTTTGGTGTGTGTGTGTTTTGGTGTGTGTGTGTTTTGGTGTGTGTGTGTTTTGGTGTGTGTGTTGTTTTGGTGTGTGTGTGTGTTTTGGTGTGTGTGTGTGTGTTTTGGTGTGTGTGTGTGTGTTTTGGTGTGTGTGTGTGTTTTGGTGTGTGTGTGTGTTTTGGTGTGTGTGTGTGTGTGTTGTTTTGGTGTGTGTGTGTTGTTTTGGTGTGTGTGTGTGTTTTGGTGTGTGTGTGTGTTTTGGTGTGTGTGTGTGTTTTGGTGTGTGTGTGTGTTTTGGTGTGTGTGTGTGTTTTGGTGTGTGTGTGTGTTTTGGTGTGTGTGTTGTTTTGGTGTGTGTGTGTGTTTTGGTGTGTGTGTTTTGGTGTGTGTGTGTGCGTGTGTGTTTTGGTGAGTGTGTGTGTGTGTGTGTGTGTGTTTTGGTGAGTGTGTGTGTGTGTGTGTGTGTGTTTTTCAGTCAATCGTTGCACCGTCTTTTAACACCAAGCTTTTTTCCTCCCATTCCCCTCTAACTACCCGTCAATCTACACCAGTCATGCGCGCGCGCACTCGCAAACAATCACACTCGCAAATACATGCCCAGGCACGCAAGAGCGCTCTCGCGCGCATACATGTACCCGCGAACCTATGTGCGTGCGTGCACGTGCGCCCGCTACATTCAACCACTGACACACCTGTTCACATAGAGCAAAAATACCTGACAAGGGAACACAGGTCCCACCTGGTCTGCCTCTACCAAGTGACACTCGTATGACACTTGGCACGGAGTCTTGACAGACGCGCCCACCACCACTAGCCCTACCACCACCACCAGCTTTAGCCCCACCACCAGCTTTAGCCCCACCACCAGCTTTAGCCCCACCACCAGCTTTAGCCCCACCACCAGCTTTAACCCCACCACCAGCTAGCTCTACCACCTCGACAACCAGCCCTACCACCAACACAATACTGACCTGTCATTGGACTAATGGTCACCAGCTTGGAGTCTGAGTTATACGATGCCTGGGTTCGTACGCTTTTGGATCACTTGGACAACTTGGGCCACTTGGCTTTTGGACCCATAACCACTTCAAAACCGACTTTAGTCAAATCGCGAGAACAGAATGAAGCCATCAAATACCGTTGAAGCTCCTGATGGGCCCCCTGCAGGAGTTTGAGACCGTAGTGTGTAGGTTACCTGGTCCAGGACTCGTCAAGCATTTACGCCTCCCCTGGCGAAACCTGTATATCTTTTGTTAATCATGGCAGCTTTCTTCACATTGATTAAATAGTTGACGTGGTTCGAAACATAACAATCCAGGATATTATTGTTATACACAACCTCGTTATGCTTCGGAGCTCAAGACTGTTTAGCACATGTGAACAAGGACGACAACAGGGGAAGGGACGACAACAGGGAAGGGACGAGTACCACCAGGCTGGACTCGGAACTGTGTGGGGCACAAGTGTAACGAATATATCCCTGGAAACACAAACCAAAACTGTCTATTTTCCGCTTGTTACAACTTGTAATAAAGTTGTTACATCTTGGCTTAACGTGTTTATGACATTAGAACGTTGTTACAACTTGCTATATTGGTTGTTATAACTGGTTAGGTGTTAAAACTTGTTCGAACGTTGTACCAACGTCGTACTTTCGTTGTGTGTTTGGCGGTTATAGACTTAACTTAAGTATTATTATTCTAAAACAGAAACTACTTTTCTCTTACGCCGATTCTATCCGAACATTTCGACAATTACTGTTGCAGCTGTACTCGTCCCACCACAGCTGCCTCCAGCTCTAATTTTAGTTCTCTCCTAGGAGCATTTTTCCACGTGTTTCAATATAATTAGACAAAAACAAAAAAGCAATGTTAATGCGTTGAATTGTAAATTTATTTTTTAAATAATTTAGGTGTCTTAATTCTTACATGAAGCTACAATACATCTTCTAGGGTTGTGCTCTGGTTAAATCATCTCTACTATACAACCGAAATGTGAAAAAAAATTCGTTTAATTATATGAATTTTGATGTTAAACAACAGGAAGGATAGCATTGGGACAGGTGTCGAGTTGGGACTCGACACATAGTGGCAACAGTTATAGGATACAGTAGGGCAGGTCCCTGGCTGGGGCTACACACGTCGCACCAGCGTAGGATAACACACAGGACAGGAGCCCTGGGTGTTATCCTACGGTGGTGGTGGTGGGACTACATCAGAGGCACCACCACCAGGTATATATATATATCCTGTCCACCAGGAGTTGGATCGGCGTCATCTCTACGCCTGACTGACAGACCTGAGAGCTGTGGGAGTGTGTTCTGCATGTGTCACCTTCCGCCATACCTGTTGCTTTATCCCTATCATGTTCTCGGTCTCTCTGTCTCTCGGTCTCTGGCCAGCACTGTATATAGCAGATAATTACCACCAGATCCTCAGGTGGGTAGGAGATGCCATTAACATAATCTCAAACGTACTCTGCATGGTTACGGTGCACGCAGTGAATAGTAACAGTACTGCCCGGAAACCATTGACCAATACAGTCGAAAACGGTAATCACACAGATTGCAAGATGAAGAAAGCTGAACAACGCCATCCGATGTACACTATAGGAACTGGTCGGTCGAGCGGACAGCACGCTGGACTTGTGATCCTGTCGTCCTGGGTTCGATCCCAGGCACCGGCGAGAAACAATGGGCAAAGTTTCTTTCATCCTATGCCCCTGTTACCTTGCAGTAAAATAGGTACCTGGGTGTTAGTCAGCTGTCACGGGCTGCTTCCTGGGGGTGGAGGCCTGGTCGAGGACCAGGCCGCGGGGACACTAACGCCCCGAAATCATCAAGATAACCTCAAGATGGTATCAGGGCCCTGGTGTTCTCTGGTCCCTACAGGAAGCTCCAGAGTCGTGTGGGCATTCTCTGGTCCCTACAGGAAGCTCCAGAGTCGTGTGGGCATTCTCTGGTCCCTACAGGAAGCTCCAGAGTCGTGTGGGCATTCTCTGGTCCCTACAGGAAGCTCCAGAGTCGTGTGGGCATTCTCTGGTCCCTACAGGAAGCTCCAGAGTCGTGTGGGCATTCTCTGGTCCCTACAGGAAGCTCCAGAGTCGTGTGGGCATTCTCTGGTCCCTACAGGAAGCTCCAGAGTCGTGTGGGCATTCTCTGGTCCCTACAGGAAGCTCCAGAGTCGTGTGGGCATTCTACCTAAACTGTTTATCTATATTTTAATGAACAAACAAAATGGTTTACAGAACCTTCTGGAATGTTCCATTATCAAGTGTCGGATTCAACATATCTAGATATTGGCTGACAGTGTTTGATTGACAAGAGCTAGTAGTGGAAGGCTTGGTACTGATTGTTCCTATCATTTCAATTGTAGTTCCTTCAGACTTGAAAGGAAGGTGTTGCTGCAGTTGAAAAAATGTGTTTGCATATTATATATATATATATATATATATATATATATATATATATATATATATATATATATATATATATATATATATATATATATATATATATATATATATATATATATATATATATATATATATATTGGTTACATGTTTAACTTTGCAGGAGAGAGAGGATACAGGTGTACTGTTGAGACTTGAGCAGACCCCTCTCTTGACTGTATAATTCTCAGTCACAAGGGGGTTATAGCGAGATTGAACTCTGTCTGTCGATAGCTGAGTGGGTTACCATGAATAGTATTATCCGCAGTTTAAATCCTGTTATTAAATTAAAAACATATATACAAGGAGGATATGGGATTGATGTAGGTACGAATGAACAGTTGGCTACCAAAAAAAAAAAAAAAGTTATTTTTATTTTTATTGGGCACTTTAAACCACGCTTATAAAATAATTTCGGTATTATGAACATCGACAAATGGGTAACAACGCCATGTAATAATTGTCACAATCTTTTTAAAAGATTTCGGCATTCCTTATATCTGTTTCCTTTAAAACAATTAACTAAAAGACGTTCCTGGAACATGGATCAAAAAGAGCGGATTAAACCAGTCGGGCACACGTCCCCATGGTGGTCTGAGGGCCCCCCCCCCACGTCTCCCCCAGGTGGTCTGAAGGCGCCCCTCCCCCCACACGTCTCCCTCAGGTGGCCTGAGGGCGCCCCCCACACGTCACCCCCAGGTGGTCTGAGGGGCGCCCCCCCCACGTCTCCCCCAGGTGGTCTGAGGGCGCCCCCTCACGTCACCCCAGGTGGTCTGAGGGCGCCCCCGCCCCCCCCCCCCCCCCCACGTCTTCCCCAGGTGGTCTGAGGGCGCCCCCTGTGGGAACCGACCTGTGAGATTTATATTTATTTAATTTATATGAATTTATATTTACGTTAATTTATATACTTCGATAGCAATTTGTATAATGATAAGTGGACTGTATTTCTGCAATAATCTCTTAATCTCACAAATCGATCCTCTACACATTAGGGGGGGTTTATTAGTTTATATATATGCAGCCAATCAAACTACAGGAATAGACTACATACATTGAAAAGGTTCCTTATCTTATAGTACAGCAGGTTAGTCCACCAGGTATAACTAGGGTGTAGACACCAAATTATCCTCTTTGAGGTAGCTTCCATATCACCCAGTAACTGGTGCACAAATCTTGCTTCCTCGTCTTGACCTGTCAAAAGTGCGCTAGCTGTGAAGCCAGAATCCTATATATGACAAGTATTTCAGAGAAAACTGTACATGGAACATGAAGACCTGGCTTAATTACCTTTAGTTTGAGGCTTCCACGTGCTCTAACCGTGTCACCCTATATAATGACATTAATGGCCATAAATGAATGATAAACGGGTTTCGGAAAGAACACTTAACTTGAATTGTAGACATCGTGTTGGAGATGGTACCTTTGGTTTCCATAACACTACGTCCAAGTAAAATTAACAGGAGCCGAATTTGCTCCCGTGTGAGCCTCTGGTCTCGTATCAACAATGGCTGTTTAACACTCCATACTATTGACGTTACTGGCCGACATTGTCCAGATATGATAGGAGCTAAATTTGCTCCACACGTCTCGGAGGTGACACAACAATGGCTCCCCTCCTTCCCCACTGACGCCTGGCCTACTTTGTCCAGATTTCAGAAAGTGATAGAAGGGTCACATTTACTCTACTTTAATATTGATAATTAAGTTAATTTATATAAGATGTTTTTATGATAGTAAAGTCCAAAGACTAATGTATTTAAGAATAATTCCCACCATAATAGGTGGTGAATTATAATAGTGTGTGGTGATGATATCCCGTTTTCTTTAGACGGTAATTCCACTACAAGTTACGTTTTCTATGGGTAACTTGTTTATACAACACAGCTATTATCTGTCTGTATGATATATTAAATGGTGTCGGATTTTCCGACACCCCCTCACGTCACCCCCAGGTGGTCTGAGGGTGTCCCCCCCCCCCACACGTCTCCCCCAGGTGGTCTGAGGGTGTCCCCCCCCACACGTCTCCCCCAGGTGGTCTGAGGGCGCCCCCCCCCCACACGTCTCCCTCAGGTGGTCTGAAGGCGCCCCCTCGTCACCCTCAGGTGATCTGAGGGCGCCCCCCCCACGCCTTCCCCAGGTGGTCTGAGGGAGCCCCCCCCCCCCCCACGCCTCCCCCAAGTAGCTAAACAAACGCGTCTCTCCCAGGTGGTCTGAGGGAGCCCCCCCCCCCCACGCCTCCCCCAGGTGGTCTGAGGGCGCCCCCTCACATCACCCCCAGGTGGTCTGAGGGCGCCCCCCCCACACGTCTCCCCCAGGTGGTCTGAGGGAGCCCCCCCCCCCCCTTCGTCACCCCCAGGTGGTCTGAGGGCGCCCCCCCCCCCCCACACGTCATGCTCACAGGGCGAGCCACACCCTACACTTCGCTGCGTACTGGTGCGGGCGGAGTCCCTGAACCAGAACCCGTATAGTGACGCTGAAGGACAGAACGAAGGAAGCTAAACAAATTAGACGGGACTACAGAAGACCAAAAAAGAAGTGGGAAAAGAGGGGAAAACAAAAATGGGAAATG
Source organism: Procambarus clarkii (assembly GCF_040958095.1). NCBI lineage: Eukaryota > Metazoa > Arthropoda > Malacostraca > Decapoda > Cambaridae > Procambarus > Procambarus clarkii. The sequence goes on from NC_091177.1 coordinate 2,510,947, forward strand.
GATACTAATTGGACCCTGGCCAGAAATAACACCGAGCCCCTTAACCTCACTCGTTTCCCGTAGCTCAATATAGCCAACAATATAGGCCACTCGTACATGCATTATACAATCAGCTGAGAACCTTGAATATCGTTGATCCCATTCATTTACCGGTATTTTATACGGGGGTCCCCGGCGGTGCCCGGTTCATCCCGGTGGTAATGATTGCAAGTTCTCTCTCGTTCAGTGATCGGTGTGCATCCCGGTAAGACTCGTAACCTCTCCCAGAGAAGGCGCTGAACACCATTCAAGAAACGTGAACTTGTACGCCCAATCGTTCTGGGGTCGAGAACTCAAATACCCGCTTACTTGTGCACGTATCTCGGTGGTGTGACTGGTGGAGAGACGAAGAGGGAACTGAGGGAGGGAAAAGAGGGGAAAGTGTTGGAGGCAGGAAGTGGTTAGAGAATAGAAGACAAGAAGTAGAAGAGGAGAACAGAAGGAGGAGGAGGAGAACAGGAGGAGGAGGAGGAGAACAGGAGGAGGAGGAGGAGAACAGGAGGAGGAGGAGGAGAACAGGAGGAGGAGGAGGAGAACAGGAGGAGGAGGAGGAGAACAGGAGGAGGAGGAGGAGAACAGGAGGAGGAGGAGAAAGGGAAGTGGACAAGGAAATAGGGAGATCAGTCAACGAAAAATCCAGTGATTAAGAACCAACAAAATATGTCATAGGCGTCTTACCAACTAAGAACCTGGGGCCAGATTCACTTAGCAGTTACGCAAGTACTTACGAACGTGTACATCTTTCCTTAATCTTTGACGGCTTTGGTTACATTTATTAAACAGTTTACAAGCATGAAAACTTCGCAATCAACTGTTGTCATTGTTATAAACAGCTTCCTGGTGTTTCGGAGCTCATTAACTGTTTAATAATTGTAAACAAAGCCGCCAAAGATTGAGAAAAGATGTACAGGTTCGTAAGTGTTTAGCGTAACTGCTTCGTGAATCTGGCCTCTGACTGGCATTTGTAAGCATCGCAGATCTGAAGGTCCGTGTCACCTCAATGTCGACAGATTGTTGTGGAGATTTGAGTGAATGTTAACTACCAAATCACACCCCACCATAAATCTCACCCTGAAATACCTATTACCATGATCATGCTTGTAAACTCACCCAAAAAACACAACCAAATTACTCCGGGTTGTGTAAATATGAGTCGGTACCGCTAACAGGAGCTCACGGGCCATGCGCATTGTGTGAAAATCTCAATAAACGGAGCCCTGACCGAGGTAAATATATAACTCGCCAAAATGTAGCAATGATCATCATCTTGTTCTTCCGTGTGAATCAGTGGGAAAGTCACCAAGGACGTAGTTTTTAGCACACAGCCGAACAACGCTCAATGGCTTTTCCTTTATATCACTATATATATGTAGGATGCCACACAACACTTGACCTCAAACAACAAGAAAAAAAGGAAGAAAAACCAGTGAAATGGGAAAATATTTGTACTACTTTTACTCTGAGATTGAGTGAAAGTATTAATATTATTTTCATCATTTTCTGTGGTTTTCTTGGAGGTCTGTGTTTCGTGGCTTCTGTAGGGCCCATGAAATGTTATAATCCACGCTTATTGTGGCTGACAATTTATATATATATATTTATATAAGTTATATAAGGCTACCACTTTTAATTGAACGTGTGAAGACAGCCTCAGAGACGAGAATATGACATTTGATGGGACCATTTCAGACCCGGCGTATGCAAGTTGGATATTGTATTCTATCACACCAAACTTTTTTTGCATTTGTGTAAGCCTGGAGTTGGTGAGAAGTTGTGGGTGTGGCGGGGCACAGAGCCACCCAGAAGTGGCTGTCGCCGCCCTCACGCCCTGGCGAGGCAGCGGGAAGTGCCCTCAAGTACTTACGCCGCCACACAAATAGACTCTGAGGAACATAAATCCTTCTTGCTTCGCGAGCCAGACCAGACCTCCCCAGAGTACAGGGGTGTCTGCTCACCTAGATGTGCTATGCAGGGTTGAGCTCTGCTCCTAGGCACCCCCTCCTCCCCTCCCCCCCCCCCGCCCAATCACTAGCTTCATGCAGGTCGGCGTTCAATCCCCGACCGTCCAAGTGGTTGGGCGTCATTCCTTCCCTCCTTCCCATCCCAAATCCTTATCTTGACCCCTTCCCAGTGCTATATAGTCATAATGGCTTCGCGCTTTCCCCCCTGACAATTCCCTTCCTCCCCCCCCCCCCTTCACATATGGGCATTCTTTAGTTCAGTGCCGTGACTCAGTTTCGACAATTTTTTTATTTAATACTGTGTAGAGTTTGCATCGTCGAATAATTTGATTATTCTGCTCCAGTTATGATGTGTCACTGTGGTAGTTCTTTTGCAGTGTCATCACTGACTCGTCCGTGTCAAGTGCCCATCTATGCCCCGCGGCTCGCTTGGTCGTTGCTTTGACCATTGCTTCTTTGTCTACTTTGCCATTTCCTTTAGATCTGTACATGTCGTTACCATATCCGGCATAGTCATCCTCCTCTCAAGTTTGGGGGAGGTCCAGTATTCCCCCATGATATTAATTTTATATCAGGCTTCTCAGCTCAGGAACGAGTCATCATGCTTAAATTTGGAGCTATTCCTATGTGGCATGTTTAAATGTGTCACTTACGTTGTAAATGTTTTTCAGGATGCCTTTGTTCCTTATGTGATCACACATAAGCTCTTCACATGAGCTATGCAACCCTTCAAATAGTCAAGGGTAGCTACATCAATGCCAATGTGACAGCTAAAATCAAAATAATGGATATCAATAAGAAAATACATAAGCGAAAACTATCACGAATTCGCCATATACGAACGAGACTGAGGGGGGGGGGGACGAGTGCTGTAGTGATGCTGTGCTACGCACCTCCCGGGGAGCAGCATTACGCCCAGCGTATATAATTAATTGACGGTTATAGCGCAGCGTTACAATGATGGAGTCGTGGACGTAATATGCACGCGAGGCAGTGCTGAGCCAAGTGGACGTCGAGGGCCAGGCGGAGAGGCAGTTTCATGCATTTTATTACAGCGATGTTCCTTCACAGACGCGCAGAGTATGCTGCGGGTCTACTGCTTGACGCAGGTGCAAGGGGGTCTCTACTGCTCGACGCAGGTGCAAGGGGGGGGTCTACTGCTTGACGCAGGTGCAAGGGGGGGGGGTCTACTGCTTGACGCAGGTGCAAGGCGGGGGGTCTACTGCTGCTTGACGCAGGTGCAAGGGGGGGTCTACTGCTTGACGCAGGTGCAAGGGGGGGGGGGGGGTCGCTGCTGCTTGACGCAGGTGCAAGGGGGGGGGGGTCGCTGCTGCTTGACGCAGGTGCAAGGGGGGGGGGGTCCCTGCTGCTTGACGCAGGTGCAAGGGGGGGTCGCTGCTGCTTGACGCAGGTGCAAGGGGGGGGGGGTCCCTGCTGCTTGACGCAGGTGCAAGGGGGGGGTCGCTGCTGCTTGACGCAGGTGCAAGGGGGTCGCTATTGCATGACGCAGGTGCAAGGGGGGTTGCTACTGCTTGACGCAGGTGCAAAGGAGTGTCGCTACTGCTTGACGCAGGTGCAAAGGAGTGTCGCTACTGCTTGACGCAGGTGCAAGGGGGTCTCTACTGCATGACGCAGGTGCAAGGCGGGTCTCTACTGCATGACGCAGGTGCAAGGGGGGTCGCTACTGCTTGACGCAGGTGCAAGGGGGGTCTCTACTGCTTGACGCAGGTGCAAGGGGGGTCGCTACTGCTTGACGCAGGTGCAAGGGGGGTCGCTACTGCTTGACGCAGGTGCAAGGGGGGTCGCTACTGCTTGACGCAGGTGCAAGGGGGGGTCGCTACTGCATGACGCAGGTGCAAGGGGGGTCGCTACTGCTTGACGCAGGTGCAAGGGGGGTCGCTACTGCTTGACGCAGGTGCAAGGGGGGTCGCTACTGCATGACACAGGTGCAAGGGGGGTCGCTACTGCATGACACAGGTGCAAGGGGGGTCGCTACTGCTTGACGCAGGTGATTGTTACAACATGATGCATGGGGATCGTTTCAGCATGATGGGTGGGGGTTTCAGCATGATGGGTGGGGGTTACAGTATATATGGAAGTCGCTACAGCAATTTACATTAGTTGGTCCCGTTAAATACGGGATGAGCGACGTAAGAGTAGGATGCCCTTCAGCATCTCTGACGCCTCGTTCCATGTGATGCTTGGCCGGCCTGAGCTCCATTAACTATCTCGGGGTCCACGTCGCCCTCAATCCCCGCTGGCCGCTCTTACTTCGACTCTCACTTGAGGCATCACCTACTCGGCCTTCTACCGGCCTGAGACATGTTCACAGCATCCTAAGTCTCGCCCCCTCACTCCAGCGTCAACAGTAAGGTACTCACACCTACCTGACGGCTTCCCCCCCACTCTCTAATCAGTATAGTTACCCACTAATGATCAAGGTCATTATCTCTTAAATGAGTTTTGAAGTTTGATGGACTCTGTCAGCTCCGGAGCGTGATTAATTTGTTACGTCGTGAAGTCAAGAGGCCGCGACAGTGTGATTGCAAGGCAACAGGTGCTATTCCCTTCACTTAATTACAGGTAACACACCTGTGTAATTCTCTGAGCTACACGCCCACTGGAAGGAAAAACAAAATGTCTAGAGCAGATATTGTTTTTATGGATTTTTTTTAGAAATACAGTTTTAGTTTTTGTTGAGAAGACGTTGATGGTCATTGCAAGCGGATGTAAGGTCTGGGGGAAGATTTAACAACCTTACGACTATTACACATTAGAAATAAAAGGCATCGAGATGTGTAGATATAGCAGTTAGGGGATTTAAAACAAAATACGAGCCTATTACAGATAACGAGAGCGCTTACCATAGCTTAACACGGATAATTGAATTATTTATCTTGACCATATTCATTACCAACATCAATACTGGACTCCAAGAACACAAACATGAGGGGAAACGCGGTCTCGTTACGTCCTGGACGTATCATTTGCTCGTATCAAGTCGTGCATCAGCTCGTTCACTTGATAATGGTTCAAGACAGACAGGACATCGTCAATACCTTTACTTTAAAATTTGTGGGTTGAGGGTCTAATTGTCGGCGCTGTTAGTGTGACTGTCAACACCAGTCCGCATCGTGCTGATTTGTGTTGACCGTCGTTGACCGTCACAACGGAATAGCTGTTGGTATTTTCGATATAAAGCACTATTGTAGTCGTTAGTAAGCACGCCAGGTCCACCCCTGCCAGGTCCACCGCAGTAACAATCATCGTAAGACTTGGTCACCGAGGTATATAACAACATTGTTCACGTGGACAAAGTTCAGCGTGGTTAGTCACTTAGAGAGGTCATCTAGTGGTAGGAAGAGCAACTACCCCCCCCCCCCCCCCTACACACACACACCGCAGGCTCCAGCAGACATCCCACAGTCGTTGTCAATGTTATCAAAATAATGGTTACAATGATACAATAATTCATCATTGTTATCAAAGACCACTCACCCCCCCCCCCACGTTATTAAACACAATAGAGTTAAGAGAACCCAGGGGCTAGATTCACGAAGCAGTTACGCAAGCACTTACGAACTTGTACATCTTTTCTCAATCTTTGGCGGCTTTGTTTACAATTATTAAAAAGTTAATGAACCCCGAAGCACCAGGAGGCTGTTTGTAACGACAGTTGACTGGCAAGTTTTCATGCTTGTAAACTGTTTAATAAATATAACCAAAGCCGTCAAAGATTGAGGAATGATGTACACGTTCGTAAGTACTTGCGTAACTGCTTCGTGAATCTGGCCCCAGCTTAGTAAACAGCGACCTGTCCCTCACTAATAATCTAAGGTGTCCCCCAAGTCTTCTGGCACCAATCCTACAGGAGACATTCGCGTAGTATAACAAATACGAGATATTATATTCTCCATCCACCTAGTAGAAGGCAGTTGGGGTTGACTTGTGAACCCTCACCCTCCCTTTTCATGAATAAAGGATAGGAGACAGTCTATCAGTGTTCCATTCATTTGGGGGTAATCCCGCGCCCATATGAGCCCCGTTGTTACGGCTACGTTTATTATTATTCAGTTAATAAAGTTCAGTTTCTGTACTACAGAACTGGGGACGGGTTAATAAAATGTAACAGTTTTAAGATTAGTAGTAATGCCAGCAGTAGTAATACGTAGTAGTAGAAGAGAGTAATAGGGTAGTAATGATAGTTTTGAATAAAATAAAAAAGGACAGTGGCATAGGAATGAAGAAAACTAGACGAAAAGTACAAATTATGCAAAAGAATAGAACAACAACATGGATGGATTAAGAGCAATCCCCAAAACCATATTTTCCTCCCCCCCCCCCCCCCCTCCTCCACCACCACCTGTGCGTTGCCAGGCCAGGCCCGTCACACCGCTGGCTGGTATTAGCTGTAACGAGTTGAAGTGTGGCGCCTCGCTCGTAAACCAGCAAGCCAACACAAACCTTACATCTCCCCCCACTCTGTCTCTCCCCCCCCTCCCCCCTCTGTCTCCCCCCCCCCTCTCTCTGTCTCCCTCCCCTCTCCCCCTCTCTCTCTGTCTCTCCCCCCTCTCCCCCTCTCCCCCCCCCTCTCTGTCTCCCCCCCCTCTCCATCTCTCTCCGTCTCTCTCCCCCCCCTCCCTCTCTATCTCCAAGGAGCCTACCCTTGCCTCCCCTTAGTTAGGGACTTCGTGAAGTTCTCTCGCTGGACAGTTCGTGTGTGTTATCGTGTCGTTATATCAACTGTTATTGTTAGTCTATTGGCAGTGTTGATCGTTTGTGGTGTCTCACTAAGCTCTCCAGTTCTGCCCTGCTTCTAGATGGGTATCGTAATACCGTAGAGACTGAGCTACGTGTCTACTGTGTACTTCGTCCCTTGCTAGAGTACTGACATTCTGGACCCAATATCCAGGATTGGCGTCGATTCGACGCAGTAATCGATCCTATCAACGCTGATTTGGCATCAAATTGGCGTTGCTCTTGGGTATTATACCAACAAGGAATTGTAATAATATACAGAAACCCTTACCCCCCTCCCTCATACCTACCCCCTCCCTCCACCGTGAGGTATACCCCCGTTTCAAGGTTTAGGTACAATGAGAGTTTACTTAAGTCTTGGACTTAAGTACAGGACAAAAGTATACCTGCTGGTTGGTCAGTAAGCAAGTGTTACGTTCCAGTTTAGCCCTAGAGCAGTTGATAGGCCTTAAATCAAGCATGTATACGATTTATATATATAAAAAAATAGTTCATGCCCCAAACGTTAAGATTTTCATTTCCATATTAACGATCGATTTTCATGTCCTTTTTATATCACTTAATAAAATATTATTCTATTTTTTTCATATATACGTCCTTGTCACGTTAGTTGCATTTTAGTTACCTCTGCTTCCACCAGGAAGCTTTTTTTTTTTACTGTATATCCGTATCTATTTATTTTGTTTTTTCGTTCATTTATTCTCGTCGTATTTGTGTATTTCGTAAACAATTGTATGTTGTGACTAAAGACTCTCAAGATAATTTCATCCACGCTTCATTGCTGACCTTCACAGTCCGTCGCTGGATCTGCGAAATTCTCTCATGGTCGGTCCAGGTCAGTGTGGGCGCGCGCGTCATTTTGCAGGAGTGCACCAAAAACCGAACGACAATAATCCTCCCCTGAGCACTCCAGATGTGGGAGCATTGAATTGGGTCATGACCTCTTACCTTATGTGTAAGGTAAGAGGTCATGACTTATGTACCTTACCTTATGAAGGCAATCCTTCAACCCCTACCCTCCCCCTTCAGACCTGACGGTATTCCGTATACTTGGAGCTGCGTAACCCCCTTCATGAACACCAGTTTTCATTACCACACGCATCACGTCGCTAGTTCTTGACGCGTCCAAGTGCGGGGCTTACAAGAAGATGCTCGACCCTTGAAGAACAAATGGATAAGTACCACCACACACCCCCACACATCCCAGAGCAAGACGACCCCATCATAGCTACACCGTGGACACAACCTGGACGCTTTATACCCCAGGGCGGATCCCTGCAATGATTCCATGGTCCACCTGCCTTTATTACGGAGTGGCTTCTTCCTTCCCCTTCATTTCTCCCCTCACCCTCCCCCCCCTCTCCTCCTTCCCAGCATGTCACTCCTTGTTTTGTCCTTTTTCCCTCTCCCATACTATAGTGTCCCTTTGTGCCATCTTCCCTCGCCCTTACTTTCTCCACGCCATTTTCCTTCCTCCTTTTCTCCATCCCTCCTCTGTACTGCTGCTCCCTATTCTCTGTTCTCTCTTGCCTTCCTTTACTCTTCCCCCTTCTCCATCCTCCTCTCCCCCCCCCTCCCTGCTATCTCTTCCAAAATAGCCAACCCTATATACGTAACAAACTTCCTTTCCTCCTTACCCCCCCCCCCTCTACCACTCCCTTATCAACCTCCCCTCCCCCCTCCCCCTCCAGCCCTCACCGGACCCCCCTAAAGCCCTGCTGAAGGTCCAGACACCACCATGCAGGCCACCCCGGCCACCAGACTCGTGCCCAGTGGAAGGATTAAGCTGGAAATCTGCTCTCTCATTTTTTCCCCCTCTGGCTTCTGATGTTGGATGTGATGACGAACGTGTCCTGGGATCTTATTTGCCCTCCGTAGAGAAGGAGTGACGGAGGGAGGGAGGAAGGTAGGAGCAGGAGGAAGGAAGGCAAGATGGAGGGAAAGGATGAGATGGAGGGAAAGGATGTAAGGCAGGCAATGGGGACTATTGGATTCAGACAGGCAGTACGAGACAGACATACTGGGAAGAGGGAAGGAGGATAGGTTGAGGCAGGCAGAGGTGGAAGCAGGAACGAAAGCAGGCAACAGCAGGCAGGCAGGCAGGGAGGGTGGTAAGAAGGGGTATAATCACCATAAAAATAAAACCAGAGAGGGCTTTGCTTGTGAGGGAGTGGAGAGGGACTTGGGCGAGGCGTGAGAGAGGGGCTGCAACATCTTCATTAGCAGCAGGGGAGAGGGGCAGGCCCCTGGAGGGGCAGCCTCGAGCCCTCCCTCGAGTCCTGGATTTTGCTTGACACGGAGCAAGGCTTACGTCGGGTCCCCTCGAGGCCTCTGGCGGGAATAATGGAGAGAGTGATTTGGTGGGTCCTGGGAGCTGCGCGAAACCGTGTATATATGTATATACAATCGTGCGTAGGCTCTAATGTATGTAGTATACTTTAGTGATGGTCTGCACATTTTGTATGCCTATGTGTATTGTGTGGGGGAGGGGGGGGGTTATAGACTACATACACACATGTGGGGGGGGGGCCCTGATAGCTGAGTGGGGAGGGGGGAGGCCTGATAGCTGAGTAGACAAGCGCTTCGGATTCTTAGTCCTGAGGTTCCGTGTTCGATCTCGGTGGAGGCGGAAACAAATGGACAGTTTTTTTGCACCCTGATGCCCCTGTTTCCTAGCAGTAAATAGGTACCTGGGAGTTAGACAGCTGCTACGGGCAGCTTCCTGGGAATGGGGGGTGAAAAAAAAAGGTTGATTAGCAGTTGAGAGGCGGGTCGAAAGAGCCAGAGCTCAACTCCCGCAGGCAAAACTAGGTGCGCACGCACACGCACGCACACACACACACACAGTTGTCCATGGTGCTCCAGGATTTTACGCCATTTTCATTCACCAATTTACAAGTTTACACCTGTCGTTAAATCTCGCTCGTTAAACCCAAAGTGGCACTCTCATCCACTTACACAGACTCGTTTAATATAACCCATTTACGTTTCTTTTCTCTTTCATGCTGGCATCTTCATCAGTATTAAAATTACGTCTTGTATCAATAAAAGTTAATTCCAAAGGAGGTGGCTTATACCACCAATATGGTTGCTGCACAGAGTAAAGTAAAAGGAACAGACAGGGGGGTAGAAGTGGGGGGGGGGAGAGAGAGAGAGAGAGAGAGACAGAGAGAGAGAGACAGAGAGAGAGACAGAGAGAGACAGAGAGAGACAGAGAGAGACAGAGAGAGACAGAGAGAGACAGAGAGAGACAGAGAGAGACAGAGAGAGACAGAGAGAGACAGAGAGAGACAGAGAGAGACAGAGAGAGACAGAGACAGAGACAGAGACAGAGAGAGAGAGAGAGAGAGAGAGAGAGAGAGAGAGAGAGAGAGAGAGAGAGAGAGAGAGAGAGAGAGAGAGAGAGAGAGAGAGAGAGAGAGAGAGAGAGAGAGAGAGAGAGAGAGAGAGAGAGAGAGAGAGAGAGAGAGAGAGAGAGAGAGAGAGAGAGAGAGAGAGAGAGAGAGAGAGAGAGAGATAGAGAGAGAGAGAGAGAGAGAGAGAGAGAGAGAGAGAGAGAGAGAGAGAGAGAGAGAGAGAGAGAGAGAGAGAGAGAGAGAGAGAGAGAGAGAGAGAGAGAGAGAGAGAGAGAGAGAGAGAGAGAGAGAGAGAGAGAGAGAGAGAGAGAGAGAGAGAGAGAGAGAGAGAGAGAGAGAGAGAGAGAGAGAGAGAGAGATAGAGAGAGAGAGAGAGAGAGAGAGAGAGAGAGAGAGAGAGAGAGAGAGAGAGAGAGAGAGAGAGAGAGAGAGAGAGAGAGAGAGAGAGAGAGAGAGAGAGAGAGAGAGAGAGATAGAGAGAGAGAGAGAGAGAGAGAGAGAGAGAGAGAGAGAGAGAGAGAGAGAGAGAGAGATAGAGAGAGAGAGAGAGAGAGAGAGATAGAGAGAGAGAGAGAGAGAGAGAGAGAGAGAGAGAGAGAGAGAGAGATAGAGAGAGAGAGAGAGAGAGAGAGAGAGAGAGAGAGAGAGAGAGAGAGAGAGAGAGAGATAGAGAGAGAGAGAGAGAGATAGAGAGAGAGAGAGAGAGAGAGAGAGAGAGAGAGAGAGAGAGAGAGAGAGAGAGAGAGAGAGAGAGAGAGAGAGAGAGAGAGAGAGAGAATAGCAACGGGACGGTCAGACAAAGAGGAAACATGCAAACAGAACAAACATTGGTAGGTCACGAAACAGACAGCAAGAAAATGAAAAGGACAAAAACAGGAAAAGATGAAACGAAAACCAAAGAAGGCAAACAGAAGGAAAAAAAGGTATTAGGTGAAAGCAATAATAATGACAAGTGAAACCGTAGAAGCCTTTATCAAAACCAAGGGGAAGGAGAGAGAGTACCTAACTCGAAGCAAAGCTCCTCCAACCATTAGAAGTCAGATGACGACAAAGGAATAACACAGTAATTCCTTAGAAAAGCAGCCCGAACGAATCGGAGGAGAGCGAGAAGAGTAATGAAAGGCACACAGAAGGAGAAGAAAGGGAGGAAGGGCGACATAAGGGGGAGAGGAGACAGGGGGTACATACATCCGTGGCCCCCTGTTCACTCTGCCTACAACTGTTATACTTGACTATTTCCGTGTGGCCAGCGAGGTTATTTCTGTCGTCTGCCGCCCCTGCATGTGGGGTGGGTGTGTGTGTAGGGTTGAGAGGAAGATAGGGAAAGACAGGCTCATACCTTCTCCCCTCCCTCCCTTTCCCTGCTGCTGGGGCTTATGGGGTAGGGAAGGACTGCAGGCTCACCTACCTCTATCTTCCTACCTTCCTTCTCTCCCTGCTACTGAGGTGTTATGAAAATAATACTCTACGAATATTCACAAGACTTGCATAGCTCAATGACCTACTTCACTTCCTGAACCCATTCCACCACCGCCCACGGGATGGGCTGCATAGTGACTCACGTTCAATTTATACCCATTTCTCTCGTGTTTTATTATAGTGATCTGGTTTAATATAAAATGGAGTTCTGAAGATGTTGAGTATTAGCACGATCTCAGGAATGTAACGAGCAGTCATTACGGACGCCTTTACCATGTCTTAAGTGAACGAGTTGATACAGATCCACCTAACTTACTAAGGCCAACCCCCGTTAGTACACCATTGTTGTTGATATAGTGCCCGAGGGCAGCAGGAGCCGGTTGGGTAAAGTCATTGGGAACTTGCAAAGACCAGACCTAATGAAGATAGGCCTATTTGACCATTCTAGCCCCCCATTGCTCTCGTTGCAGAGCCATAATAGCACATGTTATACTAGTGCCCAGTTACGATGCGTATTAATCTCTCATCAAGTTGAGCTCGTGTTGCAGGAGGCTGCTCGGGATAAGATACATCCCTACAATCTCCATCGTATTGGTATGTAAAATAGCCACATACTTGAGCGAAATACACGGTAGGAAATGCAAAAAGGTCTGGTGAAAAGTAGAAGTGCCATAGGTACAGAGATTACAAGTCTCCTTTATTTACTAATCCGCAATGATTTTGTAACAACATTTGAATCTTGTAACAAGACTATAGTGTGTATTTTAGCTAAATACCTAATATTATTAAGTTGTACGTTCAAGAAGGTCATTTAATTGAAACCTTTTTTCAGTGTTCGGAGATACATGATGGATGCGGTTTAGCTTAAGGCCAGTATCAAGAGTTTATAATGGTTCAGAACGGATCGAAACGTAGTCACCTTTATTTCCAGACGTGGAGGTTGGGGGTCCAATATGAACAGGCTCGTAATACGCACCAGAATGTAGCCACTCTTGATATTTACATCTCCTTGGGGTTCCTCAAGTAACACACATACCACGTGATCCGGCGACATTGATAATTCTATTTTGCGCAGGGTCGTCTCCTAATTACCTGATCTAACTACCTTGCCAGTCGTCCGGGGGCGCTGGTATACACAGCCGAGGCCATCCGAAGACAATTTTATCATTGCCAACAAAACTTTTCCTCCTCACTTGTACATAACGAAAAATGTTGTGGTTAATTTTTACAATTTCCTTGAGGGAAATGCAGGTCGTTGAAAGGGAGCGTTTAGCTACATACATACACCAGCCTACATACATACAGCCTACATACACAAGGCAGCCTGGCTACATACCAGACCAGCCAGGCCGGCTACATGCTGCCTTGCTGACAGGCGGGAGTGAGCTGTCCCATTTGGAGGGCGACGTTGGGGTGTTAGTCAATGTCTTCATCTGTGACGACAGAGATGATTATATCGGTCACCTGTGAAACTGTGGGTGTCGTAGTGCGGGCCAAGCGCGGTGTTCTCTCCGGCGTCTGTACTCGCCTAGTTGTGCTTGTAGGGCCCCCAATATATAATCTTAAACCTGGTTTTCGATACTCGATAGTTCAGTGCAGGGGTTCACTTCCCTCATTATTGTTCCTATGATATTTACATTTATAATTATATGTCTAATTGGCTTCGAGAGCTTCCTCATTTATAATTCGTTTCACTTACATATGACTTTGATAAACAAATTTGACAAGGGACTCATTTCCAGTTTCTCATTAAGTCCTCTCGTTCCACTTTTCCTTAATTTGGATATTGTTTCTATATCATCTTTGTCAATCCCTTTTATTACCTTGTACGTCGTTATCATGTTTGCCATATTTCCTGTTTCCTACAGTGAAGTCAGGAGGTCCAGCTTCTTCAATCTTTCTTCATAACTTAGTCCCCCATAGATTAGGAACGACCCTTCTTGCATATTTTTTTACCTATTCAGGCTTTTTTTTTTTTAAGTTTCATGCCGGGGCAGAATACTCAATAATTGGTCTCAAAGCAATGTGTGTAAAATATATATATATATATATATGACAGTGTCAGACCACGGAGGAAAATTGAAACAGGAATATCCTTAAGTACTTTCGTATATTAATACATCTTCAGAAGGAGTATTAATGTACGAAAGTACTTATGAATATTCCTGTTTCAATTTTCCTCCGTGGTCTGACACACATTTTTAATCACGTTTATTTTCGTGATTTGCACACACATATATATTATATATATAATTTTTATAGTGTCCCAAGCTCATTGAGGTGATTTTTCTCTTATTTTTACAATGCGTACCATTAACACTGTTGGACGATACATACTAAATTTTGCACTACACACAAAATTTCAGTAATATTAAATAACTATTTCATGTTGCTGCCAGACAATTGAAATTAAGAAAAATATTATATGCCGTATTTCCACACCACCCAAGAGGTAACCGCATTTGGAGCGTTTTTTTTAATGTGGTATCCCCAGTAGGCCTAGTCCACACACATGCTTTCAATAATTCAGCTAGTGCAGTTGGTTCTGTATTCGCAAGTTTTGTTATCTTCAGAAACGGATTTGTGTGTTCTCTCTTCAATCTGCACGATGTATTGCCGGCCTTTTGTTGTTGTTTATGATGGACTAGTGTTGAACTGCTGGATAAAAGAAACTGCTCTTTCTCTAACGAGTTAGGACTCGTTAGTGACCGAAAACGCGCGCACACGCACGCTGTACTGTCTATATATGTAATGTACACGTGAGGCATCGTCCCTTCCCCCAAGTTGTCACCAGGGTGGAGGGTCGCTCCCTCTCCCTGCTTCCCCTTCAGCTCTCCCCCTCACTTTGCTTCCCCTTCACCTCTCCCCCTCACTCTGCTTCCCCTTCCTCCTCCTCGCATTATCTTAAGCACATAAGAAGCAGGAATCACAGCAGCTGGCCTGCTGGTTCATTCCCGAGGGAGTTCCTCCAGATCAATCCCCGCTCTCCCATGTGTCTGAAGTAAAGTTTAAAGCTTGCTGCACCCTTTACCTCGCTCCTCTACCCACCCTTTGAAAACCAGCTCTTCGCTAGATCCTTCCTTAATCTCATTTTCTCGAGCTAATAGCCACTATTACAGGTCCTGACCTGCCATGCTACTTTTAAGGCCGAAATGTATCCCTCATCCACTTTTGTTTCCACCAGAGGCGGCTAGTTTAATGTGCACCTCATACTCATCCTGTGAGCGGTAGCGGAGAAAAGGTTTGCAGAGGGCACAAAAGGTCTTTATCAGACCTCAGTGGAGATTATTATACATTATACTGACAGCCAATTACAGCATCTTCATAATTACAGCATCCAACATCTATCCTGAACATTATACTGACAGCTAGTTACAGCATCCACCTGGTGATCTCGATCATGTCTACCCTCGCCATGCACCTCTTCAAGGGAAATGTTGCCAGAGTTGCCAACCTCTCTTCCTATGTCGTGTCCCGAACACCAGGGGTCTTCAGTCAGTGGTCATTCTTCGTGGGATTTTCCAGATACCTTACCTTACCTTGAGGTGTTTCCGGGGCTTAACGTCCCCGCGGCCCGGTCGTCGACCAGGCCTCCTGATGGACGCAATATCCACTTTGTAATACGATAATCGGAATTGAACTGATTAGTTCAGGTGGGGGTTCAACGGTACCGAACTTAATTAGAAGACCTCGCTTACTGCTCAGAATTCATGATGTATTTAATGTATTCCTAAGCATACATTGAGGTCTCGGCCTCGGATCACTGTCAATTCAGCACGTCCTCCAAAAATGGGGAGGTAAATGTACACAGCCCCATAAGTGCAAATATGTACTATGTTTGACAGTCAAGAATTGTACTTATTTACACTTAGTATTAAATCGTACTGTCAAATATATTGTGAATATTTGAGTTTACCTAAAAAGCCTGAATAGAAAACCTCGACCTCACCTAACCATCTTAGTTTCTGAAGATAAGCATTTTATTGTATCTTAATTACAACTACTACTTGACCTATAGCTATATTAATATTAGTTTTATAAAAAACAAATAAAACAAAACTAAAATATTTTAATAAATTGTAAAGTAACTCAGGATATTTCCAAATTTTGTATATAATCTCTATTGTTTAATAAAAGTGAAAAAGAAATTCCTAATATTTAAAACTTGTGTATAGCAACTGAACTTTAAAATTTCATCTTAAAAAGTGTCCTAACAGAAAACGAGGAGAATAAAATCGGGGGAGGGGGGGTGGGTAAATGTAACAGCCCCATAAGTGCAATTATGTACTATGTATAACAGTCGGGAAATGTACTTATTACACCAGTATTAAAACGTACTGTCAATTCGGAGGATGGGTTGGTCAATTATATTCCGAATTCTTACAACTGGTTTTGACCAAATCAGCCTCGATCATCCCGGCAGACAGTGTCACTGTCTATCGTAGGAACAAACTGTCAAATAATTACACACCAAAACCGTGTCTTCAGAATCTCTCATAAAACCTACTTTTTCTAAATGTTTCTAATTTCTTTCTATTTACCTTCAGTATGTGCCATACTTAATATGGCAATTAGACATCTTTTTAAACTTAATACTTACGAACATTTAACAGCATATCTTCGAAATTAAGTTCGTTTTTTGGCGATTCCTTTTCCTTTCCTCTTACTTTATCAATCCCCATCTCTCCCATTACTTTGTCTGCCACACCTTCCCTATGGTTCTCATCAGTTTCCTCCTCTTCCTTCCCTTACTCTTTAAACCCCTCTGTTCCTCTATCTTTTACCATCTAGCATGTTCCTCGTCGACTCCCTCTCAGTTCTCCCTTTCACCTCCCTCTCACCTTCATTCCTTCCTCTCACCCCCTTCATCCCCTGTTCCCTCTCAGCCCTCTTCCCCATCTCCCCTCTCACCTGGTCGTTATCTTCCAGAGTGGTTGGCCGGTCCCTCGGCCCCTATTAGCTGCCATCAGGATATTGATAAAAAATTGTATGGGAAAAAATGTTTCGGTGAATAAGATAACTAAAAAAGGCTACTCACAACATTTGTAAAAGCTATTCTTTATGCCGATTTATTAAAAAAATAAATAGTTTATTCTTGTGATGTGTCAATGCATTTTTTGAACTTAAGTGCAAACAAAGTTCAAAAAATTGTGTACTGTGTTATTTATCGATTGCTTCGGTCCCCAAAGTATAGAAAATTTAAAATTATTGTTTTCAAACGTCGCTATAACCTTTGCTAAAGACAACTTCAGGTACCTTAAAGACGTTTTCCCGAAAGCTCTCGACTCTCAGTAACGAGTCGGCAGCCTTCAGGTACCTTTACGAAGCTGTCTTAGTTAAAGAAGGTCTTAACAACGTTTGAAGGGAATAACTTGCCACAGTTTACACTTTGAAAGCTCAAGCCATTAGGAAACACTTATTACCCAGGAACAATTATTGCGTTGCATTGTGATTTGATTCTGTCGTATTTAATATCTTGTTGGCAGTTTCAATAATCAATATTTCGTGTATCGTACTGATTTCTAGCAGATAATATCAGATTGCCACATTGCATAGCCATTGCATAGCCGCATTGCATAGCCACATTGCATAGCCGCATTGCATAGCAATGTGGAGGCGGGTCACAAACCACATTGCATAGCAATGTGGATTGGTGTGTGGGTGGATGGGTAGCTTTGGCTGGGGGGGGGGTGTATAAGGGTGTGGGGGTGTTGTATGTTTTCACTGGAATATTATACAATTTTGACGTTCATAATTAAAATCTTGCAGGTTAACTATGCCATATACGTTAGGATACGTTAGGATAAATTAGGTAAGGTAGATTAGGTAAATTACACAGTTTATTCAACAAAATTAAAGGGATTGGTGCATCTAACAATCTTGCAAGTGACGTCATAAAGATCAACCCTGCATTCGCTGTTTACGAATTTACTTGAGCATAATAATTAGAGCCTTAAGTTAATCTAAATAATCAACAAGGCTTTTTTACATTAGCCTTGTGGCATAATAATATATCTTGTATTTTATTATGACACGTCTAAAGTTTGTTTTGAAGGATCATGGGACCGGAGATGGGTTTTAATAAATGCATCTGTGTCGGAAAACAGTCCCCGAAGTCGACTAATATTTAAAATACGTTTGAGTTTGTCTAAAGAAAATAGGACCTGAAGTGGGATTCTGTAATGCGTACGTGTGTATATCTGAGGAACACACACACATGCTTAAATTGGTTCCAGTAAAGCTTATTTCTCAAAGTGGGTTTTTAGAATGCGTGCGTGTGTGTCGGAGCTTGAGTGTTCCCAGGGTCGAGGCGGGTCACATCATGATAACTACATCCGTTGATACTGTTTCTCTCTCAGCCTCCCCCTCTTCCTCCCACCTTGACATTCCACCTCGTTTAAAAGTGTCACGCGTTTTCCTCACGTATTTTTTTACCCCTGGCGTTTCATTCCCAGGGGCGAGGGGAAGTGGGAGGTGACTGAGGGGAAGGAGGTCAGGTGAGAGGGGAAGCGCCGGGTCAGGTGGTGCAGGAAGACGAAGGATTCATTTTCATAGTCCACGTTCTTTAAGAGATGAGAAGAATTCTTTGTAATGTCTGGACGAAGTCGACTGGTGTTATTAACATTCTATAATAATAATAATAATAATAATAATAATAATAATAATAATAATAATAATAATAATAATAATAATAATAATAATAATAATAATAAACCCTCGTGTGTTCAGTAGAACTCCAGGTTGCAATCATTTTGACCATTTACTATTTTAATAGTAGAAATTTACTATTCATCATCTATAAGAATAATTATTATTTGGCTGTATTACCACTTTTATTAGTATTACTATTCATCAACTTTATTTTACAGAAGCATATTAACACATCACCAAACATTTCAAGTTTCGAGAACTTGATCATACTCGGACATCTATGCGTTTGTGATGATGGGAGGGGGGGAGGTTATTTGGAAATAAACTCCTCTTAGGTTTTTCACCTTTTAATTTCTCTTTACGATGCCCAGTTTGCGAACGGAACAAAACACTTTACACTATAGCTTGAGTCTCAGTACTCGAACACTGTAAATAAAACGAAGCTCCTTGTTGAAATTGGGCCGGTTAGCTCCCTTGTGGTCTTTGTGGGGACCAATTTCTCGCCATTTGGGGGGGTGGGGAGGGGTCTTTTTTTAGCAACAGCTCTCTCGTATGTTCACAGTCTTTAGATGTTTGGGTCTAGGGAAGAAATTTCTCGTTTGTGAATTCCCTGGCCCCTGGGTCCCGGGGCCTCTTGCAATAGTCAACAACCCCCCCCCCCCAGACATCAACGCCATCCCCCCCCCAGTCAACAATCCCCTCCCCCCCTGTCAACAACCTCATCCACCCCCCCCCCACCTCCCCATTTCCTTGCCTCAATGCTTCAGGGACAAGCCACCCAGCCCCCCAACCTCCAGTCTTGAACTATAATCGTCACCCCAACTTTTTGAGTCAGTCGCCGAAATCCCTCGCCCTGTTTTTTTTTATTATTAATATAACTACCATTCTTTCCCATTAAATTGGTCCAATCACCCAGTCCTTCCTCACACTACACACACACGCCGCATCATCCCTCACCGCTAAGACTATACATAATCCCTCCTCCCCCCCCCCCCCCCCCACCCCGCCTTCACTCATATCCCCCTCAACCCCCTCCCCCCAAGGGGTCTCGAGCTAGACAAATCCCCAACGACCATCAACAGCCCAGCCAACTGGGGCGGAGGGGACACAGCAGAGGATAACGAACATGCTCTTCAACTCTCTCTCTCTCTCTTTCCCCTCTTCACATTCGTTTTTTTTTTCGGTTGAGGGGGAAATGGAGGTTGGAATGTACTGTGTCGCTTCCTGTGTCTCACTCTACGAAATAATTAATCCACGTCGTATTAACCCTTCCGTCTCCGCCATGCTCACTTCCCCTCTCTCTTCCCACATTGTCTGCCCCCTTCTTCCACGCTCCCATCAAGAGGGGAAACGCCTCTCGAGGGGTCACGAGTGAACCCGTGATCCGTCTGGAGTTTTTTTTTTTTTATGTCGGGAAACAGAGACGGCTCCGCCGTTCTCTTGGCCTTGCCACAGTTGTGTGTTTAGGCTTTGTTTTTGTTGTGGGGTCTTAGAGAGGGAGCCAGTGAGCCAGTAAGAGTGAGCCAGCGAGCCAGTAAGAGTGAGCCAGCGAGCCAGTAAGAGTGAGCCAGCGAGCCAGTAAGAGTGAGCCAGCGAGCCAGTAAGAGTGAGCCAGCGAGCCAGTAAGAGTGAGCCAGTGAGCCAGTAAGAGTGAGCCAGCGAGAGTGAGGGAGGGAGCCAGCGAGAGTGAGTGAGGGAGCCAGCGAGAGTGAGTGAGGGAGCCAGCGAGAGTGAGGGAGGGAGCCAGCGAGAGTGAGTGAGGGAGCCAGCGAGAGTGAGTGAGGGAGCCAGCGAGAGTAAGTGAGGGAGCCAGCGAGAGTGAGTGAGGGAGCCAGCGAGAGTAAGTGAGGGAGCCAGCGAGAGTAAGTGAGGGAGCCAGCGAGAGTAAGTGAGGGAGCCAGCGAGAGTAAGTGAGGGAGCCAGCGAGAGTAAGTGAGGGAGCCAGCGAGAGTAAGTGAGGGAGCCAGCGAGAGTAAGTGAGGGAGCCAGCGAGAGTAAGTGAGGGAGCCAGCGAGAGTAAGTGAGGGAGCCAGCGAGAGTAAGTGAGGGAGCCAGCGAGAGTAAGTGAGGGAGCCAGCGAGAGTAAGTGAGGGAGCCAGCGAGAGTAAGTGAGGGAGCCAGCGAGAGTAAGTGAGGGAGCCAGCGAGAGTAAGTGAGGGAGCCAGCGAGAGTAAGGGAGCCAGCAAGAGTGAGGGAGCCAGCAAGAGTGAGGGAGCCAGCAAGAGTGAGGGAGCCAGCAAGAGTGAGGGAGCCAGCAAGAGTGAGGGAGCCTGCAAGAGTGAGGGAGCCAGCAAGAGTGAGGGAGCCAGCAAGAGTGAGGGAGCCAGCAAGAGTGAGGGAGCCAGCAAGAGTGAGGGAGCCAGCAAGAGTGAGGGAGCCAGCAAGAGTGAGGGAGCCAGCAAGAGTGAGGGAGCCAGCGAGTGTGTTTACTATTTGTATTTTCCCTTTTGTGCCTGCAAGACCAAGCTGTTAATTCTTTCACTCCTCTAATCGTCGCTTGCCTCACCCGGCAACTCCCGACCACATTCCTTGTATACACACACACAAACTATTTTATTGGTGAATAAAAGAATGTTGTTCTCATTTGTTCAGAACTTTAAACTTCCATTCACAGGTTTAACTGTTGCTGTGTGTAGCCACTATATAGTTTACCAGGCAGCTCATACTGTGAGCATGTTGTTGTTTTAGATCCAACTACTCTGAACAACTGTTCCAAGTAGCACGGTCTATGGTGAGCCCGTAGTTCATCCTGTGAGCAGTAGCGTGAAAAGATGTATACAGATTGGGACCAAAGAGCCAGAGCTCAACCCCGTCCCTCCCCCCCTGCAAGCACAAATAAACGAGTACAGAGGGCACGAAATGTCTTATTCAGACTTCATCGTATTTTACTTATTTATGATTCAGACGTATTTTACATCATTTGCAACTAACTTACTGCAATGCAACTTCTATGAATCAATACTTTGTTAAATACTGACGCAAGTCTGATAATACTTAGAAATAATTTACAATATGGGAAATTGCAAAAGTTGAAAAATTTCCGCAAATAATTTTAGTCTAAATTATTGTTGATATTCCTGAGCGCTTTCATCTAGACATCATCATCTCCCATTGATGCATATATTGTCCTGTCCGGACTGAATTGGTAATTCCGCTCTCGGATTATTCCAGTGTTGATCCCCACCTGTAGTGTGGCCGCGTCCTGCGGCCACACTACAGGTGGGATCTAGTGAGCACGTCACACCACACCAACGTCACACCACACTTGACGTCACACCACACTTGACGTCACCGGTATTTTAGACTCTGAAGGACCTTAAGACATGACAATCACTCCAGAGTCAGTTACTGACTCTGGAGTGATCTCTGACTACTGACACGAGGTGATCGCTACGATGATGCTTGCAAGACGATAGCTACTGCAATACTTGCAACGCTAGATGGTCGAGTTTGGAAGAGAGAAAACGCTTCGAGATGTCCCTGAAGTACTCCAACGCCCGAGTGTGTCCCGCGGACACTTGAAACGTCAGACGATAATCATGCTAGTGGGATATACTTACTATGTACGATAATCACTTCTGCGATACTTACAATGTTCGTAAATTGTTTCGGGGACAATTCACGTTAGACACTTTTGGAATATGTTCAACATTACATAATTCTGGGTTACAGACGTTAATCACTACTGGGATATATACAAAGTATGATAATCGCTCCTGGGATAATTAAAAAGTCTGGTAATCCCTCCTGGGAAAGCAAAAACGTCAGGTAATCACCCCAGGGATAATTACAATGTCAGATAATCAGTCCTGGGACACTTGCAAAGTCAGCTAATCCCTCCTGGGATTCCAAAAAGAGTCAGACAATCACTACTGGATTTTTATTAATGATAATTACTCCTTGGATACTTTCGTTTTATATTCACTCATGGGATACAAAGTCGAATAATCACTCCTGGGAAAATTACAAAGTCAGATAATCTCTCCTGGGATATCATCAAAGTCAGCTAATCACTCGGATTTTACCAACGATAAATACTCTTGGAATACTTACATTTCAGTATCACTCCTGGGATACCAACAGTCGGATAATCCCTCCTGGGATTCTTACAAATTTAGATAATCACTCCTGCGTTATTAACAAAGTCAGATAACTTCTGGGATACCAACAGTCACATAATTCCTCCTGAGATACTTACCAAATCAGTTAATC
The DNA here is from genome assembly GCF_040958095.1 of Procambarus clarkii. Taxonomy (NCBI): domain Eukaryota; kingdom Metazoa; phylum Arthropoda; class Malacostraca; order Decapoda; family Cambaridae; genus Procambarus; species Procambarus clarkii. The sequence goes on from NC_091177.1 coordinate 2,533,343, forward strand.
ACTCATCGGATACTTACAAGGTCAGTTAATCATTTGATTCCAACAAAGTTAGATAGTCAATCCAGGAATACTTACAAAATCAGAAAATCACTTGGGTTACTTACAAATTCAGATAATCACTCTTGGGATACGTACAAAGTCCGAAAATCAATACTGAAATACCTACAAAGTTAGATAATCATTCGGAATTTTAGCAACGATAATTACTACTGGGATACTTACGTTTGATAATCACTCCTGGGATATTTACAAAGTTAGGTAATCACTCATGGGACACTTAAAATTTCAGGTAATCTCTCCTGGGATTATTACATGGTCAGATAATCCCTCTTGGGATACTTACAAGGTTAGATAATCACTCCTGGGATTCATACAATGTCAGATAATCACTCCTGGTATACTTACAAATTCAGGTAATCCTCCTGGGATAATTACAATGTCAGATAATCACTCCTGGGATACTTTCAATGTCAGATAATCACTCCTGGGATACTTACAAAGACCGATATTCACTCCTGGGATACTTTAAAAGTTGAATAATCACTCTTGGGTTGCTTACAAAGTTGTATAATCATTCCTGGGAAACTTACAAAGTCATAATTACTCCTGGTAAACCAAGTCAGAAAATCACTCATGTGATACTTATAAATTCATATAATCATTCTTGGGATACTTACAATTTCAGATAATCACTCCTGGGATACTTGCAAAGTCATCTAATCTCTCCTTGGATACTTACGATGTCAGTTAATTACTCCTGGTAAACCAATTGTCAGATAATCCTTCAGGATATACGTACAAATTCAGATAATCACTCCTTGGATAATTACAAATTCAGATATAATCACTTCTGGGATACAATGTCAGGTAATCACTACTGCGGATAGTTACATGGTCAGATAATCACTCCAGGGATACTTACAAATTCAGATAATCACTCCTGGGATACTAACGAAGGCATTCACTCCTGGGATACCAGGAGTCAGATAATCCCTCCTGGGATATTTACCAAGTCAGTTAATCACTCTTGGGATACTTAGTGTCAGATATTCACTCCTGCGATACCAACAGTTAGATAATCCCTCCTGGGATACCTACATTTTCAGATAATCACTCCTGGGATACTTACCAAGTCGGTTAATCACTCTTGGGATACTTACAAGGTCATATAGTCACTCTTGGGATACTTATAATGTGAGGTAATGACCTCTGGGATTCCAACAGTTTTAAAATCACTCATAGGTTACTTACAATTTCAAATAATCACATTTGTGATACAATGTCAGCTAATCACTCCTGGAACCCTTACGAAGAAAATCACTTCTGGGATATGTACAATGTCAGGTAATCACTCCTGGGTTACGTATAAAGTCTGATACTCAGTCCTGGGATACTTACAAATTCAGATAATCCCTCCTGTGATAATAACAATCAGATAATTATTTCTGGAATAATTACAAAGTCAGATAATCACTTCTGGGATAATTACTGCGTCAGATAATCACTCCTGGGTACTTACAAAGTTGTATAATCACTCCTAGAATTTGTACAAAGAATATCACTCCTGGCATACTTACAAATTTCGATGATCACTCCTGGAATACTTACAATGTCAGATTATCACTCCTGAGATGCCATCAGATAATCCCTCCTGGGATACTTACTAATTCAGATAATTACTTCTGGGATACTAACAAAGTTAGATATTCACTCCTGGGATAAATACAAAGTCAGCTAATCTCCCCTGGGATACCAACAAAGTCGGCTAACCACCCAGATTTTTAGCAACGATAAGAATACTTACATATGATTATCATGCTTGGGATACTTACAATGTCAGATAATCACTCCTGGTTTACTTAAAAATTCAGATTATCACTTGTGATACCTTTTATGTCAGTTAATCACTCCTGGGATATTTACGAAGTCAGATAATCTTGGGATACTTACAAATTTCGATAATCACTCCTGGGATACTTACAAAATCAGAAAATCACTCCTGGGATACTCACAAAGATTATCACTAGGATTTCTAGCAACGATAATTATTCCTGGGATACGTACGTTTGAATATCACTCCTGTGATACATACTATGTCAGGTAATCACTCCTGGGATACTTACAAATTCCGATGATCACTCCTGGAATAATTACAAAGTCAGCTAATCACTCCTGAGATGCCAACAATCAGATAATCCCTCCTGGGATACAAATTCAGATAATTACTTCTGGGATACTAACAAAGTTAGTTATTCACTCTTGGGATAAATACAATGTAAGCTAATCTCTCCTGGGATACCAACAAAGTCAGCTAATCACCCGAATTTTTAGCAACGATAATTACTTTTGGAATACTTACCTATGATTATCATGCTTGGGATACTTACTATGTCAGTTAATCACTCCTGGGATACATACAAAGTAGTATAATTCCTTCTGGGATACTTCAAATTAAGATAAACCCTCCTGGGATACTTACAAATTCAGATAATTTCTTGGATACTTACAATGTCAGATAATCACTCCTGGTTTACTTAAAAATTCAGATTATCACTTGGGATACTTTCTATGTGAGTTAATCACTCCTGAGATACTTGCGAAGTCAGATAATCAATCCTGGGATAGATACAAAGTCAGATATTGACTCCTGGGATACTTACAATGTCAGCTAATCACTCCTGATATACGTATGTCAGAAAATTACTCCTGGGATACCTACAAATTCAGATCATTCCTGTGATTCTTACAAAGTTAGATTATAACTCGGATTTTTAGTAACTATTACTCCGGGATACTTACGTTTGATTATCATTCCTGGTATACTTACAAAGTGAGGTAATCAGTCCTGGGATACCTAGAAATTCTATAATCACTTATGGGATACTAGCAAAGTCAGATAATCCCTTCTGAGATACAAATTCAGATAATCACTCCTGGGATTTATACAAAGTCTGAAAATCTCTCTTGGGATACCTACAAAGTTAGATAATCGCTCGGATTTTTAGCAACGATAATTACTACCAGGATACTTACGTCTGATTATCACTTCTGGGATACTTACAATATCAGATAACTCCTGGGATACTTACAATATCAGATAACTCCTGGGATACTTACAATCAGAAAATAACTCCTGGGATACTTACAAATTCAGGTAATCACTCCTGGGGTACCAACAGTCAGATGGATACCTCCTGGGATACTTACAATGTCAGCTAATCACTCCTGGGATACGTACAAAGTCTGGTAGTCACTCGTGGGATACATACAAATTCAGATAATCACTCCTTTGATACTTAAATTCAGATAATCACTTCTGGGATACTTACAAATTCAGATAACCACTTCTGGGACACTTGCAATGTCAGTTTTTTTTTGTGATATAAACTTGAGTTCTTACATTCTTACTACTCCACTAGTACACACAGCGTTTCGGGCTAGTCCTTAATCCTATGATCCTTGGAATACGAGCCCCACGAAGAATCGTTTTTCAACCAAGTACCCATTTTGCCGTTGAGTTAAACAGAGGCTACAGGAAAGGATTTGCGCCCAGTAAATCCTCCCCGGCCAGGATACGAACCCATGACAAAGCGCTCGTGGAACGTCAGGCCAGTGTTTTACCACTACACCACGCTGACTAGTGGCATCACTCCTGGGAAACTTACAATGTCAGATAATCACTCCTGGGACAAATACAACGTCACCTAATCTCTCCTGGAGTCCTAACAAAGTCATCCAATCCCCCGGATTTTTAGCAGCAATAATTACTTTTGGAATACTTACATAAGATTATCATGCTTGGGATACTCACAATGTCAGATAATCGCTCCTGGGATACTTACGAAGTCAGGTAATCACTCCTGGGATACTTACATATTCTAATAATCTGTTCTGGGATTCTTGCAATGTCAGAATCACTTCTGGGATATGTAAAGTCAGAAAAGCACTCCTGGGATACTTACAAAGTTAGATAGTCGCTCGGATTTTTGGCAACGATAATTACTACTGGGATACTTACGTTCGATTATCACTTCTGGAATACTTACAAAGTCAGCTAATCTCTCCTGGGTTACCTACAAAGTCGGCTAATCACTCGGATTTTTAGCAATAATAAATACTCCTGGAATACTTACATATGATTATCATGCTTGGGATACTTACAATGTTAGTTATTCACTCCTGGGATACATACAAAGTCTTATAAATTCTCCTGGGATACTTCAAATTCAGATAAACCCTCCTGGGATACTTGCAAATTCAGATAATCACTTCTTGGATACTTACTATGTCAGCTAATCACTCCTGGGTTACTTACATTGTCAGTTAATTACTCTTAGGATACTTACAAGGTCAGGTAATCACTCCTGGGATAATTAAAAATTCAGGTAATCACTCCTGGGATACTATAAAAATCAAATAATCACTCCTGGGATACTTACAATGTCAGGTAATCAATCCTGCGTTACTTACAAACTTACGATGTCTCTAATCGCTCCTGGGATACTTATGAAATCAGCTATTCAATCCTGGGATAATTACTATGTCAGATAATCACTCCTGGTTTACTTACAGTGTCAGTTAATCACTCTTAGGATACTTACAAGGTCAGATATTCACTCGTGGGATATTTAAAAATTCCGATAATCATACCTGGTATACTTACAATGTCAGCTAATCACTCCTGGGATACTTACAATGTCAGATAATCACTCGTGGGATACTTACAATATCAGGTAATCATTCCTGGGATATTTACAATGTCAGGAAATCACTGCTGAGATACAATGTCAGATCACTCCTGGATTACTTACCAAGTCAGTTAATCACTCCTGGGGTACTTAAAAATTCAGATAATCGCTCGTGGGATACTTACAATGTCAGATAATCACTCCTGGGATACTTACATGATCAGTTAATCACTCTTAGGATACCTACAAGGTCAGTTAACTTTCTTCGGATACTAACTCATAATCTGTGATATAAAGTTAGATAATCACTGCTGGGATACTTACAATGTCAGATAATCACTCCTAGGATATGTAGTCAGAAAAAACTCCTGGGATACTTACATTGTCAGGTAATCACTCTTAGGATACTTACAAGGTCAGATAATCTCTTCTGTGATACTTACAATGTCAGCTAATCACTCCTGGGATACTTACAATGTCAGAAATCACTCCCGGGATACTTAAAAATTCAGATAATCACTCGTGGGATACCTACAAATTCTGATAATCTCTTCTGGGATACTTACAATGTCAGGTAATCACTCCTGGGATACTTACGAAGTCAGGTAATCATTCCTGGGTTACTTGCAATGTCAGATAATCACTCCTGGGATACTTACATGATCATTTAATCACTCTTAGAATACCTACAAGGTCAGATAAACTTTCTTGGGATACTAACTCAGATAATCTGTGATATAAAGTTAGATAATCACGGCTGGGATACTTACAATGTCAGATAATCACTCCTAGGATATGTAGTCAGAAAAAAACTCATGGGATACTTACTATGTCAGGTACTCACTCTTAGGATAATTACAAGGGCAGATAGTCACTCCTGGGATACAAAGAAATTCAGATACCCACTCCTTGGATACCTAAAAACTCAGATAATCTCTTCTGGGATACTTGCATGTCAGATAATCACTCCTGGGATACTTACGAAGTCAGATAATCTCTTTTTAGATACTAACTCAGTTAATCACTCCTAGGATATGTAAATAGTCAACGAAGCACTGCTGGGATACTTACAAAGTTAGATAGTCGCTCGGATTTTTGGCAACGATAATTACTATTGGGATACTTACGTTCCATTATCACTCCTGGAATACTTACAAAGTCAGATAATCACTCCTGGGATAAATACAGTCAGCTAATCTCTCCTGGGTTACCTACAAAGTAGGCTAATCACTCGGATTTTTAGCAATAATAAATACTCCTGGAATACTTTCATATGATTATCATGTTTGGGATTCTTACAATGTTAGTTATTCACCCCTGGGATACATACAAAGTCGTGTAACTCCTCCTGGGATACTTACAAATTCAGATAATCACTTCTTGGATACTTACATTGTCAGTTAATCACTCTTAGGATACTTACAAGGTAAGGTAATCACTTCTGGGATAATTAAAAATTCAGATAATCACTCCTGGGATACGATAAAAATCAAATAATCTCTCCTGGGATACTTACAATGTCAGATAATCACTCCTGCATTACTTACAAACTTACGATGTCAGATAATCGCTCCTGGGATACTTATGAAGTCAGATATTCAATCTTGGGATACTTACATTGTCAGTTAATCACTCTTAGGATACTTACAAGGTCAGATAGTCACTCCTGGGATACAAAGAAATTCCGATAACCACTCCTTGGATACCTAAAAATTCAGATAATCTCTTCTGGGATACTTGCATGTCAGATAATCACTCCTGGGATACTTACGAAGTCAGATAATCACTTTGAATACCTACAACTTCAGATAATCTCATTTAGATACTAACTCAGATAACCACTCCTGGGATATGTAAATAGTCAAAGAAGCACTGCTGGGATACTTAAAAGTTAGATAGTCGCTCGGATTTTTGGCAACGATAATTACTATTGGGATACTTACGTTCCATTATCACTCCTGGGATACTAACAAAGTCAGATAATCACTCCTGGGATAAATAAAAAGTCAGCTAATCTCTCCTGGGTTACCAACAATGTCGGCTAATCACCCGGATTTTTAACAACGATAAATACTCCTGGAATACTTACATATGATTACCATTCTTTGGATACTTACAATGTTAGTTATTCACTCCTGGGATACATACAATGTCGTATAACTCCTCCTGGGATACTTACAAATTCATATAATCCCTACTGGGATACTTACGAAGTCAGATAATCACTCTTGGGATACTTTCAAATTCCGATAATCACTCCTGGGATACTTACAAAGTCGCATAATTATTCATGGGATACTTACAAAGTTGTATAATCACTCCTGGGATACTTACAAAATCAGATAATCACTCCAGGAATAATTACAAAATCATAATCTCAAGGGATTCCAAGAAAGTCAGTTGATCACTCCTATGGATAGTTACAAAGTCGGATATTGAATCCTGGGATACTTACAATGTCAGCTAATCACATTTCTGACACAATATCAGATAATCACTCCTGGGTTAGATATAAAGTCAGATATTGACTCCTGGGATACTTACAATGCCAGATAATCACTCATGGTATACGTACAATGTCAGGTAATAACTCCTGTGATACGTACAATATCAGATACTCAATCTTGGGATATGTACAATGTCAGGTAATCATTCTTCGGACACCTACAAAATTTGTATCACTCCTGGGATACCTACAAATTCAGATAACCATTCCTGGGATAATTACAAAGTCAGATTATCACTCGGATTTTTAGCAACGATTACCCCTGGGATACTTACGTTTGATTATCACTCCTGGTGTACTTACAAAGTCGGATAGTCAATCCTAGGAGAATACTTACAAATTCAGATAATCACTCCTGGAATATGCAGGCGATGAGTCACAATAACGTGGCTGAAGTATGTTGACCAGAATTCGGTCCGTCCTGGACCATTCTCAAGTCGATTGTGATGAGGTAGAGACAGGCAATAAATAGGCAAGAGAGAGCTGAGGAGGAAAGTAAGGTATAGGGGATAGTAGTAATAATGAGAACTGCAGAAGGCCCATACGAGGCAGCTCCTATTATAACCACCGAAGGAAATAGTAATAGGAATAAGAAGAGGATAGCAAGGGAGCGTAGGAGAAGACAATGAACAGAAAAAGGGGAGAAAACGTCCTCGTCCCTTTAACTTCTAGTGTGTGGTCTGGTCAACTCCTGGAATACTTACAACTTCAAATAATCATTCCCGGGATACCTACAAAGTTAGATAATCGCTCGGATTTTTAGCAACGATAATTACTACCGGGATACTTACGTTTGATTATCACTCCTGAGATAATTACAATATTAGATAATAATTCCTGGGATACTTACAATATTAAATAATAACTCCTGGGATACTTACAATATTAAATAATAACTCCTGGAATACCATGAAAGTTAGATAATCACTCCTGGGATAAATATAAAGTCAGCTGTTGTTGTTGTTGTTGATGTTTAAGATTCGCTACTTGGAATAAAAAGTTCCAAGTAGCACGGGCTATGATAAGCCCGTATAAAGTCAGCTAATCTCTCCTGGGATCCCAACAAAGTTAGCTAATCACCCGGAATTTTAGCAACGATAATTACTCCTGGTATACTTACATTTGATTATCATGCTTGGGATACTTACAATGTCAGTTAATTACCCCTGGGATACATACAAAGTCGTATAATCCCTTCTGGAATACTTCAAATTCTGATAATCCCTCCTGGGATATTTCAAATTCAGATACTTATGGGATACTTACGCTGTCAGTTAATTACTCCTGGGATACTTATAAATTCAGTTGATTACTCTTGGGATACTTACAACGTTGGATAGTCACTGTTGGGATACTTACGAAGTCAGATAATCACTCCTTGGAGAATACTTACAAATTCAGATAATCCCTCTTGGGATATTTACAAATTCAGATAATCATTCCTGGGATACTTACAAATTCACATAATCACTTCTGGGATATTTGCAATGTCAGTTGATTACTCTTGGGATACTTACAAGGTCAGAGAGTCACACTTGGGATACTTACTGTCAGATAATCACTATTGGGATACTTACAAAGTCAGCTAATCACCCGGATTTTGAGCATCGATAATTACTCCTTTGATACTTGCGTTTGATAATCACTCTTGGGATACTTACGTGAAATAATCCCCCCCCCCTCTGATAGAGGTGACTATATGATAACAATGCCACACTAGGGATAATAATGCCTGGATGCTGTCATCTGGATATTTATATCATTAGGTGATCGATTTTTTATTCTTAAAACGCCAGATCACACCTAGAATGCCTATAAGCCAGGATGATCACCCGTGGGATGCTTACAAGCCAGGATGATGATCCCTGGGATGCTTACAAGCCAGGATGATCACCCGTGGGATGCTTACAAGCCAGGATGATCAGCCGTGGGATGCTTACAAGCCAGGATGATGATCCCTGGGATCCTTACAAGCCAGGATGATCACCCGTGGGATGCTTACAAGCCAGGATGATTACCCGTGGGATGCTTACAAGCCAGGATGATTACCCGTGGGATGCTTACAAGCCAGGATGATCACCCCTGGGATGCTTACAAGCCAGGATGATTACCCGTGGGATGCTTACAAGCCAGAATGATCACCCCTGGGATGCTTACAAGCCAAGATGATCACCCCGGGATGATTACAAACCAAGATCATCACTCCCTTGGACGATTACAAACCAAGATCATCACTCCCTTGGACGATTACAAGCCAAGATCATCACTCCCTTGGACGATTACAAGCCAAGATCATCACTCCCTTGGACGATTACAAGCCTAGATCATCACTCCCTTGGACGATTACAAGCCTAGATCATCACTCCCTTGGACGATTACAAGCCTAGATCATCACTCCCTTGGACGATTACAAGCCTAGATCATCACTCCCTTGGACGATTACAAGCCAAGATCATCACTCCTTTGGACGATTACAAGCCAAGATCATCACTCCTTTGGACGATTACAAGCCAAGATCATCACTCCTTTGGACGATTACAAGCCAAGATCATCACTCTTTGGACGATTACAAGCCAAGATCATCACTCCCTTGGACGATTACAAGCCAAGATCATCACTCCCTTGGACGATTACAAGCCAAGATCATCACTCCCTTGGACGATTACAAGCCAAGATGATCCCCCTCCCCCCCTGGGATGATTACAAACCAAGACGAACACCTGTGACTCACCTAGTGTTGCTCTCCTCCAACAAATGTCAGTCAGCGCCCGCTGTCAGCTTTACAAATCTTCCGCAATTAATTAATGTTTGTGCAATTGGGGCTGTCCTTAACAATTTGGAAGTTAATACACAGAGCTTTATCTCTGTCGTCTCTTGACAAGTAAAGAACTTCGCTCTTTATATCCGAGATAATTTAAATGTTATATAAACGTTTTCATCACGAAAATTAACGTGATGAAAAATGCGAGTCAGAACACACAGGAAGAATTGAAACAGGAATTTCATTAAGTACTTTCCTATTTAATAATACTTCTTCAGAAGGATGAAAATGTTATATTAAATACTAAAGTACTTAAGGAAATTCCTGTTTCAATGCTTCCTCTGTGGTATGACAAACACACACACACTATACATATATATATGTATGTATGTATGTATGTGTTTGTCAGACCACGGAGGAAGCATTGAAACAGGAATTTCCTTAAATACTTTGTCGACACGCGATTGGGTTGACCCTATCATCGGGTCGACCTGGGCACCGCCGGGTATCCCTTCAATTCGATAAATAATTGGTAATTATCCGCAACAGTCTGGCATTTAGCCAATCGTGTTTATCATCATCATTTTTTGTTGTTGCAAAACCTTTTCCAAGTTCCCGTCACCTAAGTCAGCTAATTTGGGAACATTTAACAAAGTTTTTGCTACGTGAATGTCCTGACCCACAGTGTTCGTTCGTGAAGTTTCAGGTATCATAAGACAACGTTCACTACGGGCTCACCGTAGCCCGTGCTGTTTGGAACTTTTTGTTCCGAGTAGTGAATCTAAAACATATCGTAAGACAACGTTCATTGATATCAAACTACAAGGCTAAATCCCTTTAAACAATTCATCAAAAAAACTCAACACCCACCCCCTCCGGACACCCCCAACCCCTCAAAATGACTGTGTCCGTCATTATCGCAGACGTAAACACAATATACCCGGCCCACGGAACTGATGAATACCGGGAGACGCCAGATTCCTCCCCCCATCCACCTCCCCCCCCGAAATATATCCCTGCGGAACGAGAGTTTTTCTGACGGCGGGGAAAAAGCGGCGAGGATATATCAGGGCGCTGGAGTGGTGTTGGCGCGGGGCGACGGAGGTGTAAACATGCTTGATACCGGCCATATAGCAAACCAGCCGCGCTAAGGACACGCTGATATTCCGCATTTCCGACCTGTATTGAAAATTTCCCGGAGACGTAGAGGTCATACCGGGAGGGGATATGAGCGATGAAATATATCAAAGGACAACAAACGCGATGGGCCACTTTCGTCAGGGCCAAGTGGGGAAGGGGAGAGATGGGGGAGAGGTAGTGATGATCATGGAAGGGAGAAGTCTGCATGGTCGTGGAAGGGTATGAAGAGAGAGGGGGATCGGGAAGGTAATGGAAGGGTAATAGTATGTAGAAGGTGAGGATGGGGAGAAGTTGGATACATAGAGGAAGAAGAGGAAGGGTTGGAGAAAGTAAAGAGTGGGAGATAGAGATGAGAAGAAGATATATACCAATGATGTACGGTGAGAAAAATGTTGGGGATTGTTAGTGGTTGCGAGAGGAGGGGGCGGTGATGGTGGTGTTTAGTGGTTGATCGAGACAAGGGGGATGGCTAATGACAGAAGTGGTGGTATAGGTAAACGGGGGGGTTGACGAGTAGTGGGTAAAAGGGGGGGAGGGGATAGAATTACAACAAGGCAGAGGATACCAGCCTCAAATTTTACTTTCCGTAGTTTTGAAACGGTCGTCGTCCTCATTGAATAGAGTCCAGTAGTTTGCCAGGTTGTGTAACTGTCCCAAGACGCACACAATGATTGCGTTGGGATGGATGGGTTGGGATGGATGGGTTGGGATGGATGGGTTGGGTTGGTAACACGAGCTGTTACAGCAGTGTACTTTGTTACCATTGGTTCCTGAGACCTTCGCACACAAATTTGTTCGTCTCAACGAATGAGTAGATAATATTGGCGTGTTGCTACCACAATGAAGTACATGCAGTACAGTACTGGCGATACGGTACTGTACTGGTACCCAGACCTTCATTTAACTGATTAGCCTGAATAAAGGACAAACTGCGTAGCTAGATCTAGGGTAACCTAACCCTTACCACCCAAACCTTACCATCTTTGTTTTATAAGGCCAGCAAACGGAGTCAACTAGTTCATCAAGCCTTAGTGTTTGGGTCAATATCGTTTTAACTATCCTCGGATGCCCCCGTACAACTAAATTACTAAGCATGAGGAAGGAACTTAATATTTCATGTGTAAGTGTTCGTATTACTGAAATTAATGCTTTAATTGGTATCAAGATGCTTAGGCTAACCCACACTAACCCCTGCACTGAAGCCCTCCAAACCACCTTCCTTGAAGGTCAGCATCCCTCCAAATGGATTACCATAACTGCCACTGTGCTCAGAATGTATATTTTTCATCACCTTTACCAAGAGACAACGAGACTTTCCTGCCCCGTGGGAGATCACTCCTTTCCAAATTATTGCCCCCCCTTTCCCAACTAAGAAGCTGAATTAAAGAACAAGCCATGCTACAACAAGAAGCAAAGTACAATGCCTTGTCAAGTTGATGTTTTGGTCAGAGAGCGCTCCCTTTCCCAGATTATTTACACTGATGGATCCTTCCATTAGTCATATGGTGCAGCTGGAAGTGCAGTTGTTATGACAGAATGGTTCCTTCTTCCTCGAGTGTGGAGCGCGTATAAATAACTGGGGCTCCACTCTTCAAAACAGAATTGGTTGCCATAATCCTTGCACTCGAGCGCGTGTATGAATCCAAAGATGACACGATAATTTTAAGTGACTGTCATCCTTGACTGTCCTCAGCTTCAAGGCATAACTGTGACGTGCTTATCTCTGAAGCTAGACACACACAATGAAATAATCAATGAGTGAGTCAGTCTGCCTCCTGTGGATTCCTTCCCATATTGGTCTCCGAATGCATGATAGAACTGATGAGACTTTTACTTGTAAAGAGGGAATTGATTACCAACTTGGACTGTCTTTGAGCAGCCTGAGGGCAGTAATATTCCGGGAACATCAAATAAATTTCGGAGACTTGAGGCAATGTGAAATTCACACCAGTTCCTCCATCTATCATCATTCTATTATGCAGGAAGTACCGCACGTCTATGGGTCATCCAATAATGTTAACAGACTTTAGATGTTACCACTGCTAGGCATAGGCTCGGCTACAAGTACCTCTGGGAGTTTGTAACATCTGCTGATGTAGATTTGGCTAAATGTAAACTGCCAGCATAACTACTCGCATACTTTGCGTCATTATATACTGGAATGTGAAAAAAATCGTGGAATTTAGAAATAACACCATCAATGGTGTCCAAGAAATGTTTAAGTACTTCATTCATGATGTGCTGCCCGAAACCTTGGCGAAGTATCCAAAATTTGCTTTCTGTAGGTAATGCATGCACATGACTGTAAAGTTGCCGCCCAGTTGGGTGGGTGTGCAGGAAGACTAGTAACTGTGTGACTCCCCATAGATGTATAGTGCCTTGTATAGTGACATGTGAGCCTCTTGTTGAATCACTTGTGATACACAAGTGATGAAAGATTATTGATGTGTGTATTTGTGTAGGTGATTAAATATGTATGTATATAGGTATACGTATATATATGTACATGTATGTATGAGTATGTGTATATGTATCTATAACATTAATAATTGTGTAACTAGCGTCAAAAATTGTTTTATGCTTAGCTAAACGAACTAGAGGGTTCAGTTTCTGAACCGATTATGTGCCTCTAATCCCTTACACCACCGCCCACAGGATGGGTATGGGATGCATAATAAAGAAAGAACTTGAACGAAAATGGGGATAACCAGATTTAGCTCTTGATCCTTGTTGCTTGCTAATTTAGTTACAAGGTCTCATCTTTTGTATATCCATACAAAATCGCTTTTAAACCCCTTATTGTGTGCAGCGAGCAGGCCATTTATAATTTTTGTGGCTCTTGTTGCCATTTTTCCAGAAGTTTGAAATTGCGTGAAGATCAGACCTTGAATCACATAATATTCCTTTTTCTTCTTCGTCTTTATTCAGGTGTTGAGGTACTTAGTAGCAGTGGGGTACTTTGATTGGTGTTAAGTTCAGACAGTTGTTTAACTTGACAATGCATGCAAGTATTGTTTCAGTAAAACCTTTATGTATCTGCAGTCCGTCCTGTTGACGATTGGACTGAGCCGTCGGTGTAGTGCGCGCGCTCGTGGGGTCTTTGATTTTATTTGTGCAAGATGCAATTGTTTCAAGTGCTACAGCTTTGACAAAACCAAGATTCTCATTACCTTTCTTGGCAATGGCTGTGTATGATACTTGGAAGGTGAGGGTGCAGATAAGAAGGATAGCCACAATAGACAGATTACACTTAAAGGAATGTTTAGTTTGACGAGATTGTAGTGTTACTAATTTCTCGTGCAAGGATGGAGTTGGTGTGTTGGCGCCACTCAGTAGTGTGTTAACAGCACATAATAATGTCTGAGCAGTGCAGGGGATTTGGCGTCTCTCATGACTAAGGCAAAAGGTCGTGTTGACTTAAATGATTCTCTCTAGTATGGTTTGATGCTTCAGTTTTTCCCTCATGCTGCTGATGATTGTGCATCAAGAATCACCCTCATGGCTTCATTCTGTATTCTAGTTTGTTCAAAACAGAGGCGGGAAGTTAATTAAGTGCAAGGCATGACAATCCCATGTTTGTTAGGGACCTAATAAATATATAAAATAGTGTAGCATATTTAGCAGACAAATTTTCTTGCCATTAAGGGTGTTCAATGGTTTAAGTTTTTCTTTTAATCTACGATGTAAGGCGTTTACTATGTCACTGTTGATATTTACGCCAAGATATTTGTGCTGTTTACATGTTTTAATTTTTTCTTCTTATTTGTTAAGCTAGAGGGACAATATTTTATTTTTTGGGAGATAAAAACTTACGCTTTTTTACGGAGATAAGACCGCATTCAATGTTTTTTGTATCAGCATCAGATAGAGCTTGCAATCGAGTTTGGATATTTGCAACAATACAAATACCTGTTATGTCTTGCAATGGAAACTAGCCTCATTTAAATGAACAAATCCACAAGGGCAGTGACGAGGATTCGAATATTTGTTCATTTGATGCATCACGTTAGTGTGATCTCTGAGTGTGATGAAGTAAGGGCGAAGAGGGAGAACGGCCTATTGACATAGCTCGGGTGCAGGGGGGGGGGGGTTGTGTAAAAGCCTGGTTTGTGCCTCGGAGAGGCTACGGGATCCAGTAAGTTCAGTAGAACTTCGGTTTCAACCCTTTTAACCCTGTCGTAGCTCAGTCGATTAAGGCAGTGTCTGGGATGCTCCCAGACGCAGGTTCGAATCCTCGTCACTGCCCTCGTGGATTTGTTCATTTGATGCATCACGTTAGTGTGATCTCTGTGTGTGATAGCCTCATTTAATTATTAACGGTAATTGATGTTGGTTATGTGCCCAACATGGGTGGAAACGGGGGTCAGAGTTGGCATACCTGAAATGACGTACAAGATGTGTGGCCAAACCTGCCCCCACTACGAATCTTGCAATATCGACAGATTTTTCATTTTTCTTACTCTATTATAAATCATTATCACAGATCTCCACAAAGTTTTCAAACAAATTCTATCATACTTTGCAATAGCCCGTAATGTGTTCAAGACCTTATCAAGACTAGATCCTTGATTAGGTTCTTGATCACAAAACTCCTACCATCCCCCCCTCTACCCTCTCTCCCACTGCCTCCAACAAATACAGAGACAAATAGATAAGCACACACACAAATTGAAAGATAGTGACAAAGAAATTAAAGACACGTACGAAGATAGAGACAGTAATACACTAAGAGAAAACTGAAAAAAAAGTGAGTGAAAGTGAGTCAAAATAAAAAAAAAAAGTAGGAGTAAAAGTGAGTAAGAGTAGAAGCAAGAGTAAAAGTGAGTAAGAGTAGAAGTGAGTAAGAGTGAATAAGAGTAAGAGTGAATAAGATTAAGAGTGAGTGAGGGGGGGAGAGAGTGAGTGCGCGTGCTCGCACAAGCTTGCCCACCCTTGACTTGGTGGGAAATAAGGCCGCTGTTTGACAGGGTAACTGCACCCTCCGGACAGTTTTATATGTGCATCTGCTCCATCTAACTCTTGTTGTTGGCACCCAGTTCTCCTGTCGTGGATGGTGATATGGCACTGTGAGGGGTAAGTGGGTTTTGTGCGCGTTGCTGAGGAATGGGAGAGGGAGGAAAGGGGAAGGAAAGGGAAGAAGGAGAGTAGAAGTTACTAAGAAATAGGGATCGCAGAGGCAAGGTGAGGGGGGGGGGGAATGGAGTAAACATGGTATTTATATTGTACATGAATGTTAGCGTGCGTGCGTGCGTGTGTGTGTGTGTGTGTGTGTGTGTGTGTGTGTGTGTGTGTGTGTGTGTGTGTGTGTGTGTGTGTGTGTGTGTGTTCGTTCGTGCGTGTGCAGGTTTCCGACACCTGTGTAAGAGTCTAAGGCCTACGTTGGCCAGATCTGGACTTTTGTAACCAAAGGCAAAACATGAGGCCTGAAGTACCTGTGTGCTGTGTGTGGAGCTGCTCCCACGGGTATATAGTTACCACGTTTATATACTCAGTTGCAGTAGCTTCAGCTCTTGCAATCTATTACCAGCAATAGACTGGCGTCAGCAGTTCTGTGCAGCTGTGCCTGCTGATTAGGATCGGCTGACAATGGAAGATGCCAAGGAAGCGGGGGTGATTGGGTGGAGGGGGGATTAGGTGGAGGGGCGATTGGGTGGAGGCATGATGGCAGAGGTAACACAGTGTGAATATGGATATGAATTAGTCATGGCAGCCTTGTCTGTCATTCGTGGCTCCTACAGACATTTTTTTATTATAATTAACACACTTTACACACACACGGATTTACAGACCCAGATTTACAGACCCCCAGATTTTCAGACCCCCAGATCTCAATAGATAGTCCTCCATGCAGGGACTGAAAATCGGCTATAATCAGCACTGAAAAAAACGTTTGGATGCAACATGAGGATCCCCACAAGAATATTCGCGTGAATGGTCGTTGGCACAGTTTCAGGTACTTCACACCAGCGGGTCTAAAAGGTCTATACAATGACCTAACACCTCTAATATGATTCGGTCACGTGCCCTGCCCATGCAGTGGCGTGGCTCCACTGTGGATTCCTTTTTCTAGGGGTCTCAAGGTCCCACCATTTTGCTTGCACGTGGTTAAGCAAAGGTAATTACGATTAAACTAAATGGTATAACCCAATTTAACAGGGCAATATTTGCCTAACGATGACAATTTTAAACGTGTAGTATTTTATTATACATTGGCTCGATGGCACAGCTGACCCACCTATCCATCTGCCATCCATTCCACCTGCCATCCATCCATCTGCCATCCATCCATCTGCCATCCATTCCACCTGCCTCTTACGTACCATCCACCCTTGCTGCTCCGCTTGACGGCAGATGTGGTGATAACACATCTAAATGGGTCACTTAAGATATGACATGGAGATACGGGACAGAATGGCGATGGAATGACGCTGTGACTATCGTAACGGAGTGCATGAGGGGGGGGGGGGGGTAAGTTTGCATGTCACACGCGGTTGACGTCTTAATCTTACATATATACATGTGTGTGATCCCACCAGCTGATTGACAATTGAGAGACGGGGCCATAGAGCCAGAGCTCAACCTCCGCAAGCTCAACTAGGTGAGTACATACATACATACATACATACATACATACATACATACACACACACACACACACATACCTACATACATACTGTGTCTTTGGGAAAAAATACGATGCACCTAATTTCACAATCAAGTTTCAAAATTAATATTTTTTTTTTAAATTTGGAAAAGAAAATGAATTACAAAAATTGATTTTTAAAAATCCTAAAATTGTAAACAAAAGTTATCTCAGAGGCTGGGTACAGCTTCTAAGGGCTGGGACCAGGCCTGGGATAACCTCTGGGGGAGCTAGGGGACCAGGCCTGGGATAACCTCTGGGGGAGCTAGGGGACCAGGCCTGGGATAACCTCTGGGGGAGCTAGGGGACCAGGCCTGGGATAACCTCTGGGGGAGCTAGGGGACCAGGCCTGGGGTAACCTCTGGGGGAGCTAGGGGACCAGGCCTGGGATAACCTCTGGGGGAGCTAGGGGACCAGGCCTGGGATAACCTCTGGGGGAGCTAGGGGACCAGGCCTGGGATAACCTCTGTGGGAGCTAGGGGACCAGGCCTGGGATAACCTCTGTGGGAGCTAGGGGACCAGGCCTGGGATAACCTCTGGGGGAGCTAGGGGACCAGGCCTGGGATAACCTCTGTGGGAGCTAGGGGACCAGGCCTGGGATAACCTCTGTGGGAGCTAGGGGACCAGGCCTGGGATAACCTCTGGGGGAGCCAGGGGACCAGGCCTAGGATAACCTCTGGGGGAGCTAGGGGACCAGGCCTGGGGTAACCTCTGGGGGAGCTAGGGGACCAGGCCTGGGATAACCTCTGGGGGAGCTAGGGGACCAGGCCTGGGATAACCTCTGGGGGAGCCAGGGGACCAGGCCTGGGATAACCTCTGGGGGAGCTGGGACCAGGCCTGGGATAACCTCTGGGGGAGCTAGGGGACCAGGCCTGGGGTAACCTCTGGGGGAGCTAGGGGACCAGGCCTGGGATAACCTCTGGGGGAGCTAGGGGACCAGGCCTGGGATAACCTCGGGGGGAGCTAGGGGACCAGGCCTGGGATAACCTCTGTGGGAGCTAGGGGACCAGGCCTGGGATAACCTGTGGGAGCTAGGGGACCAGGCCTGGGATAACCTCTGGGGGAGCTGGGACCAGGCCTGGGATAACCTCGGGGGGAGCTAGGGGACCAGGCCTGGGATAACCTCTGTGGGAGCTAGGGGACCAGGCCTGGGATAACCTCTGGGGGAGCTGGGACCAGGCATGGGATAACCTCTGGGGGAGCTAGGGGACCAGGCCTGGGATAACCTCTGGGGGGAGCTAGGAGACCAGGCCTGGGATAACCTCTGGGGGAGCTGGGACCAGGCCTGGGATAACCTCTGGGGGAGCTAGGGGACCAGGCCTGGGATAACCTCTGGGGGAGCTGGGACCAGGCCTGGGATAACCTCTGGGGGAGCCAGGGGACCAGGCCTGGGATAACCTCTGGGGGAGCTGGGACCAGGCCTGGGATAACCTCTGGGGGAGCTAGGGGACCAGGCCTGGGATAACCTCTGGGGGAGCTGGGACCAGGCCTGGGATAACCTCTGGGGGAGCCAGGGGACCAGGCCTGGGATAACCTCTGGGGGAGCTGGGACCAGGCCTGGGATAACCTCTGGGGGAGCTGGGACCAGGTCTGGGATAACCTCTGGGGGAGCTAGGGGGACCAAGCCTGGGATAACCTCTGGGGGAGCTGGGACCAGGCCTGGGAGAACCTCTGGGGGAGCTGGGACCAGGCCTGGGAGAACCTCTGGGGGAGCTGGGACCAGGCCTGGGATAACCTCTGGGGGAGCTGGGACCAGGCCTGGGATAACCTCTGGGGGAGCTAGGGGACCAGGTCTGGGATAACCTCTGGGGGAGCTAGGGGACCAGGCCTGGGATAACCTCTGGGGGAGCTGGGACCAGGCCTGGGATAACCTCTGGGGGAGCTGGGACCAGGCCTGGGAGAACCTCTGGGGGAGCTGGGACCAGGCCTGGGATAACCTCTGGGGGAGCTAGGGGACCAGGTCTGGGATAACCTCTGGGGGAGCTAGGGGACCAGGCCTGGGATAACCTCTGGGGGAGCTGGGACCAGGCCTGGGATAACCTCTGGGGGAGCTGGGACCAGGCCTGGGATAACCTCTGGGGGAGCTGGGACCAGGCCTGGAGTAACCTCTGGGGGAGCTGGGACAAGGTCTGGGATAACCTCTGGGGGAGCTAGAGGGACCAGGCCTGGGATAACCTCTGGGGGAGCTGGGACCAGGCCTGGGATATAACCTCTGGGGGAGCTAGGACCAGGCTTGGGGTAACCTCTGGGGGAGCTGGGACAAGGTCTGGGATAACCTCTGGGGGAGCTAGAGGGACCAGGCCTGGGATAACCTCTGGGGGAGCTGGGACCAGGCCTGGGATATAACCTCTGGGGGAGCTGGGACCAGGCCTGGGATAACCTCTGGGGGAGCTAGAGGGACCAGGCCTGGGATAACCTCTGGGGGAGCTGGGACCAGGCCTGGGATATAACCTCTGGGGGAGCTAGGACCAGGCTTGGGGTAACCTCTGGGGGAGCTAGGGGGACCAAGCCTGGGATAACCTCTGGGGGAGCTGGGACCAGGCCTGGGATAACCTCTGGGGGAGCTAGAGGGACCAGGCCTGGGATAACCTCTGGGGTAGCTAGGGGAACCAGGAAGGGATTAATTCCTTCACGGAAGGTTAAAACATCTCTGGAACTCACGAGGGTCACACACACACACACACCAAAGGTGCCTTCTTTCCCGTGATGAGGCTCTCAAAAGGTTGAGACGAGAAGGAAGGGGGTTGAAGAGATGTAAGAAGCTTTGGGGATTGAGGAGGTTCAGCAAGCAGTAGAGGTTGAGGGGTTATGAATAGTTGGGGAAGAGGGAATGGCAGGGAAAGGGGGGGGGGAAACGTGAGAGGTAAAAAGGAAGGAAACAGTAGGGAGAAAGGAGGAGGAGGAGGAGGAATGGAGATATCCTTACAGAGAGGATTAAAGACTCAATAATAAGCATAAAACAGGAGGAGGAGGAGAAGGAAGTGTGGCCTCCTTCCCAAGCTGCTGCTGCTGCTGTAAGCTGATGCTGCCAGTGAGTCATCAGCGGCCCTTAAGTGTACTTATGTTTTACAAGTATTAAGTAGATTGTGTTACACACACAACACACACGGTCAGATCTTCCCTTGCTGGCGTTGTCTTAGCCCCAGTGTTGCGGTGGGGGGGGGAGCCCCATGATTATTCTACCCCTCCCTCCCACAACACCCATACTCCCCCCCCCCCCGCCCCCTCTCACTAACAGTGTAGTGACTATCGCGTTCTTGTACCTCAATTGACAATGATCTGTTCACATTTAACACGCCTTTCACTCATCGTTCGAGACGGGCAAGATTGGGGACCGTCCTGATACCTTACCTTCCTCTATCTTCCCCCAAATCTCCCCACTATTTTTACCTTAAATGTTCCCCCATTACACCACCCTCGTTATCCAAGTCTTTTCCTTCAGATCTCCATTAGATTCCTATTAATCTGATTGGTGCACGAGTGGTTTTCGTCCTTCCAATACTTTGTCCTCTTCCCCTATTGCGACTCCTAATTTATAAATAGTTGTATTAAAACATTTGTACTATTACAAACTCAATTTGGCATTATTCCCCATTTCTTCTATTTGCACATATTACAGCTTCCACTGCAATTTTCACATTTCTCTTATCTTTTGTATGTACTATAACCCCGTTCCTTGCACATCGTAACGTGTGCATATATAAGATTACAAATATGCAAGAGCTACTGGGTTTTATTTTGACATTTAAATTTTTCCCCTCTTACGAAAGCATTATTTTCCTATCTTCCCAAGCACATTCATCTAGTATGATTTCCTCTACAAAGAATATTTGGGTCTGTTAGATTAAATCAGGTTATGTTAGAGTAGATTAGGTTACGTTTGGTTAGGTTAGACTAGATTGGATTAATGATAGATTGCATAAAATTAGAGTGAACCACCCATATTGTTTTTAGGAACAAGGTCGTCGTCGCCATAGTGAAACGTTCTATATGACCATAGCTTTTCCTCTTTGATACTGAAGTCCCCATGAATGGATAATACATATTATGTTAGGTAAAAGCTACAAGATATACAAATAACATTATACAAATTATTTTGAGGTATTTAAGCATAGATCTCCCCATCCTTTTTTTTCTTGTTTAACGGTGGATATGGCAGTATTATTTAATTTCAGTGTGAGCTTTGGCATCACACACGTGGGGTCCAGGGTTCGAGTCCTGTTGCCGACCCCAGTAATATACAAAAAACAAAATCCCAATGTGCTTAACCTGTCCTAACTTCTAACTTCTAACGTAAACATGACTTACCTCGTTTTAATTTGACCTGAAACACACACAACCTAACTGTTTGCATAACCTAAACCCGATAGTTATTTTAATGTATTGTGAAGACGTGTATAATTGTTAATTGTTGTTTTAGGATATACATTTGTATTGTTATGGAGCTGATCATGGGGCCAATGCTCAGGTGTGCTTGGAGGAACACAGGTGATATGACTAATTATGTGGGTAAGGATTATTACCGTTACATGTTGGTCTTGTGACCTACCTTCTAACACCCCCCCCCCTACCACCTCCCTCTCCCCCATCCACCCCATTCCCCCCTTTCTCTCATACTCGCCTGCCTGTCTACCTACCTACCAACTGATCAATCTAGTCACCAGTCAACGAATCTACCCGAGTATCTACCTACCCACAAACGAGCCAATCTACTAGTTTACCTCCCATGTTTTTGCACATCTTACCACCACACAAGATCATAAACAGGTAGGGGGTGAGGGGTGGTGTGGGGAGGGTTGTGAGGGGAAGGGAGAGGACGGTGAGGGGGCTGGCAGAGCCTCGAGGACCTTCCCCATGTATAAATATCTTCTCATAAAGCCTTACTGGCCCCCTGAATCACGACTGGGAGCGGGCGGCGAGGCCGTTCTGACACCCCACACGAAATTTATCGTCCGCGTAGGAAAGAAACCCAAAATTATTTCTATGCTGAGTCCCGAGATTTATCAATGGAGGAGCGACGGGTGTTTTATATAGCGTAGATGATACCCGGAGGAGAGCGAGCGAGCCCGCGCGACCTGCCACAAGAGCGGGAATGCACCGGGAACTAATGGGATTATAGTCCCTTAGGGTCTGTGTTAAGAGATGAGGATGCTGCAGTTTCATTCATCAATGGTAGGTCTCTTGAGTTAGTTCGAGTGTCGGGGTGTGCTTTTTTAATGCATTTTTTTAAGAATCGAGCAACAGTACGTGTCTATTTGGTTGTGGGCATTAATAGAGATGGGTGTGGGTGTGTACACTCACCTAGTTGTGCTTGCAGGGGTTGCGCTTTGGCTCTTTGGTCCCGCCTCTCAACCGTCAACCAACTGGTGTACAGATTCCTGAGCCTACTGGGCTCCATCATCTCTGCATTTGAAACTGTGTATGGAGTCAGCCTTCACCACATGCACTTCTTAGTGCATTCCATTTACTAACTACTCTGACACTGAAAAAGTTCTTTCTAATGCCTGTGACTCATTTGGGTACTCAGCTTCCACCTGTGTCCCCTTGTGCGTGTACCACCCGTGTTAAATAATCCATCTTAGTCTACCCTGGAAATTCCCCTAAGAATCAAAGTGTGTGTGTGTGTGTGTGTGTGTGTGTGTGTGTGTGTGTGTGTGTGTGTGTGTGTGTTTTACTATCTTGTGCCTGCAGGATCAAGCTGTTAGCTCTTGGACCCCCGTCTAATCCGTACGTAAACCCTAGGTCAAATACGTACGTTTTTCACACACACAAACACGCACCCTCACCCAAAACCCAAAGCCAACCAACACACCTAAACCGAAAATACACACCCACCCATACACTCCCAAAACCCCTACAAACCCACACCAGGATGCAGCCCGTAGCAGCTGTGAAACTCGCGGGTACCTATTTACAACTAGATGAACAGCAGCATCAGGTGAAAAAACTGCCCATTTGTTTCTGCCTCGACAGGGGCTCTTAAGGACAACAACTCCAGAGCGCCGTCCACTCGGCTGCGAGGTCCTCCCTCCAGTGAGCGAATTTAAAATAAAGATTTTGAAAATATGTTAATTTAAGAGTTCACCTCATGGTACGCCAAAGTAGAGGACGGGATGAAACTATGGCAGATTTCAGTAGGTATTCTCAGCAGCAGCAGCAGCATACGACGGTTGAACAATCCTATATGTAGTTCTTGTGATAATTTCCATGCAGTGTCGATAATTTCTAGGGTGATAATTTCTGAGAGCGAAGGAGGGAGAAGAGATGGGAAAGGCGTGGCTGGAGGAGGAAACGGAGAACGCAACACAAACAATCAGCGCGCGACAGGGTGGACGGAAGGCCTCGTTCCCGCTAAGCCGTAAGAGCGATTTCCGTTCTCGGAAACTTGGTCGATGTTGTTGAATGGTCGGGGGATGTTGACACGAGGCCACGTGGTCTCCAAGGCTTGACGTGGGTGCCTGTTCCTGGATTTTAACGCAAGGGCGTAACCCTGGATGTTTACACGAGTGCCTCTTCATGATTATGTTAGAGTGTTGAGTGTTGACATTGGTGCATAATTCATGGATGATTATGTTGGTGTGTGTGTGTGTTCCTGAATCTCCTAACTTGACTCAGAAAAGCGAGATTTTAAACAGCATGTCTAATGAACAGACTGTTAAATATAGACACTTTACTTAAACCAACTACAGTTCACATTATCCGGCGAGTTAAATATTGTAAAATCCTTTAAAAACAAATTCTTTATATGATAAAATTCTTAACCCACTGTTGGGGATTTAGGGGATGTACATATTTCTGGTGTTTAGTGAAACGCGTTGTTAAGTAGCGTTTCAGACGATGACATGCTCACATACTGCAGGATTTTGCGTTATCTCCACTACGCTGTCGCCCCTGTTCCGAAAACTGGCCGGTACAGCGACTGTTACAGGTCAGCGTTCAATCTCAGATTGTCCAAGAGGTTGGGCACTGTTCTTTCCCTTTCTGACCTACTCCACGATCCTTGTCCTCATATCCCTTCCATGTTCTATATAGTCGTAAGGGTTTAGCACTTTATCCTCATAATTCATCTTGCCTTCCTGCTGTTGCACATTATCTCCCTCAATCACCCCCTTGTCTCCCGTCGTGATTGTGGTTAACGGCTGCTGCTTCATTGTACCGGCGTTCAGTCACTGAGTTGCTCTATTGTCCTCCTATCCTCAGTTATCCTCCTTCCGTGGTGTTGTCTGATGGTCTCCTTCAGCTCCCTTAACAGCCAACTGATTGCATCATTGCCTTCACCAATTCCAACACGAGAGGGGGAACTTTATCACATTTCTCAGATTAGGTAGCATTTTCACCGCTCTCTGTTGCAGGTACTGTGTCACCGTTTCGTTTTATCCAAGATTTTTTTACTGCGATCTTCAATTAGTGCAGATCACCGTTGTTTTCCCTTCCTAACTACAGCTTTATGAACAAATCCACAAGGGCCGTGATTAGGGTTCGAACCTTGTGGATATGTTCACATTTGATACATCACGATAGTGTGATTTCTGTGTATGTTTGTCGTGCTTCATGTTTGTCGTTATAATTCGTGCTCGTGTATGAAAGGTCTCATGTAATGTCTTGTGTATTTCAAATGGCATTACAAAATGGTCAAAACATCGAGTGTGAAATTATAAAATAGGGTCAAAGGCCTCGATACAAAATGATAATGTGGCTTTTGGCGAAGAGCAACCCGAGGCCTAGGTAACGTAGCTCCTGTCTGACCCACCCAACCCTGATGTGGTCTATTTTCGAGGTCGTGAGTCATGCCCGCTGCCCACACCAACACCCAGGCTTCCTGGTCCCTGTCCACACCCACGCGCAAAACCATCCCCACACCCACTCTTACACCCACACCTACACCCCTATCTTGAGGTTATCTTGAGATGATTTCGGGGTTTAACGTCCCCGCGGCTCGGTCCTCGACCAGGCCTCCTTTTTGTTACACATCCCCAGGAAGCAGCCAGTAGCAGCGGTCTAACTCCCAGGTACCTATTTACTGCTAGGAAACAGCGTCATCAGGGTGAAAAAAAACATTTTGGCCATTTGTCTCCACCTCCACCGGGTATCGAACCCGGAACCACAGGACTACTAATCCGAAGCGCTGTCCACCCAGCTGTCAGGCGCACATACATACAGTGACACCCTTACACTCCCACACGTACCCACATAGCTCTCTCCAGTGTGCACCCCCACCCAAAGGTGGTGTAGGGTGAAGTGTAAGGTGCTGGTACACACCCTACACCTAGGCTATACCAGTACCAGCACCAGGCGTCTGTGTACTGGCCAACTTTCAAAAAAACTAAGAAAATTACTTTGAACTACTTAATTAACGATGATTGTGACAGGAACTTGGATTATAGGCATGCATTAGTAATGTCTTTGATCAGTTTATTTTCTTGTACAGACGTGGACATTACATTAATTAACCAGCATGCATACATTTTTGTTGTGTGTCCTCTGACAACCTTAAAATTGTTATAGAATTAAGAGAGCTTGGGACACCCACCTAAGCTATTAAGGCCAATATGATTGCTAGTAAAATTAAACAAATTCTGCTCTCGTTTCTTTTAATTTGGCTGAGCTACGGGAATTTTGACTAATGGAGATACATATAATGTCAGCAACGTGTTGCACTTTATGAGAGAGCAGGTTGAGCTTATGATGCTACTAGAGGGAGGGTGCGGCCACGCCCAGGTCTCTTCTCCCGTCCCACTTCCTCCCCTCTCGTAATCTCTCCTCCACCCCCTCTACCCACCCTCCCTTCCGCCCTCTTCTACTACGCACATTTCTCCCCCAACATTCCCCTCTCCTCTTTTCTTCCTCCTCTTTCACCTCTATTCCCTTCTATCCTTCCCTCTCTTCAATCATCCAGCTCTCCCCCTTTCTCCTACTCTCTTTTCCCCCTCTCCCCTTCCATCCTTCCTCCGATGAACAAAAAAAAAATTAACAAATTCTGCATTTATACAGCAACACTAAACTATATGAAGGGAGGAACGTAGCGTGTCAACATCTCCCCATCTCGCACGATGGTCAGTCACACAGGGACACACGAGGTAAGTTAGGTTATCTTCTTATCTTGAGATGATTTCGGGGCTTTAGTGTCCCCGCGGCCCGGTCCTCGACCAGGCCTCCACCCCCAGGAAGCAACCCGTGACAGCTGACTAACACCCAGGTACCTATTTTACTGCTAGGTAACAGGGGCATAGGATGAAAAAAAAACTGCCCATTGTTTCTCGCGAGCGCCCGGGATTGAACCCAGGACCACAAGTCCAGTGTGCTGTCCGCTCGACCGATCGGCTCCCCGCCGGTCCGGGGAGTTGCCTACACTGGCTAATTAAGTGATTGCAAAGCTCCAGGTACTTCACGCCGCGGGGTCTGACGAGTCTAATGACTGGACATTCAGTGATGTTAGTGCGCGAGATCATGACTCGGTGCAATCAATTTATATCAATAAAGTTGTTAATAAAACAAAAATTCCGTTGCTGCTCACTGAGTTTGCACCTGGAGTGCTCAGGAGACAGGTCACCTGTTGCCACCTGCCACAGGTGTAACGAATCGCTTAAGAGCTAGTTATATAGCTCTTTCTTAGTTCTTTCTTAGAACTAAGAAAGTTCTTTCTCCTTATAATTAATGGAGGGAGGGAGGGAGGGAGGGAGGGAGAGGGGGATGGAAGGGGAGGAAGAGGGAGGAGGGGAGGAAGAGGGAGAGGGGGAAGGAGGGGGAGAGGAGAGGGGGGAAGGAGGGGGAGAGAGAGGGGGGAAGGAGGGGGAGAGAGAGGGGGAAGGAGGGGGAGGGAGAGGGGGGAAGGAGGGGGAGGGAGAGGGGGGAAGGAGGGGGAGGGAGACGGGGGAGGGAGAGGGGGGAAGGAGGGGGAGGGAGAGGGGGGAAGGAGGGGGAGGGAGAGGGGGGAAGGAGGGGGAGGGAGAGGGGGGAAGGAGGGGGAGGGAGAGGGGGAGGGAGAGGGGGGAGGGGCAAGGGGGGAGGAGGGAGAGGGGGGAGGGGGGAGGGGGAGGGGGGAGGGGGGAGGAGGGGGAGGGGGGAGGAGGGAGAGGGGGGAGGGGGTAGGAGGGAAGGGAAAGGGGGAGGAGGGGAGGGGGGAAGGAGGAGGAGTGGAGGCAGAGGGAGGATAGGTAGAGGGAGTGGGAGGAATAATATCTAGTTGAAGTGATCGAATCGACTGCAGGCTGTGTACAGAATGCTTACTTGTTGGAGGAGTCGTGGACACGTTGACGGGTCGTATGGTGAAGTCGAACACAGGCGGGTAGTGGGCCCCATTTCCAGCCTGTTGGTGGTTGTGGACCCCATTTCCAGCCTGTCGGTGGTTGTGGACCCCATTTCCAGCCTGTCGGTGGTTGTGGACCCCATTACCAGCCTGTCGGTGGTTGTGGACCCCATTTCCAGCCTGTCGGTGGTTGTGGACCCCATTTCCAGCCTGTCGGTGGTTGTGGACCCCATTTCCAGCCTGTCGGTGGTTGTGGACCCCATTTCCAGCCTGTCGGTGGTTGTGGACCCCATTTCCAGCCTGTCGGTGGTTGTGGACCCCATTTCCAGCCTGTCGGTGGTTGTGGACCCCATTTCCAGCCTGTCGGTGGTTGTGGACCCCATTTCCAGCCTGTCGGTGGTTGTGGACCCCATTTCCAGCCTGTCGGTGGTTGTGGACCCCATTTCCAGCCTGTCGGTGGTTGTGGACCCCATTTCCAGCCTGTCGGTGGTTGTGGACCCCATTTCCAGCCTGTTGGTGGTTGTGGACCCCATTTCCAGCCTGTTGGTGGTTGTGGACCCCATTTCCAGCCTGTTGGTGGTTGTGGACCGCCTTCGGGGTGCAGCGCACCCCATTCCCATTCTTCTGGTTGTAGAAAACCAGATTTCCCCATTCCCCGCCCCATTCCCAATCTGTGTGTGGCAGTGGATCCCATTCCCATACTTTTCGTGGTAGTGGGCCTCATTCCTATCTTGGTGGTGGTGTGGGTTCCATTCCCAGCCTGTTGCTGGTAGTGGTGAGGGAGGGGGGGGGGGGGAGGAGGTGGTGGCGAGGGGAGGGGAGGAGGAGGTGGTGGCGAGGGGGGGGGGGAGGAGGAGGTGGTGGCGAGGGGGGGGGGAGGAGGAGGTGGTGGCGAGGGGGGGGGGAGGAGGAGGTGGTGGCGAGGGGGGGGGGAGGAGGAGGTGGTGGCGAGGGGGGGGGAGGAGGAGGTGGTGGCGAGGGGGGGGAGGAGGAGGAGGTGGTGGCGAGGGGGGGGAGGAGGAGGTGGTGGCGAGGGGGGGAGGAGGATGGTGGTGGCGAGGGGGGGGAGGAGGAGGTGGTGGCGAGGGGGGGGAGGAGGAGGTGGTGGCGAGGGGGGAGGAGGAGGTGGTGGCGAGGGGGGGGAGGAGGAGGTGGTGGCGAGGGGGGGGAGGAGGAGGTGGTGGCGAGGGGGGGGAGGAGGAGGTGGTGGCTAGGTGGGGGGGGGGAAGGTGGTGGTGGCTAGGTGGGGGGGGGAGGAGGTGGTGGCTAGGTGGGGGGGGAGGAGGTGGTGGCTAGGTGGGGGGGGAGGAGGTGGTGGCTAGGTGGGGGGGGAGGAGGTGGTGGCTAGGTGGGGGGGGAGGAGGTGGTGGCTAGGTGGGGGGGGAGGAGGTGGTGGCTAGGTGGGGGGGGAGGAGGTGGTGGCTAGGTGGGGGGGGGAGGTGGTGGCTAGGGGGGGGAGGAGGTGGTGGCGAGGGGAGGGGGAAGTGGTGGCGAGGGGGGGGAAGTGGTGGCGAGGGGGGGGGAAGTGGTGGCGAGTGGGGGGGGAAGTGGTGGCGAGTGGGGGGGGAAGTGGTGGCGAGGGGGGGGGGAAGTGGTGGCGAGGGGAAGGGAAGTGGTGGCGAGGGGAAGGGAAGTGGTGGCGAGGGGAAGGGAAGTGGTGGCGAGGGGAAGGGAAGTGGTGGCGAGGGGAAGGGAAGTGGTGGCGAGGGGAAGGGAAGTGGTGGCGAGGGGAAGGGAGGTAGTGGCCAGGGGGGGAAGGGAGTGGCCAGGGGGGGGGAAGGGAGTGGCCAGGGGGGGGGGAAGGGAGTGGCCAGTGGGGGGGAAGGGAGGTGGCCAGGGGGGGGGAAGGGTAGTGGCCAGGGGGGGGGGTAGGTAGTGGCCACGGGGGGAGGGGGAAGACATGTATAAGAAACATGAGGTTCATCGAACTCTCAAATATTTCGGATATTTTGAGGCCGTATAGACTTAAGGGGCAGTGAAGTGTTCTCAACACTCGGTGGTGACGAAGCCAGCCGCTCCACCACCGAGACTCTTGTTGTGGAATTCATTCAATTTTTCCTTCACGAAGCCATTTATAAAATGAACGCGACGATTGTGCCAATTAACCCCAGACTTAATTAGAATATATGAAAATATTTTCAGTAATCGGCTATATTCTTGGGGCCAGATTCACGAAGCAGTTACGCAAATACTTACGAACGTATACATCTCTCCTCAATCTTTGACGGATTTGGTTACATTTGTTAAACTAGTTTACAAGCATGAAAAATGCCAATCAACTGTTGTTATTGTTATAAACAGTCTTCCTGGTGCTTCGGAGCTCATTAACTGTTCATTAATTGTAAACAAAGCCGCCAAAGATTGAGGAAAGATATACAGGTTCGTAAGTGCTTGCGTAACTGCTTCGTGAGTCTGGCCACTTAATAGGAGGGTCCCAGTAGCACAGTCGGCTTCGTTCTCGACTCACAATCGAGGATTCAGGGTTCAATCTTCGGGCGGTATATACAGACCGATGTGGTTTAGCACGTTTTCTTTCACCTGATGCTATTTTTCACCTAGTAGTAAGTAGGTACCCGTGTGTTCGGGAATATTTGTGGGGATATATCCTGGGGGAGGAAGAGGAGGGGACCTATATACAAGCTCAGGCTTCCTGTCCCCGACTACTAGACCTATTATGGCAATAGTTTAATATTTCATATTTTTTCAAACACGTATAATTATGGTGCAAGACCTTAATCTATCGCCCGTGTGATTCTA
Source organism: Procambarus clarkii (assembly GCF_040958095.1). Classification (NCBI taxonomy): domain Eukaryota; kingdom Metazoa; phylum Arthropoda; class Malacostraca; order Decapoda; family Cambaridae; genus Procambarus; species Procambarus clarkii. The sequence continues at coordinate 2,564,084 of NC_091177.1, forward strand.
ACTGAGCCACCTAGCTTGATCTAACTCACACACAAACATCACTAAATGTCCAGTTATTAGACCTTTCAGACCCGCCGGCACGATGTACATGGAACTTTGCAATTACTTTATTAACTCTCGTGTTCTTGAAGATATTCTCATAATGCACGCAGAGCCTGCCAGTGCAGACTACCGATCACATGCTACTGTATGAGGCATGTGATCGGGATGGACCATCCTACGTGATCGGGATGGACCATCCTACGTGATCGGGATGGACCATCCTACGTGATCGGGATGGACCATCCTACGTGATCGGGATGGACCATCCTACGTGATCGGGATGGACCATCCTACGTGATCGGGATGGACCATCCTACGTGATCGGGATGGACCATCCTACGTGATCGGGATGGACCATCCTACGTGATGGGGATTTTTTACATAACGTAGCTAGTTCTTGACACACACTGTACTCCCCTTCGTGTAGTCTAAGTTAACTGCACAAATGCATATGTACCTAATATGTTTAATAAAACCAAAACTTAGCCATTACCTATGAATCGTTGATTAACCAAGCAACCAAACATTGGCTAACCAACCCACCTAACACGGATGTTGTTCAAACTACGTATGCATAATACAACATAAGTAAATCATGCCGAATATACAACCTGTCCCTCAAAAATTATATGGCTTACAACACCTGTTGCTGAATGGAACAAAAAATTAACTGTTGCACAAAAAATTTATGTACATACAATTTTCTTGTGTGGACGAGAAAAGGCAAAAGCCAAACCTATTTTTTTTTTTTTTTTGGTAGGCCTAGTGTAGCACATGTGCAGTAAACTAGGCCTTAGGTGGCAAACATTAGTCCTTGTGTTGCTTATTCAAGCTAAGGAGAGAAAGGGTTCGACTGTATCTATACTGTTCCACTTTTAATAACAATTTACAACATTACAAGAAAAAATATTTACATATGGAAGGGGGTTAAGAAAAAGTACGTTCACTCAATACCTGCCATAAGCTCTACGATTTTTTGACGATGGATTAGAAAAGGCAACATTTCAAATTCAAATGAAGGTACCAAGGTATTTGTTCAAAGTACCAAGGCCCAAAACCTGGTCTGAATATAGAATGTAAGCGAGAGTGGAGGAAGACGATAAGTATATGTTTAGCGAGTCACTTAATGCGGTGGTCTCTGTCTTAAGTAGCCAGTTTTTCTCCAAGTGGGTTTTATATATGCGATTGTAAAGTAGATTTCTTTGATCCTTTCCTACTGTTAATGGTTGGTAAAAGTTTGTTGCTCAATAAACTTGTGTGTGTTATCTGTACCGTGTTGTTTGTGTGTGTTATTGTATGACGTGTTGGCTTAGCTATATTTTGTGTTGTAGAGTGCCGTATTATTTTTTGTGTTACACACTGTGTTGTGTTATATCTGGGCTTCCACCCTGCCGGGCTACACTGGTTCACGTATGCGCACACGAACACACACGGACGTCAACACAATTTAGTCGTCTTAGCTTACAACTCTGGGTAATACATATATAGTCACTTCAATTTTGGTTGACATTTATGCTTCTCATTTTCCGCCGCTACTTACACTGTGACGATCACTCAAATAATGCTTTTAACCTTGTCTGCTTGCTCCTCTCTGCTGACTGGCCTAACATTTGGCCTGCTTTTGGCCTTTCGTACATACGAACGTTTGTCGGTCTACCCCCTCGCCATCTCTTCCTCTCTCCTGTTACGCTTCTGTCATGAAGTTATCCACCTTACTGTGACTTGTGGTGGGGGCAGGACTGGGTTGGACTTGCCTGTTTTACTGCCTTCCCTGTTGGGGGGCTCCCCTACCCCCCCCCCCTCCCTACACACACACACACACACGTACGCACAGTTTGACGGTTGAGAGGCGGGACCAAAGAGTCAAAGCTCAACCCGCAAGCACAACTAGGCGAGTACGTACGTACACGTACACAGGAGCCGAATCCTCACGTCCCTGGAAAAATGAAGAGTAAGGGGAGACATGATAGCCACCTACAAAATTCTCGGGGGAATTGACAGGGTGGACAAAAACTCTTTAGCACGGGTGGACCACGAACAAGGGGACACAGGTGGAAAGTTAGTACCTAAATGAGCCACAGTGACGTTAGAAAGAACTTTTTTCGGTGTCATAGTAGTTAACAAGTGGAATGCATTAGGCAGCGATGTGGTAGAGGCTGACTCCATACACAGTTTTAATTGTAGATATGATAAGAACCCAGTAGGCTCAGGAATCTGTACACCAGTTGATTGACAGTTGAAAGGCGGGACCAAAGAGCTAAAGCTTAACCCCCGCAAGCACAAATAGGCGAGTACAAATAGGCGAGTACAAATAGGTCAGTACATACACACACACACTTGACGGTTGACCGGCGGGACCAAAGAGCCAAAGCTCAACCCATGCAAGCACAACTAGGTGACTACATCTAGGCGAGTGTATACAAACACACACACAGTCTCGTGCCAGAGTGGACAGCGCTCAGGGATCGTAATCCAAATTAGAGCCCAGGTTCGATTCGAGGCATACATAAATGGGCAGATTCTTTAGCCAGATGCCCCAGCTTACCTAGTATTAAATAGTCCTGTTAGTCAGCTGCTACGGGCTACATCCTGAGAGTTGTGTGTTAGTGGAATATTTTTAGCATATATGATTAAAATGTTGGGAGTCAGTACGTAAGACAACGGACGGTAAAAAGGCGGGGTCCAAGAGCTAACAGCTCAATCTTGCAGGCATAACCAGTAAACGTGCGCGCGCGGGTATTCACAGTTTATACCGACGATGCCAAACTGATAAGACAAATCTGAACAGAAGAGGAATTCAAAATGTTTCAGGTAGACATTTACACACTTTAGAGATCTGAGAAGTAAATGGTCGACTTTAATATACTCAAATGTTGTGTCTTTCTCCCCCCTCCCCCCCCCCCCCACCCGTGACCCTGGGAGGAGGGGGGAGGGAACTATCAGGGGAAAGCGCCAAGCTATTAAGATGTCACTTAGAAGGAATCAAGATAAGGATTTGGGACAGGACGGGAGGAAAGGAATGGTGCCCAACGACTTGGACCCTCGGGGACTGAACGCCGACCTGTTTCTAAGCGAAACTCTATCTACCGTTTCAAGTTGGAAGGGAAAAATTTGTAAAGTCCAAAGGTTTGCTATAGGAGCTGTCCTTGACGTCTCATACCTGATGCGGCGAAGACATAAGCCAGATTGTGACTATTTGAAACACTGAATTTATAGTATTTGCGTTCATAATGCTGATTTTTTTAATCCAATTATTATTAATTGAGAATAATATCTGGCATCGTGTTATCTTGAGGTTATCTTGAGATGATTTTGGGGCTTTTAGTGTCCCCGCGGCCCGGTCCTCGACCAGGCCTCCACCCCCAGGAAGCAGCCCGTGACAGCTGACTAACACCCAGGTACCTATTTTACTGCTAGGTAACAGGGGCATAGGGTGAAAGAAACTCTGCCCATTGTTTCTCGCCGGCGCCTGGGGTCGAACCCAGGACCACAGGATCACAAGTTCAGCGTGCTGTCCGCTCGGCCGGACCGACCATTATTCACTACACTGTAACAATGTATTTGAGATTAAAGATTAGTATTTGGTTCTATTGTGGAAAGTAAATAATTATAACTTACTCCTACCCGCTACACAGTGAGCGATCACTTTGTAATATATGACTTGTGGGAAGGTTTGGAGCAGGTCATTCCTTTGTGTTCCGTCAATATACGACCGTAAATGCGTATTCCAGACCTAAAATTAGCACGTTTCATTTAAAGCAGCATTCAACAATCCACATTCAGTTTTCCGTGGTGCTTAGGATTCACCTCGTCACGAACATTTGAGACACTAACTCAAATTTCACTAAAATGAAAGATTTTAGTGACTTCCGTAACAAATTTTATAGTTTTCTCCGGTTCCATATCTAGCGTTCGACATTACGAATATAAAGGTGTTTATATTAAATAAAACAGATGTCACCGCCCTCCATAAATCCATTCATTTTTTGGGAACCTAAATAATACTAAAGTGGAGTACACGCACATCACATCAGGATATTTCTTAACATTAAGCTATATAGTCTTAACGGCTTAGTGCTGTTCTCCTAATAATTAATTGCTTTACACACATCACCACTGCCTTCCGCAGACAGATTAAGAGTTACGCAATAGCAGACGTTCCCAGGACTGGACAGACCTGGGGCACGCACACCACCCCATCGCCCCCCATCCCCCGGAGAAGTTCAGGGCACGAACATCCCCATAGGAGGCACGAACATCACCTCGGGTGCCCCTGTGCAGATGTGGGGCACGCACATCACCGTAAGCTTCCCTTCCCCCCTCTTCCCCGGACAGATCTGGAGCACGTACATCACCACAGGCTCCCCCCGGACATATCTGGGGTATGCCCATCCTCCTAAGATTTCCACACCGTTGGATGCGACTGGATAAAATGAAGCGGAGGCGTGACAAGCGAATGTTGTCTTGGGTAAATAAGCGACTCAATGTTTGGTTTCGTAGAAAACGGGAATGTGAAACATTTGCCTTGTTGACTTATGGCCGCCATCTTTTTGAAGACTTGCAACAATATTAATCAAATATGAATTTTACTATTATGATTAAATATGTCTTAAGAAAATAAATACTAATTGTGTATAGAGCATAATATTTCTTTGTCTGATCTTCAGCCTTTCTCGGATCTTCATCCTTCCTTTTCTTAATTCTATTTTCCCTTCCGTTTCCTTTCTGCCCGTTCTCCTCCTCCTCTTCGAAAATATTTCACCATTATCTTCTGTCAGATCCTCTCACTTCTTCCCTCTTGTCACCTACGATTTTCTCTCTGCTATAACCTCCTCCATTCTCTCCATCCCTCACCCCCTTCCTCCACCCCTTTCCTGCTTTCATTCTTTCCCCTCCCCTACCTTCACCCCTTCCCCTGCATCCTCCTCTCGACCCCTACCTTCAGCCCTTCCCCACCCCCTTACCTTATCCCTTCCGACAAAACAACCCGAGACGCAGGGTAATTTTTCACTACCGAATTAGCCACAAGCGTGGAAATTTGACTAAGCTGTTTACCTTTTCATAATTTGGCATCGAGGCTCTCAGTAGACAGGGCAGGATTGGTGCCATATGGGTGCCAGGGTCTGGGGGTGTATATGGTGGAATGGAATGGTGGTGTTTGGGGGGGGGATGTTTGGGGGGGGGTATTTGGGGGGGTGGTATTTGGGGGGGGTGGTATTTGGGGGGGGGTGGTATTGGGGGGTGGTATTTGGGGGGGGTGGTATTGGGGGGTGGTATTTGGGGGGATATTTGGGGGGGGGTATTTCGGGGGGGGGGTATTTCGGGGGGGTGGTATTTGGAGGGGTATTTGGGGGGGGGGTATTTGGGGGGCTATTTGGGGGGGGTATTTGGGGGGGGTATTTGGGGGGGTATTTGGGGGGGGTATTTGGGGGGGGGGGGGGTATTTGGGGGGGGGGGTATTTGGGGGGGGGGGTATTTGGGGGGGGGTATTTGGGGGGGGTATTTGGGGGGGTATTTGGGGGGGGGGGGTATTTGGGGGGCTATTTGGGGGGGGCATTTGGGGGGGTATTTGGGGGGGGGTATTTGGGGGGGGTATTTGGGGGGCATTTGGGGGGGGTATTTGGGGGGTATTTGGGGGGGGTATTTGGGGGGGTATTTGGGGGGGGTTAGGGGGTATTTGGGGGGGTATTTGGGGGGGTGTTTGGGGGGGGGTGTTTGGGGGGGGTGTTTGGGGGCGGGTGTTTGGGGGGCTGTGTTTGGGGTGGGGTGTTTGGGGTGGGGTGATTGGGGGGGTGTTTGGGGGGAGTGTTTATGGGGGGTGTTTGGGGTGGTGTTTGGGGGGGGTGTTTGGGGGGGGTGTTTGGGGGGGGGGGTGTTTGGGGAGGGTGTTTGGGGGGGGGTGTTTGAGGGGGGGTGTTTGGGGGGTGGTGTTTGGGGGGGTGGTGTTTGGGGGGGGTGTTTGGGGGGGGTGTTTGGGGGGGGGTGTTTGGGGGGGGTGTTTGGGGGGGGTGTTTGGGGGGGTGTTTGGGGGGGTGTTTGGGGGGGGGTGTTTGGGGGGGGGTGTTTGGGGGGGGTGTTTGGGGGGGGGTGTTTGGGGGGGTGTTTGGGGGGGGGGGGTGTTTGGGGGGGGTGTTTGGGGGGGGGTGTTTGGGGGGGAGGTGTTTGGGGGGTGTTTGGGGGGGTGTTTGGGGGGGAGGTGTTTGGGGGGGGTGATTGGGGGGGAGGTGTTTGGGAAGGTGTTTGGGGGGGAGGTGTTTGGGGGGGAGGTGTTTGGGGGGGTTTGGTTTTTTTTTTGAGGGGGTTGGGTTTTTTTTGGGGGTATTTTGGGGGGGGTATTTTTGGGGGGGTATTTGGGGGGGTATTTGGGGGGGTATTTAAGGGGGGTATTTTGGGGGGTATTTGGGGGGGTATTTGGGTGGGGTATTTGGGGGGGGTATTTGGGGGGGGTATTTGGGGGGGGTATTTGGGGGGGGGTATTTGGGGGGGGGTATTTGGGGGGGGGTATTTGGGGGGGTATTTGGGGGGGGGGGGTATTTGGGGGGGGTATTTGGGGGGGGGGGTATTTGGGGGGGGGTATTTGGGGGGGTATTTGGGGGGGGGTATTTGGGGGGGGTATTTGGGGGGGGGGGTATTTGGGGGGGGGGGTATTTGGGGGGGGGGTATTTGGGGGGGGGGGTATTTGGGGGGGGGGGTATTGGGGGGGGGTATTGGGGGGGGGGGTATTTGGGGGGTATTTGGGGGGGGGTATTTGGGGGGGTATGTGGGGGGGGGGTATTTGGGGGGGGTATTTTTTTGTGGGGGTATTTTTTGGGGGGGTATTTTGGGGGGGGTATTTTTTGGGGGGGGTATCTTTTGGGGGGGTATTTTGGGGGGGGTATTTTGGGGTGGGGTATTTTGGGGTGGGGTATTTTGGGGGGGTGTATTTGGGGGGGGTGGTATTTTTTGGGAGGGGGGTGTTTTGGAGGGGTGTTTAGGGGAGGGGGTGTTTTGGAGGGGTGTTTGGGGGAGTGGTTGTGTTGGGGGGTTTGGGGGAATGGTGTTGAGGGGTGTTGGGGGGTTTGGGGGAAGGGTGTTGGGGGGTTTGGGGGAAGGGTGTTGGGGGGTTTGGGGGAAGGGTGTTGGGGGGGGGGTTTGGGGAGGTGGCGGTGTGGGGGGTTTTGTTGGGGGAGGTGGCGGTGTGGGGGGTTTTGTTGGGGGAGGTGGCGGTGTGGGGGGTTTTGTTGGGGGAGGTGGCGGTGTGGGGTTTTTTTTGGGGGGGTGGCGGTGTAGGTAGGGAAGTTTTGTGTCTAGGGGGGGGGGTAAAGAGAACATTTGGTTGTGTGATGTAGTTGAGGGGAGGGGAAGCGAAGCAAATCTTCGGGGTAGAAGTGTGGTAGATAGTGTGGTGGGGTAGATTCTGTGGTGTAGGGAGGCTGGCAGGTAGACACGACGTGGCGTATGAGACTAAGGCATCAAATGTGTGTATGGCGGGTAGGTAACTTGAGGTAGGAGGAGGAGAGGCCAGGGTAAGGAGGAGGAGGAGAGGCCAGGGTAAGGAGGAGGAGGAGAGGCAAGGGTGAGGAGGAGGAGGAGAGGCAAGGGTGAGGAGGAGGAGGAGGAGGAGAGGAGAGGAGAGGCAAGGGTAAGGAAGAGAGGTGAGGCAAGTGTAGGAGGAGGAGAGTCAAGGGTAAGGAGGAGAAGGAGAGCCAAGGGTAAGGAGGAGAAGGAGAGCCAAGGGTAAGGAGAAGAAGGAGAGCCAAGGGTAAGGAGAAGAAGGAGAGCCAAGGGTAAGGAGGAGAGGAGAGCCAAGGGTAAGGAGGAGAGGAGAGCCAAGGGTAAGGAGGAGAGGAGAGCCAAGGGTAAGGAGGAGAGGAGAGCCAAGGGTAAGGAGGAGAGGAGAGCCAAGGGTAAGGAGGAGAGGAGAGCCAAGGGTAAGGAGGAGGAGGAGAGCCAAGGGTAAGGAGGAGAGGAGAGCCAAGGGTAAGGAGGAGAGGAGAGCCAAGGGTAAGGAGGAGGAGAAGAGCCAAGGGTAAGGAGGAGGAGGAGAGCCAAGGGTAAGGAGGAGAGGAGAGCCAAGGGTAAGGAGGAGAGGAGAGCCAAGGGTAAGGAGGAGAGGAGAGCCAAGGGTAAGGAGGAAAGGAGAGGCAAGGGTAAGGAGAAGAAGAGGCAAGGGTAAGGAGAAGAAGAGGCAAGGGTCACTATATGGGGTGTCCTGGCAGTCTCTTGTGTACACACACTAGTCGCACACACAAGGGTAGGAGCAGCTATATAGTATGGGATGGTTGATTAAATTAACAACTTCTCTAAGGATTGGAAGGTTAAGAGGATATTTCACTGCAAATAAGCGTGTTGGACAACAAAAATAATGTATGTGACAAGTAGCTTGGGGAAGAGCAGTTGCATAGAGTTGTGATTGAGTGGTTGCACTGTAGTAGAAAGAAGGAACGAACTATCAGGGAAAAGCACCAAGCCAATACGACTATATAGCACTGGGAAGGAGTCAGGATAAGGATTTGGAATGGGACAGGGGTAAGGAATGGTGCCCAAACACTTATGGACGGTCGGGGATTGAACGCCGACCTGCATGAAGCGAGAACGTCGCTCTACCGTTCAGGCCAAGTGGTTGGGCCGGCACTGTAGTAAAATGAATGTGACTATAGCCAGCCACTGTCCTTTTACAAAGAACATCGCATTTGGTTCGCATGCGTTACCCTAATGCCAAAAATTGTCGTGCTTGACAATGAAAGCGGCTGACCAAAGTGAGACGTACTGTCCCGTTTTCTGTTTTGGGTCCTCTGGTAGGTTAGGAGAAGACACTGTAAAAACTGACCGTTTTCTTGACATTGGGAAATCTTAGGACGAGGAGCTGGTGTGGGTGCAGGTCTGTAGTCCGCATTTCTCTCACTCTTCCCCCTCGCCTTCTTTGGTTGATTGTTCAATAAACCCTTGAACTATATGTTTAACACATCTCTAACCCTGTCCATGGACGACAGAAGAAAATGTATATATGCTGATTAGCATTGTAAATGTGTGGCCACGTCTGTGGTAGAAAATAATAATAATAAAAAAAAACTTTCATATGGTCTACCTTGCATTAGGTATAAAAATGGAAGCCGAAAGGAAAAGAAAATAAGAGAAAGGAATAAGCGCTAAGCCATTACGTCTATATAGCACTTGGAACGGGTCAGGATAACGATTTGTGATGGGACGGGAGGGGGGGGGGGAGACGGAATGAGAGGAAAAGGAGGCAAAAACAAAAAACAAAATACAAGAAGATTAGAACAACAAAACTTATCCTCTTTAGTTGCTATATCCACCTCTATCCCTTCTCTTCCATTGCCTCTTCTATCCTTCCTTTCCATCCCCTCTGCCTCACCCCGCAACCCCCCCCCCTCCTCTCTGACATTTCCCAGAAAGGAGGCACAAAAATGACTCCATTCTGAGTGCGGACGGGTGGTTGGACGGGCGGTTTGACAGGTAACACAAGGCCTCAGGTCTCCCCCCGTCCTCAAGACAAATATATATATATATATATATACCGCAAGCTGAGGGACTTTGGACGGTGGACGAGACGTCTCTTTGGTGTGTCACCCTTTTCCCTCCTCTCCCAGCTACCCCTTTACACTCCTTCCCACAACTATCACCCCATTTATCCCCCCACTACACACGGGTACTATTTTTCCCATCTAGCCTCCCAACACCCAAGGCTCCCTATGTTGTTCTCTCCCTCCCTCACCGGGGTAGGGAGGGAGACTCCCTCCCTCACCGGGGTAGGGAGGGAGACTCCCTCCCTACCCCAGGGTATGACTTTTCTATCTGCACCTGATTTCGTTACAGAGCAGTGGTACTAGCTCTTGCCCGGAAGCCGGCCGTCTCTCTCTTGCTGCGGCTCTCTAACAGGCTCTCGTTCTCTCTAACTGGCTCTCGTTCTCTCTCTCTCTAACAGGCTCTCGTTCTAACTGGCTCTCGTTCTCTCTCTAACAGGCTCTCGTTCTCTCTCTCTCTAACAGGCTCTCGTTCTCTAGTTATTTTGCTCTTCCCTTTCTATATTCTGTTCCTTGGCTCACTCCCCCACACTAACCTTTCCTCCCCCTATCATTGACATGTTATGATGCCCGGACCACACACCAGAAGATGGAGAGACTACGACGTTTCGGTCCGTCCTGGTTCATTATCTAGTAATATTTACATGTTAATTATGATCTCCTACGGCCTTCCTGGACGCTCTTAAGCAAATAATGCACACATATACACGCTCGCGCGCGCGAACGCACTCTTTGACACCGACCGCATGACAAGTGACTCATGAGGATGCTACAGTGGTACCATTTGGGCTGAACGGTAAAAGCGACGGTCTCACTTCAAGCAAGTCGGCGCTCAATCCCCCGACCGTCCAAGTGGTTAGGGCACCATTCCTTTGCCCCCCCCGTCCCATCCCAAATCTTTATCCTGACCCCTTATAAGTGGTATATAGTAGTAAAGGCGTGGCGCTTTTCCCCTATAGTTACCTGTCCTTCCTTTACTAATTACCAGCACTTAGCGCAGCAGGTGACCTCCCTCCCCCCCCCCCCGCAGCAGGTGACCTCCCTCCCCCCCCCTACCATCAACATTGTCCTTGGTTGTGGTTGCAGGAGTGATTGGAGGGCATTACTAGTCATTTCTTACTGACTACTACTGGCTAGTTTGTCATGTACATAACTCTCCTAGCACCTCACCTCCTAGGACTCTGCCTAGCACCTCACCTCCTAGGACTCTGCCTAGCACCTCACCTCCTAGGACTCGGCCTAGCACCTCACCTCCTAGGACTCGGCCTAGCACCTCACCTCCTAGGACTCGGCCTAGCACCTCACCTCCCAGCACCTAGTACAGCGTCACCTGTCACTCGCTAACGATTATCCTTCATGTTCTCTCAGCTGCTATTGTTACCTGTCCTCGCTCTCCTATGACACTAATAGTTTATATATATTCTCCTTTTTCTATCATGTCTCTCCTCTATCTTTCCCCTCAATATCTTCGTCTCTTCTCCTCCTCTTCTTACTTTCTCAACAGTCCACCTTCCCACCCTTTCCTCATATCCTTCATTCTTCTTCCTCTTCCCACGCACTCACCCGCAGAACAAAAGCCGAGTACCCAACTAACGCGTTGGTCGCCCTCCACTTCCCGGGCCTCCTGGGAGGAGTCGTGCGGGAAGCAGAGACGAATTAGTGCCCACAGCGGAACAGCTCACTTCTGGGAAAGACTCTGCGGACGCTAATGCGGAAAATCTCTTGTCTGGGCCTTTTTATGGGGGCTGCTGCATGCCATTGACGACGTGTCAGAGGGTAGCCAAGGTACATTGATCTATTAATTAACCAAGATTATTCGCCGGGAAAATGACCATTAGTCAGGTGTATGTATATTAAAAATGACGTTTTCATTTTGTTCAGATTTTTTTTAAGAGCGCGCGGAAAGTGTCAGGAGTAAAATACAGTTATTTTGTAATTATTAATATTATTATCAAACTTTATTATTAATATTAATATTATTAATATTAATATTAACATTAATAATATTAATTTTGTTAATATTAGTATTAACATTATTAATAATATTTATTATTATTTACAGAGTAATCACATTAACGTGATGTATCAGTTAGAAAATCCGTTGGAGCGGCGTGACGGTTCGAACCCATGCGGTGGGTGTTCCCAGGCACACGCTTCTAGTGACTAGACCACAACATGGTACAAGTATTGCAACCTGGAGGTAGACTTGCCCACTGGCGCTTGTTCCGTTGTACAAATAAGGCTATTTTGCGTAAGGTTACTGCCTACAAAATACATACTACGACTTGCCAAGTGTCCAGGATAAATAGATAGAAAGATGGATAGATGGATGGTCTGGTGTTGACCACCAGACAGAGCTGGCCAGTGATGGGCAGTTCTTGGCTGCCATTACTAAACAAGCCTATTAGCTGGTTGGCCTCTGCCCGCACCCAGCCCGACCCACCTGTCTCATTCCACGTTGACAGGGCGGAGTACGTGACAGGACGGGCGTCTACTTTATATATATATATATATATATATATATATATATATATATATATATATATATATATATATATATGTCGTACCTAGTAGCCAGAACTCACTTCTCAGCCTACTATGCAAGGCCCGATTTGCCTAATAAGCCAAGTTTTCATGAATTAATTGTTTTTCGACTACCTAACCTACCTAACCTAACCTAACCTAACTTTTTCGGCTACTTAACCCAACCTAACCTACAGAGACAGGTTAGGTTAGGTTAGGTAGGGTTGGTTAGGTTCGGTCATATATCTACGTTAATTTTAACTCCAATAAAAAAAAATTGACTCATACATAATGAAATGGGTAGCTTTATCATTTCATAAGAAAAAAATTTGAGAAAATATATTAATTCATGAAAACTTGGCTTATTAGGCAAATCGAGTCTTGCATAGTAGGCTGAAAAGTGCGTTCTGGCTACTAGGTACGACATATATATATATATATATATATATATATAATATTTTGTTATATTATACAAGAGTTGTTACATTCTTGTACAGCCACTAGTACGCGTAGCGTTCCACCTTCTTTACAGCGGGACTGAGTCCATTAGACTGAAATGGAACTATCTAGATTATAATTCTTTCAGCACGTCGATCTCTAATGGGTGTCCAAGTCAAGCTCGAGGACTTGGCTGCCTTTCAAATGCTTTGGCAGCGGCAGGGTGATGAAGCTTGAGAACTCATTTCCTCCATTTTCGCAATTTGAGTATGATGGTGATTCAGTTTGCTTATTGGTGAAAGGTGCGGCGCATATGATTAGTTTGACAGATTTTTCTTAAGTTGCTATGAGGTCTGCACCCTTTTAAATGTTGAATGGGACAATTGCTAACACAGTTGAACACTACAGAAATGTTCAGAATGTTCGCCTGAATAACCATATTTTTGGTCGAGCAAAGGAACACTTAAACGGCACTATAGAGCAGGGAAACTAACATTCCCGAAATGTTCCTGCATCAGTGTCAGTGTCGAGTCACAACGTTAACTTTATTTATACTGGACAGCCGAAAACTTGCTCTTAAGTGTGGACACACAACAGGTTACCTTGATAATGCTACTGCTGCCGGCCAAGCTGAGGCAGCAGAGGGTATTAAAATTATTTCATGAAACTGATTTCTGCCCGTTACCAGAGGACGGGGGGACCGTTTACCTGAACCTCAGCTTCCCCCCCCCCCCCCAAAAAAAAAAAAAAAAAAAAAAAAAAAAAAAAAAAAAAAAAAAAAAAAAAAAAACACACAAACACACACAAACAAACAAACAAACACACAAACACACACACAAACACACACACACACACACACACACACACACACACACACACACACACACACACACACACACACACACACACACAAACACACACACACAAACACACACACACAAACACACACACACACACACACACACACACACACACACACACACACACACACACAAACACACACAAACACACACAAACACACACACACAAACACACAAACACACACACAAACACACACACACAAACACAAAACAAACACAAAACAAACACAAAACAAACACAAAACAAAAACACACACACACAAACACACACAAGGAGCTGCGAGGCAGTGCTAGTGACGCAACGCAAAAACAATCTTTAATAGAAATTGCCTAACAAATAAAACTGTGATTGTAAACAAAAAAATGTAGATCATACTACGTCCTCCAAGATACTGTGCTGTCACCGGTACTCTCTCATACTCATATACAAACTGTAGTTTTAAATCAACCTTTGCAGACACCTAGTTTTTTATTTTTAAGTGTTTCGCAACTCGCCTAAGTTTTAAAAAAATTTTTGGGAAGACATGAATATTGTTGTTGTAAAGGAATCGAGATTGATACTTAACCCCCATGCATATATATATATATCTAGTGACTATATAATATATAATAGCCAGTGACTTAATATCGATAAAAAAAAACATTGTAAACTGGTAGAAAAGTTTAACAAATTAATTTCACAAATTTCCCATTCAAGTCTCTTATAAGATTGACGAAAATGTATCCCAGAATAGGACAAAACAGCACACTGATGTGGCTACTATATTCCTTCATGCAGTCTTGATGTATCCAGGACCAGTTGACAGTTAACGAAGCCCACTGAGCTAGACTGGCTGGAGAATGACTGGTCGCTCACACGGTAATATAACAACAATCATCCCCCTAAATACATTATGGAGGAAAACTACACAACTTTTTACATGTCATCTTATCGCTTAAACATAATATTCATCATGATTGTAATTCGCACCTTACTGAAGAAACTTTTATTTAATTAAGAGTACGTTTCGTGGTATCCCGATTTGCATGTTAGAAAACTTATTAAATAACAAAAAAGTATTCAAGTTATCAAATTTTTTTACAAAAATACATAAAAGTTGACGGACATGACATTATTAAACGTAACTTGTTAACTTGGCAGAACTTAGGACGATAGATATCTATTTAGAATATACCATTAATTTCTTATATCACTTATATCAATGCCACTTATTAACATAACACGAAGTGAAATTAAATGACAGTAAAAGTGCTAAACAAGATAGCATATCGAGTTATTTAACTTCGGCAGTGTTCCGAGCGCTATGTATACCCATACGGGCACGTTTATACCCACTGGGCCACGTGTATACCCACATAGCCATCCCCACGAGACCCTTGGGGCCAGGATGACCCAGACAAGCGACTGGAGTGTCTCCAAGACCAAGGAAAATGGACGTTCTCACCCTAATCACCAATTAAGGGCTTTGATCTCTCTCCAAATTACTGTGAACGCTGCTTTTGTAAGTTATTGAACGAAATTAAAACCAAAATCCTATTTTCACAGAAGGAAATGGGAACGTACCTTACGACCTGGAGAGAGTTGTCCCACGAGGAGCCGTGATCTTACCTGTAATGGCATGAAAGGGAATTAGTACTACTTATTAGTACGATATTATATACATTACAACTCTTATTCACGACAAATACAATCACCACCTGTTAAGCCATATATATATGTACATAAACAACGCAGATAAAGGCGAGTTTTACCTTTTCCTGAAGGATGGTGGCGCTGGAAACCTCGTCCTGTGACTGCAGACGTCAGTTGAAACATTTAGCAATCTTGCAAGATATCTTACACTATAAACACTAGATCAAACAAATACTATACGGAGGACTGGAGCCGCTGTCAATCACTTAATGTTGTCACAGCAGTAAGGGCCTGTCTTGATGACCAAACCACACACTAGAAGATGGAGAGAGAACGTTTCGATCCGTCCTGGACCATTAAACCAAATCAATTACACATTTATCGTCAGCAAAACTGTCTGTCTTCAACGACTATTTACTGCTGAGCTGTCAACTCCGAGTCGACATTCAGTCACGTTCAGATATGGCAGAGTTTTCTGTCCTGGTTATTTTACTAATCACTAAAATGTATATTATATAATATAGGAACAAGGAACGAGTAAGTAAAGTACTCGCGCTAGCTATAACACTGTAACAGAACACACTTTGTCTTATCCGGCCGTTTCCTTCTCACTCGTCACGAGACAACCGGGAACAACCATAGGGGTCAGCGTACTGAGCTGACCCACCCAGGTGCAGAGTTGAGGCGGTTCTCTTTTCGAGTTCGAATGAATCCGCTTATGAGCCGCTCGAAGCCAAGAGGCGTCTCAACCCGTCCTCATACAGCACGTCCTCACACAGCACCTCCTCACACAGCACTTCCTCACACAGCACCTCTTCACACAGCACGTCCTCACACAGCACGTCCTCACACAGCACATCCTCACACAGCACTTCCTCACACAGCACCTCTTCACACAGCACGTCCTCACACAGCACCTCCTCACACAGCACTTCCTCACACAGCACCTCTTCACACAGCACGTCCTCACACAGCACATCCTCACACAGCACTTCCTCACACAGCACCTCTTCACACAGCACTTCCTCACACAGCACCTCTTCACACAGCACTTCCTCACACAGCACCTCTTCACACAGCACGTCCTCACATACAAAGATCCAAGCTCGTTAATCTAACAGCAGAACCCACTGTTTATGAATGAAAATTGGTATATACAAAACTCTCAAATGATGACGTTCGAACACTTCCGGAAGAAGCGCTTTGCTTACCTCCTCTGCTCGAACCACAGTTCTATAAATGCCCCACCCACCTACTTCAAATACAAATAATCTCCAACAGAACCTAAACACCTAACCTAACTTAACCTACGCCTAACTTTACATAGAAATTTTATATATATAATAATATTAATTTATATGAGAAGAAACCACTTTATTACACAGTATGTTAAAATTGATGAATGCGTCTGGGGAGGACGGCCGCTGCTTTAAACTGCCTAGTTTGACAACGGGTTCTCGTCACAGCCAAAAATCAAATCACTTATCAAGTGTTTTGTTTACGTACTGCAAATACAACAGCCCGCCCTCGTCAACAATGACCGCACTGTGGAGAAATGCCCAACAGACCACTGGAACATTATCTAACACAGTGCACAGTTACAAACCCACTATGATTTCAACTTAGATTCAACAGAGCAGAAGAAGTTGTTAAACACATCTGGCAAAATCTTACTGAAGCGACCATACGAGTCATAAATACTCATACTCCGCCCAAGTAAAACAGAAACAAGCAACACTTAGTGGGCCAGCCAAAGGCTTAGGAATATCCCTGCAAAAAAAACAACAAAAAAAACAATGGCCACATGTTCTTTTCGTGCACCCGCTAAACCTCCTTGTTTACGAATAAAAACAGCCTTACACGACATATCTGATGACTTTCGAGCATTTCTTGACCAGAAGAAATGCGAAAAAGCCTTTCTTTGCTGACGACTCATTGATTTTTTTTTTCGTGTTGTAACTCTGTAAATGCTTGACCCACGCCCTGGAAATACAAATAATTGCCAACAGAACCTAAACACCTACCCTAACCTGCTCATAAATATGCCAAAAATGTCAATTTAAAATAATATTAATATATATTTGAGAATTTGATTGTGTTGAATGAAGAGCATGTTAAAACTGTTGAATGAAGAGCATGTTAAAACTGTTGAATGAAGAGCATGTTAAAACTGTTGAATGAAGAGCATGTTAAAACTGTTGAATGAAGAGCATGTTAAAACTGTTGAATGAAGAGCATGTTAAAACTGTTGAATGAAGAGCATGTTAAAACTGTTGAATGAAGAGCATGTTAAAACTGTTGAATGAAGAGCAGGTTAAAACTGTTGAATGAAGAGCATGTTAAAACTGTTGAATGAAGAGCATGTTAAAACTGTTGAATGAAGAGCAGGTTAAAACTGTTGAATGAAGAGCAGGTTAAAACTGTTGAATGAAGAGCATGTTAAAACTGTTGAATGAAGAGCATGTTAAAACTGTTGAATGAAGAACATGTTAAAACTGTTGAATGAAGAGCATGTTAATTAAAACTGTTGAATGAAGAGCATGTTAAAACTGTTGAATGAAGAGCATGTTAAAACTGTTGAATGAAGAGCATGTTAAAACAGTTGAATGAAGAGCATGTTAAAACTGTTGAATGAAGAGCATGTTAAAACAGTTGAATGAAGAGCATGTTAAAACTGTTGAATGAAGAGCATGTTAAAACTGTTGAATGAAGAGCATGTTAAAACTGTTGAATGAAGAACATGTTAAAACTGTTGAATGAAGAGCATGTTAAAACTGTTGAATGAAGAACATGTTAAAACTGTTGAATGAAGAGCATGTTAATTAAAACTGTTGAATGAAGAGCATGTTAAAACTGTTGAATGAAGAGCATGTTAAAACTGTTGAATGAAGAGCATGTTAAAACAGTTGAATGAAGAGCATGTTAAAACTGTTGAATGAAGAGCATGTTAAAACAGTTGAATGAAGAGCATGTTAAAACTGTTGAATGAAGAGCATGTTAAAACTGTTGAATGAAGAGCATGTTAAAACTGTTGAATGAAGAGCATGTTAAAACTGTTGAATGAAGAGCAGGTTAAAACTGTTGAATGAAGAGCAGGTTAAAACTGTTGAATGAAGAGCATGTTAAAACTGTTGAATCCGTCATTGGGGTCAGCTGTTGCACGGACCAAGCATAACCTGAAGTCCTATTGAAATAAAAATAACAGGCAAGAGAACCTATAATCACCTAAAATAAATTACGCCAAAACTATATAGAAAATTTGAACATATACCATAGTTATAATTTATATTTGAGAGAAAAAAAACGCGATTTTTTTTCAACATTTCTCGTAACATTAATAATGAATCTTTCTGGTGTCGAGGAACCGCTTGGGCGAGCACAGCCTCAGGATAGATTGGTTCTGGTTGACAATGACTCGTTGGTCCATCTCCCAATCTCGCCCTCGGGTTATGCTCGTCCAAGCTGTGGCAGACCTCATAGATGTATTCATCACTTCTACTGTAATATAAAACACACACACACACACACACACACACACACACACACACACACACACACACACACACACACACACACACACACACACACACACACACACACACACCACATATGTAAGACCAATCCTGGAGTATGCGGCCCCAGCATGGAGCCCGTACCTTGTCAAGCACAAGACGAAGCTGGAAAAAGTCCAAAGGTATGCTACTAGACTAGTCCCAGAACTAAGAGGCATGGGTTATGAGGAAAGGCTGCGGGAAATGCACCTTACGACACTGGAAGACAGAAGAGTAAGGGGGGACATGATCACAACCTACAAAATCCTCAGGGGAATCGACCGGGTAAACAAGGATGAACTATTCAACACTGGTGGGACGCGAACAAGGGGACACAGGTGGAAGCTGAGTACCCAAATGAGCCACAGAGACGTTAGAAAGAACTTTTTCAGTGTCAGAGTAGTTAGTAAATGGAATGCATTAGGAAGTGATGTGGTGGAGGCTGACTCCATACATAGTTTCAAATGTAGATATGATAGAGCCCAATAGGCTCAGTACACCAGTTGATTGACGGTTGAGAGGCGGGACCAAAGAGCCAGAGCTCAACCCCCGCAAGCACAATTAGGTGAGTACAATTAGGTGAGTACACACACACACACACACACACACACATACACATACACATACACACTCACACACACACTCCATACACAGTTTCAAATGTAGCTATGATAAAGCCCAGAAGGCTCAGGAATCTGTACATCAGTTGATTGACAGTTGAGAGGCGGGACCAAAGAGCAAGCACAATTAGGTGGGTACACTGCTCCAGAGGATAAGGGAGCATCTAAGCAATAGGAAGCAGAGAGTTACAGTGATGGGTGAGACCACAGATTGGCTTGAAGTCACCAGTGGAGTCCCACAGGGCTCATTACTCGGACCTATCTTGTTTCTGATATACGTAAATGATCTCCCAGAGGGTATAGACTCATTCCTCTCAATGTTTGCTGACGATGCCAAAATTATGAGAAGGATTAAGACAGAGGAGGACTGCTTCAGGCTTCAAGAAGACCTGGACAAGCTGAAGGAATGGTCGAACAAGTGGTTGTTAGAGTTGTTAGAGACACCCAAGCAAATGTAATGTAATGAAGATAGGTGTAGGGAGCAGGAGACCAGATACAAGGCATCATTTGGGAGATGAAATTCTTCAAGAGTCAGAGAGAGAGAAAGACTTATGGGTTGATATCACGCCAGACCTGTCCTCTGAAGCCCATATCAAGAGGATAGCATCAGCGGCATACGCCAGGTTGGCCAACATAAGAATGGCCTTTAGAAACTTGTGTAAGGAATCATTCAGAATATTGTATACCATATATGTCAGACCAAATCTGGAGTATGCAGCTCGAGCATGGAGTCCATATCTAATCAAGCATAAGACTAAACTGGAGAATGTTCAATGGTTTGCCACCAGACTAGTACCCGAGCTGAAAGGTATGAGCAACGAGGAGAAACTACGGGAGTTAAACCTCACGTCACTGGATACAAATATCCATGGAGATATGGAATGGAAACAACAGTTGATCAGCGAAGTTGCAGAATCTGTGGTGAGAGTGATGGACACCGCCTTGACCACTATCTACGTGAATGTGAACACCTGAGAGACATCAGAAGTATGTGTAGAATAATAAACCCCACATTGTTTGAGTTAGGAAAACACTATTTGTCAAATATTGATACTGTTCTTAAAAGATTTCCCCATTTTGCACCCGCAAGATAACGTAAGCTTTTAAGGGTTGATAGATGTTAATCTTCTTGCTTGAGGAGCTGTTCACTTGAGACAGTTAAGCAAGTCCCAGCTATGTCTGGGTACAAGTGACAGGATAAACAACCCAGCGGGTTTTCTTCCTATTGGGGAGTGTTGTACATGCTGTTATGGCGGTGTGTCCACTCACAAGATGAGTGGCGCTGCCCAATAAACTCGCCCCTCGGGGCAAAATTTAAAAAAAATGGAAGACAGAAGAGTTAGGGGGGGACATAATCACCACATACAAGATTCTCAAAAGAATTGATAGGGTAGATAAGGACATGCTATTTAACACAAGGGGCACACGCACTAGGAGACACAGACGGAAATTGAGTGCCCAAATGAGCCACAGAGATATTAGAAAGAACTTTTTTAGTGTCAGAGTGGTTGACAAATGGAATGCATTAGGTGAGTGATGTGGTGGAGGCAGACTCCATACACTGTTTCAGATGTAGATATGATAGAGCCCAATAGGCTCAGGAACCTGTACATTAGTTGATTGACAGTTGAGAGGCGGGACCAAAGAGCCAGAGCTCAACCCCCGCAAGCACAATTAGGTAAGCACACACACACACACACACACACACACACACACACACACACACACACACACACACACACACACACACACACACACACACACACACACACACACACACCCGATATACAAGAAAGGGGATAGACAGGAGGCACTGAACTACAGGCCAGTGTCCCTAACCTGCATACCATGCAAGCTGATGGAGAAGATTGTGCGAAAAAAACTAGTGGAGCATCTGGAGCGAAGGAACTTTGTAACACAGCATCAACATGGGTTCAGGGATGGCAGGTCCTGCCTCACAGGGTTACTTGAATTCTACGACCAGGCAACAAAAATAAGGCAAGAAAGAGAAGGGTGGGCAGACTGCATATTTTTGGATTGTCAGAAAGCCTTTGATACAGTGCCACACAAGAGGCTAGTGCGAAAGTTGGAGATGCAGGCTGGAGTGAGAGGGAAGGTACTCCGGTGGATAGAGGAATACCTAAGCAACAGGAGACAACGAGTCTGTGTGAGGGGTGAGGTCTCAGATTGGCGAGACGTCACAAGTGGAGTCCCGCAGGGGTCAGTCCTTGGACCTATACTGTTTCTGGTATATGTAAATGATCTCCCAGAGGGTATAGATTCGTTCCTGTCAATGTTTGCCGACGATGCAAAAATTATGAGGAGGATTGAAACAGAGGATGATAGTAGGAGGCTACAAGATGACCTGGATAGACTGAGTGAATGGTCCAACAAATGGCTGTTGAAGTTCAACCCGAGTAAATGCAAAGTAATGAAACTAGGCAGTGGAAACAGGAGGCCAGACACAGGATACAGAATAGGAGATGAAGTACTTAATGAAACAGACAGAGAGAAAGATCTAGGAGTTGATATCACACCAAACCTGTCTCCTGAAGCCCACATAAAGAGAATAACGTCTGCGGCATATGCGAGGCTGGCTAACATCAGAACGGCGTTCAGGAACCTGTGTAAGGAATCATTCAGAATCTTGTACACCACATATGTAAGACCAATCCTGGAGTATGCGGCCCCAGCATGGAGCCCATACCTTGTCAAGCACAAGACGAAGCTGGAAAGAGTCCAAAGGTATGCTACTAGACTAGTCCCAGAACTAAGAGGCATGAGTTATGAGGAAAGGCTGCGGGAAATGCACCTCACGACACTGGAAGACAGAAGAGTAAGGGGGGACATGATCACAACCTACAAAATCCTCAGGGGAATCGACCGGGTAAACAAGGACGAACTTTTCAACACTGGTGGGACGCGAACAAGGGGACACAGGTGGAAGCTGAGTACCCAAATGAGCCACAGAGACGTTAGAAAGAACTTTTTCAGTGTCAGAGTAGTTAGCAAATGGAATGCATTAGGAAGTGATGTGGTGGAGGCTGACTCCATTCACAGTTTCAAATGTAGATATGATAGAGCCCAATAGGCTCAGGAATCTGTACACCAGTTGATTGACGGTTGAGAGGCGGGACCAAAGAGCCAGAGCTCAACCCCCGCAAGCACAATTAGGTGAGTACAATTAGGTGAGTACACACACACACACACACACACACACACACACACCAAAATATTGGAAAAAATAATTAAAACTAAATGGGTAGAAATGGAGAGAAATGAGAAAAACCTGGAGAGAGAGAGAAATGAAAGAGAAATGGAGAAAAACCTGGAGAGAAATTATATAATATCAGACAGACAGTATGGTTTTCGATCTGGAAGATCCTGTGTATCGAATTTACTCAGTTTCTATGATCGAGCAACAGAGATATTACAGGAAAGAGATGGTTGAGTTGACTGCATCTATCTGGACCTAAAAAAAGCTTTTGACAGAGTTCCACATAAGAGGTTGTTCTGAAAATGAAAAATATTGGAGGGGTGACAGGTAAGCTTCTAACATGGATGAAAAATTTTCTGACTGATAGAAAAATGAGGGCAGTGATCAGAGGCAATGTATCGGACTGGAGAAATGTCACAAGTGGAGTACCACAGGGTTCAGTTCTTGCACCAGTGATGTTTATTGTCTACATAAATGATCTACCAGTTGGTATACAGAATTATATGAACATGTTTGCTGATGATGCTAAGATAATAGGAAGGATAAGAAACTTAGATGATTGTCATGCCCTTCAAGATGACCTGGACAAAATAAGTATATAGAGCACCACTTGGCATATGGAATTTAATGTTAATAAATGCCAAGTTTTGGAATGTGGAATAGGAGAACACAGACCCCACACAACCTATATATTATGTGAGAAATCTTTAAAGAATTAAATTTAATAAGAATTATATTAGAGATCTAGGGGTGGATCTAGGGGTGGAAGAATTATAAAGAAAGAGATCTAGGGGTGGTTCTAGATAGAAAACTATCACCTGAGGACCACATAAAGAATATTGTGCGAGGAGCCTATGCCACACTTTCTAACTTCAGAATTGCTTTTAAATACATGGATGGCGATATACTAAAGAAATTGTTCATGGCTTTTGTTAGGCCAAAGCTAGAATATGCAGTGGTTGTGTGGTGCCCATATCTTAAGAAGCACATCAACAAACTGGAAAAGGTGCAGAGACATGCTACTAAGTGGCTCCCAGAACTGAAGGGCAAGAGCTACGAGGAGAGGTTAGAGGCATTAAATATGCCAAAACTGGAAGACAGAAGAAAAAGAGGTGATATGATCACTACATACAAAATAATAACAGGAATTGATAAAATCGATAGGGAAGATTTCCTGAGACCTGGAACTTTAAGAACAAGAGGTCATAGATATAAACTAGCTAAACACAGATGCCGAAAATATATAAGAAAATTCACTTTCGCAAACAGAGTGGTAGACGGTTGGAACAAGTTAGGTGAGAAGGTGGTGGAGGCCAAGACCGTCAGTAGTTTCAAAGCGTTATATGACAAAGAGTGCTGGGAAGACGGGACACCACGAACGTAGCTCTCATCCTGTAACTACACTTAGGTAATTGCACTTAGGTAATTACACACACACACACACACACACACACACACACACACACACACACACACACACACACACACACACACACACACACACACACACACAGGAGCAGGGAGAGATACCAGAGGGCCAGAAATGAGTACATCAGAGTGAGGAGGGAAGCAGAGAGACAGTTTGAAAATGACATCGCGAGTAAAGCCAAGACCCAACCAAAGCTGCTCCACAGCCATATCAGGAGGAAAACAACAGTGAAGGAACAAGTGATGAAGCTGCGGAAAGGGGAGAACAGATACACAGAGAATGACAAGGAGGTGTGTGAAGAACTCAACAAGAGATTCCAGGAGGTCTTCACAATAGAACAAGGAGAAGCCCCTGCACTAAACGAGGAGGCGGCAAACCAAGCAACCTTGGAGGAATTTGACCTCACCAGTGATGAGGTCAAAAGGTGTCTGCTGGAGCTAGATGTGACAAAGGCTGTTGGGCCTGATAGAATCTCACCATGGATACTAAAGGAAGGTGCAGAAGCACTAAGTGTGCCACTCTCTATGGTGTATAACAGGTCACTGGAAACAGGAGACTTACCAGAAAGTTGGAAGACAGCTAACGTGGTCCCAATATACAAAAAGGGTGACAGGCAAGAGGCACTGAATTACAGGCCAGTTTCCTTAACTTGTATACCATGCAAGGTGCTGGAGAAGATCGTGAGGAAAAGGCTCGTAGAGCATCTGGAGGGAAATAACTTTGTAACGCACCACCAACATGGGTTCAGAGATGGTAAATCGTGCCTCACAGGTTTAATAGAATTTTATGACCAGGCAACGAAAATTAGGCAGGAAAGAGAAGGGTGGGCCGACTGCATTTTCCTGGATTGCCAAAAAGCCTTTGACACAGTACCCCATAAAAGGCTGTTAAAAAAGTTGGAGCAACAGGCAGGAGTAAAAGGGAAGGTGCTCCAGTGGATAAGGGAGTACTTAAGCAACAGGAAACAGCGAGTAACGGTGAGGGGGGGAGACATCAGAGTGGCGAGATGTCACCAGCGGAGTCCCACAGGGCTCAGTACTTGGACCCATCCTGTTTCTAATATATGTGAACGATCTTCCAGAGGGTATAGACTCATTTCTCTCGATGTTTGCTGATGATGCAAAAATTATGAGAAGAATCAAGACGGATGAAGATAGACAGAGACTACAGAATAACCTGGATAAACTGGAGGAATGGTCTAGAAAATGGCTGCTGAAGTTCAACTCTGGAAAGTGTAAGGTGATGAAATTAGGCGAAGGGAGCAGGAGGCTGAACACAAGGTATCATCTGGGAGGGGAAATCCTGCAAGAATCAAATAGAGAGAAGGATCTGGGGGTTGATATCACACCGAACCTGTCCCCAGAGGCCCACATCAAAAGAATATCATCAGCGGCATATGCTAGACTGGCCAACATAAGAACTGCCTTCAAAAACTTGTGTAAGGAATCTTTCAGAACCCTGTATACCACTTATGTAAGACCAATCCTGGAGTATGCAGCTCCAGCCTGGAGTCCATACCTAGAACACAAGACAAAGTTAGAGAAGATTCAGCGGTATGCCACCAGGCTCGTCCCGGAACTGAGAGGATTGAGCTACGAGGAAAGGCTAAAGGAGCTGAACCTCACATCCCTGGAAAACAGAAGAGTAAGGGGAGACATGATAACCACCTACAAAATTCTCAGGGGAATTGACAGGGTGGACAAAGACAAACTCTTCAGCACGGGTGGGACACGAACAAGGGGACACAGGTGGAAACTTAGTACCCAGATGAGCCACAGAGACGTTAGAAAGAATTTTTTCAGTGTCAGAGTAGTTAATAAATGGAATGCACTAGGAAGTGATGTGGTGGAGGCTGACTCCATACACAGTTTCAAA
Source organism: Procambarus clarkii (assembly GCF_040958095.1). NCBI lineage: Eukaryota > Metazoa > Arthropoda > Malacostraca > Decapoda > Cambaridae > Procambarus > Procambarus clarkii. The sequence continues at coordinate 2,589,796 of NC_091177.1, forward strand.
TGTAGATATGATAGAGCCCAGTAGGCTCAGGAATCTGTACACCAGTTGATTGACAGTTGAGAGGCGGGACCAAAGAGCCAAAGCTCAACCCCCGCAAGCACAATTAGGTGAGTACACACACACACACACACACACACACACACACACACACACACACACACACACACACACACACACACACACACACACACACACACACGACACTCAATTACTACCTGACCGTTTCTATCACCTGTCCATAGGCCTATGTGGCGAACAATCTGATTGAATGTTTGGTCATAGTTGCCACACTTATTAAGCTAATCGGGTCGCCCTGTTACTTGAGTTAATTAATAAAGATCCACACCAGGAAACTGTTGCTCACGTACTGGGTCACCTCAGTTGCCATATTAAGACACCTCAGTTGTATTATTGGGGGCACCTTAGTTGCCATATTGAGACACCTCAGTTGCCATATTGGGGAATCTCAGTTATTATATTGGGGAACCTTTCAATTACCAGATTGAAAGCACATCAGTTGCCATATTGTGGGGTACCTCAGTTACTATTCCGGGCCATCTTAATTGCCATTGTGGGTCACCATAACTGCCATATTGCGGCACATCAGTGGTCACTTTGAAGATATCTTAACTGCTATATTGCCCCCCCCCCCTCAGTAGTCATACTAGAACATATCAGTTGCCATACTGGGTCACTCTAGTTACTATACAGGAGCATCCCAGAGGCCATATTATGTCACCTCGGTTGCCATATTAGCGAGGGAGCGCGAGGGAGCAACCAGATGGTGTTCATCTCCCTAGTGAGGTTATCTCGTGTCATCTGGGGTCCAGTTTCCCACACAGCCTCGCGTTACAGGTACGCTCCTCACCACACCACCACCACTACCACCACCACCACCAGCACTACCACCACCACTAGCACCACTACCACCACCACCACTACCACCACCACCAGCACTACCACCAGCACCACCACCATAACCTGCACCATCATCACCTACACCACTACCACCACCACCACCAGCATCACCACCAATACCACCACCACCATCACCTGCACCACTACCACCACCATCACTTGCACCACCACCACAACCATCACCATCACCACCACCAGTACCACCACCACCATCACTTGCACCACCACCACTACCATCACCACCACCACCACCATCACCACCATCACTACCATCACCATCATTACAACCATCATCACCATCACCACCACCACCACCACCACCATCACCAGCATCACCACCACCACCACCACCAGTCTGCCATGTCTCCCAGTAAAGCTTAGGAGATGGAATGTCTTACCTAATCACACGGAATAAAATCCTCACAAAAAATGTATTTTACGAGTTAGAGCAAGATTGAAGGGGGAGAGATTTCTGCGAAGTAATTCTTGTATCATAAGTATTTAAACAGCATGAAACGCACTGGGGACTATGTATCTATTACGAGAGAGTAGAATAAAACTCTCCGATGAACAACCCAGCGGGTTTTCTTCCTATTGGGGAGTGTTGTACATGCTACAGGGAGTGAGCCGGTCGGCCGAACGAGGGAGCCGGTCGGCCGAGCGGACAGCACGCTGGACTTGTGATCCTGTGATCCCGGATTCGATCCGGGCGCCGGCGAGAAACAAGGGGCAAAGTTTCTTTCACCCTATGCCTCTGTTACCTAGCAATAAAATAGGTACCTGGGTGTTAGTCAGCTGTCACGGGCTGCTTCCTGGGGGTGGAGGCCTGGTCGAGGACCGGGCCGCGGGGACACTAAAGCCCCGAAATCATCTCAAGATAATCTTAAGATATGCTGCTATGGCGGTGTGTCCACTCACAAGATGAGTGGCGCTGCCCAATAAACTCGCCCCTCGGGGCAAAATTTAAAAATTTAACTCACCGATCTCACAGTGTCAGTCCGTGGACAAACCATGTGAACAAATAAATATCTATTGAATAATCTGGATCGAAACGTTTAGGAATTTAATATACATTTGGTGTTCCTCTTGCAGTAGGTCGTCCTCATAAACATTACCCAAATGTTCATTAATCCAGCCGTCATCACCTCAAGCTGCGTCTGGATACACGTGCCTCGGTTGAAATTGATATATAAGTTAATGGAGGTATTAATACACACACACATAGGGATGAGGAAGCTCAAGCTATTCTCACCCCGTTAGTGACGGCTTTATGTAGTAATGGTTAGTGATTTGATTTTTTTATTTTTTCCTCCCCCCCCCCCCTCTCCCCGCGACGGGCGAGTTTATTGGGCAGCTCCACTCATCCTGTGAGTGGACACACCGCCATAGTGACAGTATTGGGCAGCGCCACTCATCCTGTGAGTGGACACACCACCATAGTGACAGTATTGGGCAGCTCCACTCATCCTGTGAGTGGACACACCACCATAGTGACAGTATTGGGAAGCGCCACTCATCCTGTGAGTGGACACACCGCCATAGTGACAGTATTGGGCAGCTCCACTCATCCTGTGAGTGGACACACCGCCATAGTGACAGTATTGGGCAGCTCCACTCATCCTGTGAGTGAACACACCGCCATAGTGACAGTATTGGGCAGCTCCACTCATCTTGTGAGTGGACACACCGCCATAGCAGCATGTACAACACTCCCCAATAGGAAGAAAACCCGCTGGGTTGTTCATCCTGTCACTTGTACCCAGACACAGCTGGGACTTGCTTAACTGTCTCAAATGAACAGCTCCTCAAACAAGAAAATGTCTCACCTCGTTAGTGATGGTATAATGGCTCTAAAGCAAAATGGTTCTACGGGTATAATGGCTCTACGGGGATAATGGCTCTACGAACATAATGACTCTACAAGCACTATGGCTCTACGGGGAAACAAACCCGTAATTGATTGATGAGCTGTAATACCGTTTTCTGTTGTTCCTCTTGTTATAAGTGTTTTTGGTACGGTGAGTAATCTATTTGCTTCCGCTACAGTGAATATTTATTTCTTTGTAATACAAGCGACAATGTGAGTGACTAGCGGGTCGTAGTAAGAGGTTGTGATGTTGTATACAGTAAACCCTGTGTGGTTCGCTGCTTTTTCCCGGTTATCTGGGAACACTGTGTGTCTCTGTCTTTGTTGTACTCTGTCTTGTATTTTTGGTTCGTTGTACGGTGCGTGTTTCTTTGTCTGAATGGAAATATTGTAAACTTTTAATTTTTAATTTTGGTGTTAAATTGGCACTCTGTTGTTCTTGCTGTTACATGTTTTCTATAAGTTGGTGTATGCTGTGTCACGGCCTCTTGTAGGACTCCTTCTGTTTTGGCTTGTCACTTGTAATGTAATTAGGCCAGTGTTTCGTATTGTATTTTGTGCTAATGCATTGTGTTGTAGTTTGGTTATATATTGTTCGTTTCCAGTTCCTCTTGTGTGTTGTGTTGCGCATCTCTCCCGTACTTTGTTACTTTAATGACACTGACAGTGATTACAATAGCACTAGTGAGTTGTTTGTATTTCTAATATTTTTTGTGCCTAGCTGTGTTTACTTAGCTAGGATGTGTTGTGAAACTACCCGTGTGTTCTGTGCAGCCCGTCCTCGCGTATAAAGATCCAAGCTCGTTAATCCACCCGCCAACCCTCTGTTTATGAATGAAAAACGATTTGCACACGACTCACAACTGATTTCGTTCAAACACTGCCGGAAAAAACTGACGACTTTTGTTCGAACCACAACGCTGTAAATGCTTCACCAACGTACTACAAATACAAATAATCGCCAACTGAACCTAAACACCTAACCTAATCTATGTCTATATATGGACAATATGCTAATATATTATAATATTAATTTATTTTTTAGAAAATTCCTGTTTTGAATGAACAGCATGTACAAATTTATGAATGCGTCTGTGGGGTCGACCGCTGGATGTAATGGACTTGAGTCGAGGACGGGTTGGAAAGTATTCACATACTTCAAACATAAATAGTCGCCAACAGAACCTAAACACTTATAGGTTAAAATTTTATGAATGCTTCTGTAGAGGACGGCCGCTGCTTTAACCAGCCCAGCTGTGCCTTGTGCTGTTGTGTTCATGTAATTATTGTGTTTTGCTGCTTATATTCATGCTCCGTGTAATGTACAAGGTTACTCTACTTGTCTACTCACGAGATGTTGAGGTTGCTTGCTATATGTTGCTCTTCCTGGTTTGGTTCTAAGCGATCTTTGTGTTTGGAAACTTGTTTCCAAACACAAAGATCCAAACACAGATGTTTCCAAACACACAAAGATATATATATATATATATATATATATATATATATATATATATATATATATATATATATATATATATATATATATATATATGTCGTACCTAATAGCCAGAACGCACTTCTCAGCCTACTATGCAAGGCCCGATTTGCCTAATAAGCCAAGTTTTCCTGAATTAATATATTTTTCCTAATTTTTTTCTTATGAAATGATAAAGCTACCCATTTCATTATGTATGAGGTCAATTTTTTTTTATTGGAGTTAAAATTAACGTAGATATATGACCGAACCTAACCAACCCTACCTAACCTAACCTAACCTATCTCTATCGGTTAGGTTAGGTTAGGTAGCAGAAAAAGTTTGGTTAGGTTAGGTTAGGTAGGTTAGGTAGTCGAAAAAACATTAATTCATGAAAACTTGGCTTATTAGGCAAATTGGGCCATGCATAGTTGGCTGAGAAGTGCGTTCTGGCTATTAGGTACGACATATATATATATATATATATATGTCGTACCTAGTAGCCAGAACTCACTTCTCAGCCTACTATTCAAGGCCCGATTTGCCTAATAAGCCAAGTTTTCCTGAATTAATATATTTACTATAATTTTTTTCTTATGAAATGATAAAGCAACCCTTTTCTCTATGTATGAGGTCAATTTTTTTTTATTGGAGTTAAAATTAACGTAGATATATGACCGAACCTAACCAACCCTACCTAACCTAACCTAACCTATATTTATAGGTAAGGTTAGGTTAGGTAGCCAAAAAAAGCTAGGTTAGGTTAGGTTAGGTAGGTTAGGTAGACGAAAAAAACATTAATTCATGAAAACTTGGCTTATTAGGCAAATCGGGCCTTGAATAGTAGGCTGAGAAGTGCGTTCTGGCTATTAGGTACGACATATATATATATATATATATATATATATATATATATATATATATATATATATATATATATATATATATATATATATATATATATATATATATATATATATTAGATGTTCTTTTATCAAATAAAGAGGGGAAAAAACTAAGCCAATGTTTTCTTCTTATATAAATTGTTCTTATGATCTTAAAGAGTCTCTTATACGTTGTGATGGAGCACAAAAAACCGTGCATTAAAAGACTTCATATTTGTGGTTGATTTCCGTCGTGAGGACTTGGCAGGGAGTGAGTGGTCAGCCTGTCAAGTCGGGTGTTATTAAGTCAGACTTGGGATGATTGTAATGCTATGGTAGGGGGCGCTGCTCGTCCGGGCCTGGGGGGTTGTTGAGAGGGGGGGGAGGGACAAACATGAGGGGGAGGGGGGGTTGATGGGTATTGAGAGGGTGATGGGGGGTTGAGGGGGGTTCGGGTTTGACGGGAGGATGCAAGGGGTCGGGATTTAGTGTGAAGCTAACTGTTATTTTAAAGAAGAGGATGTTAGTGTGAAGGGGGGAGGATGTTAGTGGTATATATGAAGAGTGACATTCGTGCTGTTATCATGGGCTACTCATACCCGTGCCACCTCTTGGGGTGGCTTAATCTTCCTCAATCAATCAATCAATTGTGCTGTTATTGCAACCCGTCCTTCGGCTATGTTCATTCCATCCTGCAGCCGACTCCAAAGACGCACTCATCAATTTTACTGCCTGGCGCCAGAGCCTCTCAAATTGTTTATGAATGAAAAACGGTTTACACACGACTCACGATTGATTTCGTTAAAACACTTCCGGAACAAGTGCTTCACTGACGAATTTTGTTCGAACCACGTCGTTATAGATGTTTCACCCACGTACTACAAATACAAATTTTCGCCAACAGAACGTATACACCTAACCTAACCTAACCTATGCCTATATATGTACAATATGGTAATGTATTATAATATTAATTTATTTTTGAGAAAATTATTGTTTTGAATGAACAGCATGTTAAAATTTATGAATGCATCTGTGGGGTCGACCGCTGGATGTAATGGACTTGAGTCGAAGACGGGTACATTGGTACCTTGGTACCTTGAGGTGCTTCCGGGGCTTAGTGTCCCCGCGGCCCGGTCGTCGACCAGGCCTCCTGGTTGCTGGACTGATCAACCAGGCTGTTAGACGCGGCTGCTCGCAGCCTGACGTATGAGTCACAGCCTGGTTGATCAGGTATCCTTTGGAGGTGCTTATCCAGTTCTCTCTTGAACACTGTGAGGGGTTTGCCAGTTATGCCCCTTATGTGTAGTGGAAGCGTGTTGAACAGTCTCGGGCCTCTGATGTTGATAGAGTTCTCTCTCAGAGTACCTGTTGCACCTCTGCTTTTCAACGGGGGTATTCTGCACATCCTGCCATGTCTTCTGGTCTCATGTGGTGTTATTTCTGTGTGCAGGTTTGGGACCAGCCCCTCAATTATTTTCCACGTGTAAATTATTATGTATCTCTCCCGCCTGCGCTCAAGGGAGTACAGATTTAGGCTCTTTAGCCGGTCCCAGTAATTTTGATGTTTTACTGAGTGGATTCTAGCAGTAAAGGATCTCTGCACGCTCTCTAGGTCAGCAATTTCTCCAGCTTTGAAAGGGGCTGTCATTGTGCAGCAGTACTCCACTCTAGAGAGCACGAGCGTTTTGAAAAGTATCATCATCGGTATAGCATCTCTAGTGTGAAAAGGTCTTGTTATCCAACCTGTCATTTTTCTTGCAGTTGTGACGGCTACTTTATTGTGTTCTGTAAAGGTAAGGTCTTCCGACATGAGTACACCCAGATCCTTTACATTGCCTTTTCGTTCTATGTTATGATTTGCCTGAGTTTTGTACGTGGTTTCTGTTTTTATATTTTCAATTTTTCCGTAGCGCATGAGCTGGAACTTATCCTCGTTAAACACCATATTATTTTCTGTAGCCCATAGAAAGACCTGATCTACATCTGATTGGAGGTTTGCCGTGTCCTCTATGTTGCCAACTCTCATGAAAATCCTAGTGTCATCTGCAAAGGATGATACAGTGCTATAGGTTGTGGTCTGGTCTATGTCCGATATGAGGATGAGAAAAAGTACTGGAGCAAGCACAGTACCCTGGGGGACTGAGCTCTTCACGGTTGATGGGCTGGATTTTGTTTTGTTGACTATTACACATTGGGTTCTGTTAGTCAGGAAATTGTAGATCCATCTGCCTATATTCCCGGTAATTCCTTCTGAACGCATTTTATGTGCAATAACACCATGGTCACATTTATCAAAAGCTTTTGCGAAATCTGTGTAAATTACATCAGCGTTTTGTTTGTCTTCCATAGCATCTAATGCCATATCATAGTGGTCCAGCAACTGCGACAGGCAAGAGCGCCCTGTTCTGAAACCATGTTGTCCGGGGTTATGGAGATGCTGTGATCCCATGTATTTTGTGATCTTACTTCTTAGCACTCTCTCAAAAATTTTTATGATGTGCGATGTTAGTGCTATCGGTCTGTAATTTTTTGCCTCTGCCTTATTTCCTCCTTTATGGAGTGGTGCTATCTCTGCTGTTTTTAGTATGTCAGGGATAACGCCAGTATCTAGGCTTTGTCTCCACAGAATGTGAAGGGCCTGCGATAGTGTTTTTTTTACAGTTCTTGATGAATATGGAGTTCCAAGAATCCGGGCCTGGTGCAGAGTGCATAGGCATACTGTTTATGGCTTCTTCAAAATCTAGTGGGGATAGGGCGACGTCTGATATATGATTTGATGTTGGTATCATATCCATGAAAAATTCATTTGGGTTATCAATCTTTAGTGCATTTAATGGCTCGCTGAAAACAGAGTCGTACTGCTTTCTCAGTAACTCGCTCATTTCTTTGTTGTCATCGGTGAAAGTTCCATCTCCTTTTCTCAGGGGCCCGATACTAGATGTGGTTTTTGATCTTGATTTTGCATAGGAGAAAAAATATTTCGGATTTCTCTCAATTTCACTGATGGCCTTTTGCTCTCTTTGCCTCTCCTGGGTTTTGTATGATTCTTGTAGCTTGAGTTCAATTGTTTCTATTTCTCTACCTAACCTTCTTCGCCGTTCTTGAGATAGGGTGCGACTCTCAAGTTGTTCCGCGATTCGTTTTCTTCGCCTATATAGGGAACGACGTTCCCGTTCCAATCTGCATCTCTTTCTCTTTTTTCTTAGGGGTATGCGGTTTGAACATATTTCTAGTGCTACTGAGCTTATTTTTTCCAGGCACTGGTTCAGGTTTGCATTTCCTAGCTGTTCTTCCCAGTTTATTTCTGTGAAGTCCTGGTTTATTTGCTCCCAGTTTATCCGTTTATTATTGAAGTTGAATTTGCTGAAATCTCCTCTACCGGGAATCTGGACTGGTTTTGAAGGTCCATTCCCCATGGTTGTCAGAACTTCAATTAAGTTGTCATCTGAGTAACAGGTATTTGTAATCATTATGTTCCCGATCAACTCATCATTATTAGTGAAAATGAGGTCCAGAGTGTTCTCCTTCCTAGTTGGTTCTTGTTCATTCGGGTTGTTCATTCATAAACATGAGGTTTGACGGGTGCATGGAATCACTTTTGGGTCTTTGTTAAGAGGACGGGCTGCACAACTCACAACTGATGACGTTCATACATTTTTCAAACAGAACTTTTCTGCCGTCCTGTGTTTGATCCCCAACTTTGTAAATAATTCACCAAAATACAACAAATGTAAACTGCCTAAAGAACGCAAACACCTAACTTAATTAAGGCCAAAACGGACACCAAATTGTAATATTGGAACGGACACCAAATTATAATATATAATTATGTTAATTTATAAAACAAAAGAAAGAAAAAGGTTTTACGTACAGTGTGTTTAACATGTTCGACTGGGTCTTTGGGGCGTTGTTGTTGTTTAAGATTCGCTATCCGGAACAAAAAGTTCCAAGTAGCACGGACTATGGTGAGCCCATTCTTTGGGGCGGTGGGTGTGTAAACAAGCGCAGGCTGTGGTTGGATCATTGAGGTGTGTGGCTGGGCCGTCCCGTGAGACCAATCCTCACGTTAAAGCTTTGCTATGCAACCCCTAGACCCAAAAGACGCATTCATAAGTCTTAACGCACGTAAACAACAACAAAAATGTGTATTTTCTCATCTATAAATTAACATTATTATATATATTACAATTTGGTGTAAGTTAGGATTAAATGAAGGTAGGTTATGGTTTTTATGTTCCTTTGGCAACAGTGGAGGTGGGCGAAGCTCTGGTCGAGGAGAATTTGAAGGTTATCAGTGGTCAAACGTGTGTGAAGTGTATATCAGTTATCAACAAGGCGTTTGGCCGGTGGAGTAACGAGCATTTAGACCAGTTTATGAGGATTGGTTGATACAAACCGTTGAATTACCTGCATTTAATTTACGTGGGCGAAGCCCTTGGTTAATTATTTTGAGGTTTGGCTGTGACGAGACGCCACTTGGCTTCGAGAGGTTCACGGGCGGGTTCATTCCAGCTCAGAAAAGAGGACCGCCTCAACCCTGGATTTCCTCGGGTCAGTTCATTACAGCGACACCTATGGTAGGTGTCGGTTGTGTTTCGATACGTGCGAAGGAAGCGATCGGATAAGAACAAAATGTGTTCGGTTATAATGTTATAACTGGCACGAGTACTTCATTTACTCGTTTCTTGTCTAAATCTTAAAATATATATTTTGGTAATTAGTGAAATAGCCAGGACAGATAACGCTGATATTTCTGATCTTGGACTAAATGAGATTTCTGAACATTTGGAAATGTTTTCCATTTCTAAATGGAACATTTCTGAACTTGGAATTGGGAGGATAGACATGGCCTAAGCTACGCTATCCTTTTGAGATGGATTTTGTTATTATTGTCTCAATAAACGTACCTGAACTAAATGTGGACTCGTTTATTGGAAGTTTAGTGTCCAGCTGGAAATAGTCGTTACAGACAGGCCCTTTACTGGTGTAGCAACACTTAAGTGCTTGACGGCAACTTCAGTCATCCGTATATACAGTATTTTTTGTCCAGTGTTGAGTTTTTAAGACGTCTTGCAAGATTGGTAAATGTTTCTACTTTTCGAGGTACCGAGGTACCCAGCGCCACCATCCTTCAGGAAAAGGTAAAGCTCGCCTTCATCTGACCTGTTTATATATATATATATATATATATATATATATATATATATATATATATATATATATATATTATAATGTCGTACCTAGTAGCCAGAACGCACTTCTCAGCCTACTATGCAAGGCCCGATTTGCCTAATAAGCCAAGTTTTCCTGAATTAATATACTTTCTCTAATTTTTTTCTTATGAAATGATAAAACTACCCATTTCATTATGTATGAGGTCAATTTTTTTTTATTGGAGTAAAATTAAAGTAGATATATAACCGAACCTAACTAACCTTACCTAACCTAACCTAACCTATCTTTATAGATTAGGTTAGGTTAGGTAGCCGAAAAAAGTTAGGTTAGGTTAGGTTTGGTAGGTTAGGTCGTCGAAAAATCATTAATTCATGAAAACTTGGCTTATTAGGCAAAACGGGCCTTGCATAGTAGGCTAAGAAGTGCGTTCTGGCTACTAGGTACGACATATATATATATAATATAATAATATATATATAATATACTAATATAAAATATAATAATATATATATAATATATATATAATATAATAATATATATATAATATAATAATATATATATAATATACTAATATAAAATATAATATATATATAATATATATATATAATATAATAATATATATATAATATACTAATATATAAATATATATATATATATATATATATATATATATAAAATATAATATATATAATATATATATATATAATATAATATATATATTATATATATATAATATAATATATATATAATATAATATATATATAATATATATATAATATATATATATTATATATATAATATATATATGTAATATAATATATATATATATATATATATATATATATATATATATAATGTATTTATTATATATAATATATTAGTATATTTTGGTAGCAGTCTTTCCTGTAGACATATATTATTAATATATCTCGGCCACAGCTCAGAATATATATATAAAATATATATATATATAAATAATATAATATAATATATTAGTATATTTTGGTAGCAGTCTTTCCTGTAGACATATATTATTAATATATCTCAGCCACAGCTCAGAATGGAAGCAAGTCGACGAAGAACTCTGTAGGGTAAGGCAGGTCCTAGTCAACAACGGCTTCTCCAATGGTTTCATCGAAGACATCATAAGAAGGAAAGTGAAACGCCATGCAACCTCTGAAGAGACAACCAACACAACACCTATACCCCCTATTAGACTATTTTACAGGAACTTCTTTTCCACAGCTCATAAAACGGAGGAAAGGGTCCTGAAAGATATTGTTAATAGAAACGTTATCCCTACAGACAAAAATCAGAGGATACAACTGACGATTTACTATAAAACCAGAAAAACGGCCAGCCTACTCATGAGAAACTCTCCAGACACAAAGCAGAACGCTTTAAAAGAGACCAACGTCGTCTATGCCTTCAAATGCCCTCTTGGGGACTGTAAGCTCCAAAAAAAACAGTATATAGGCAAGACAACAACATCTCTTTCTAGGCGTTTAACGATGCATAAGCAACAGGGCTCCATTAAGGAACATATAATCTCTTCCCACAACCAAACCATCGCCAGAGAAATCCTAGTAAACAACACAGTATATATATATAATATATATAAATATAATATAATATAATATATATATATATATAATATAATATATATAAAATATATATATATAATATATATATATAATATATATATATATAATATATATATATAATATATATATATAATATAATATATATATATATTATTATATTGCTTAACATGTGATGATTGTATTTGTCGTGAATAAGAGTTGTAATGTATATAATATCGTACTAATGAATAGTACTAATTCCCTTTCATGCCATTACAGGTAAGATCACAGCTCCTCGTGGGACAATGCTCGCCAGGTCGTAAGGTACGTTCCCATTACCTTCCGTCTTAACTACCTTTTCTCTTACAAATTACGTCGCTTTTGGCTCGTATGCGCACTCAAGCTAAAAATCGACGTAATTCAAAATGAATTCGGCTCACAAAAGTGACAAAGTGACGTACTGTCCCGTTTTCTGTTTGAGTCTTCCGGCTTACCTGGTTAGCTTAGGAGAGGAAACTTTTTATTAACTGTTTTCATGACGTTTTGTAACCTTGGGAGAACTTCCTGCCAGAGGGCACTTAACTTGCTGTTTTGGAAAAACAAAATTAAAAAATTTAATTGGAAAATAAATTTCCATTTTGAATTACGTAGATATTCGACCGTGGCGCATACGAGCGAAAAGCGACGTAATTTTCAAGAGGACGGGCTGCTAAATAGCTTTCCAGGCTTGGTGCCTTCTTTGATAATTACTTACTTCCTTCTCTTAAAATAGGATTTTGTTATTTAAAGAAATTACTAATTTCATAATGGGAGAGAAATCAAAGACCCTTTATTTGTCACAGTGGCCTTGAGGTCACGAACCATAGCCACGTGGGAATATAAACACCCACTGACCACTAACGCAGTAAAGTGACTCGATACTCTAAATTGTGAAGTTCTGTTTTTTTTATAATCAGTCGTAACTCTACATGTTATATTTAACGTTAATAACAGTCGCGTGATTTAAGTAGTGAGATGTGTGTGTTAAATTGTCGAGTTCTCGATTTCAGCTTTGTTGAATTAGCAAGTTACAAGTATTAATGTTTCATATTCAGATGTTTTCTTGGTATTAAGACATTGTATACAAATGTTACATTTTTTTCTGGGCTTTCAAACGTATTCCTATCGTGATGCTGCGAAATGTAATCTAATTAAATATTGCAGTTTTTAGTTTAGTGCTAATAAAAAATAATAAATAAAATTTGACCAAATCACAAACTAGACGGTGAAGGAACGACGACGTTTCGGTCCGTCCTGGACCATTCTAAAGTCGATTGTGAGTCAATCACAATCAAGTCAAGACAATCAACTTGAGAATGGTCCAGGTCGGACCGAAACGTCGTCGTCCCTTCACCTTCTAGTGTGTGGTTTGGTCAAACTACTTCAGCCACGTTATTGTGACTCATCGCCTGTAATAAATACAATATTTAAGCGATAACAATGCTTGTAAAGTCAGGTGTTTCTCCTACAGTGTATACAGGTTGACGAGCGGTGCAAGTCAATATTCGACCCATATATTAAAAAATAAATGTGACGACAACGTTTCGGTCCGTCCTGCATCACTATAAAGTCGACTTCATTATGGTCCAGGATGGACCGAAACGTCGTCTCTTCATTTTTAAATGTGTGGGTTGGGTGTCTTAGTTTTGTATCACATTTTTTTTTTTTTTTTAGATCTATATCAGTAATTGGTACTCAGATTTCAGCTGTTCCAGGATTAGAACATAAGAATATAGGTTACTGCAGAGGGCGTATTGGCCCGTATGAGGCAGCTCCTATTTATAACCACCCAATCCCACTCATATACATATCCAACCCACGTTTCGAAATAATCAGGGGACACCCCCACTTCCACCACGCTACGCGGTAATTGGTTCCTCGATACAGGATCACGAAACCATATTTTGGGCGGTGTATGTCTAGATACAACCTCTCAACCACGTATCAATCAAACCCATTTTTAAAGATAGCTGCGCCATTTGCCTCTTTTATTTCATTGTTGCCGCCCGAAGCGGGAAGTTTGTTGTGCAACCCATACTGTTACTTGTGAGCGGTAGCGCAAAAAAAAAGTATATTCGTCTACAAAAATAAAGCATAGTAGTTTCTTCATGCCCTTATACTTAGATGCCGTATGTGTGCGTGTGTGTGTGTGTGTGTGTGTGTGTGTGTGTGTGTGTGTGTGTGTGTGTGTGTGTGTGTGTGTGTGTGTGTGTGTGTGGGTGGGTGGTAGTGTATTCACCTAGTTGTACTCATCTAGTTGTGCTTGCGGGGGTTGAGCTCTGGCTCTTTAGTCCCGTCTCTCACCTGTCAAACAACTGGTGTACAGATTCCTGAGCCAACTGGGCTCTATCATATCTACATTTGAAACTGTGTATGGAGTCAGCCTCCACCACATCACTTTTTTTTATTATTAATACATGAGGTGCATCTGCATTAGTGCAGCTACCCTAGACTATATGAAGCGGAGTACAGTGTGTCAAAAAAGCTAACTACGTGATGCTAAAAAAAAATCCCCATCACACAGGATGGTTAGTCATACAGAGGCATGTGATAAGCGGTCTGCACTGACAGACTCTGGATGCATTTTGAGGATATCAACACAAGATTGAATAAGGCAGCAGTGGTAATAAGTCCCCATCTCGCAGGATGGTTAGTCATACAGGGCCATATGTTCAGTAGCCTGCACTGGCAAATTTTGGGTACACTGTGAGGATATCTTCAAGAATACGAGAGTGAATAAAGTAATTGCAAAGCTCCAGGTACCTCATGCCAACTGGTCTGAAAGGTCTAATCTTACACTACATCACTGCCTAATGAATTCCATCTGTTAACTACTCTGACACTGAAAGTTTTCTACCGTCCCTGTGGCTCATTTGGGTACTCAGTTTCCACCTGTGTCCCCTTGTTCGCGTACCACGTGTTTAACAGTTTATTCTTATCTACCCTGTCAATTACCCTGAGAATTTTGTAGGTAGCGACCATGTCTCCCCTTACTCTTCTGTCTTCAAGTGTCGTGAGGTGCATTTCCTGCACTCTTTCCTCGTAACTCATGCCTCTTAGTTCTGTGACTAGTATAGTGGCATACCTCTGAACTTTTTCCAGCTTCGTCTTGTGCTTGACAAGGTACAGGCTCCATGTTGGGGCCGCGTACTCCAGGATTGGATTATAAATGTGTTATATGTGTGTTATATATGTGTTATAAATTGGATGTGTGTTATAAAAGATTCTGAATGCTTCCTTACACAGGTTCCTGTAAACCTGTGTGTTTGTGTGTGTACTCACCTATTATGTGTGTACTCAACTATTTTCACAACCCTATTTGTGCTTGCGGGAATTGAGCTCTGGCTCTTTGGTCCCGCATCTAAACTGTCAATCAACTGGTGTACAGATTCCTGAGTCAGGAACCTGTACACCAGTTGTTTGACAGTACCATTTGATTGCACCAGATTGAACTAACTGATTACACCAGTTGTGTGTGTGGTAGTGTGTGTGTGTTCAGTGCCTGTGCCTCTTGCCTGTCACCCTTCTTGTATATTGAGAGTACGTTAGCTGTCTTTCAACTTTGTGGTAGGTCTCCTGTTTCCAGTGACCTGTTATACACCATAGCGAGTGGCACACTTAGTGCTTCTGCACGTTCCTTTAGTATCCATGGTGAGATTGTCAGGCCCAACAGCCTTTGTCACATCCAGCTCCAGCAGACACCTTTTGACCTCATCACTGGTGAGGTCAAATTCCTCCAAGGCTGCTTGGTTTGCCTCTTCATTTAGTGCAGGGGCTTCTCCTTGTTCTATTGTGAAGACCTCCTGGAATCTCTTGTTGAGTTTTTCACACACACCTTGTCATTCTCTATTTGTTCTCCCCTTTTTTCAATTTCATCCCTTGTTCCTTCACTGCTGTTTTCCTCCTGATGTGGCTGTGGAGCAGCTTTGGTTGGGTCTTGGTACTCGCGATGTCATTTTCATACTGTCTCTCTGCTTCCTCCTCACTCTGAGGTACTCAGTGTGTGCTTGTTAGTGTGTGTGATGGTTGTGGTTGGAGTGTGATTGTAGTTGGAATAAAATAGCTGCCTACACAAGGATGTACTTAAGGGTGAGGGCGTGAGATCGCGGGCGTGAGATCGCGGGCGTGGGCGTCAGGACTCACTCGTGGGCGTGATTGGCTTCATCACTCCGTCACGACATGAACATTATCAGTGAGTGGCCGTCTCACACCAGCCCACTCACCCACTCTATACCTGGTTACTCACTCACCCTATACCTGGCCACTCACTCACCCTATACCTGGCCACTCACTCACCCTATACCTGGCCACTCACTTACCCTATACCTGGCCACTCACTCACCCTATACCTGGCCACTCACTCACCCTATACCTGGCCACTCCGCGTTGCCATCTACCCACCTTCATCTACCCTCAGTGAATATCCCACTCTACCCATCGGTCTACCATCTACCCAGCTAACCTTACCCAATAACCCAACTATAATAAGAGACAATGTGTTCTATACATGTCGTGCACGAGGTGTGACGTCACTCTGACGTCATAAAGTAACTTGTGAGGTGTTTTATTTCACTTTCGGTTTCATTTGTCAAGTTAATTAAGTATGAGGTTAAGTGTGAGGCAAAACTCCCTCACTCCTTCCCCTTGCCTCATGACCCTTCCTCTCTCCTTCTGTGCCTCTTTGTTTTCCCCTTCCACACCCTTAGTCTCCCTCGTTACTCCTCTCTTCCATACTTTCCTGTTCCTCCCTTTCCCTAAACATGTTTATACCCTTTGTTCAGGTCAGCCACGTCTCTTCCCCTCCCAGGGGGCGTGGTCTGTCACGTCTCTTCCCCCTCCCAGGGGGCGTGGTCTGTCACGTCTCTTCCCCCTCCCAGGGGGCGTGGTCTGTCACGTCTCTTCCCCCTCCCAGGGGACGTGGTCTGTCACGTCTCTTCCCTTCCCAGGGGGGGTGTGGTCTACCACGTCTCTTCCCCCTCCCAGGGGGCGTGGTCAGCCACGTCTCTTCCCCCTCCCAGGGGGCGTGGTCTGTCACGTCTCTTCCCCCTCCCAGGGGGCGTGGTCTGTCACGTCTCTTCCCCCTCCCAGGGGGCGTGGTCTGTCACGTCTCTTCCCCCTCCCAGGGGGCGTGGTCTGTCACGTCTCTTCCCCCTCCCAGGGGGCGTGGTCTGTCACGTCTCTTCCCCCTCCCAGGGGGCGTGGTCTGTCACGTCTCTTCCCCCTCCCAGGGGGCGTGGTCTGTCACGTCTCTTCCCCCTCCCAGGGGGCGTGGTCTGTCACGTCTCTTCCCCCTCCCAGGGGGCGTGGTCTGTCACGTCTCTTCCCCCTCCCAGGGGGCGTGGTCTGTCACGTCTCTTCCCCCTCCCAGGGGGCGTGGTCTGTCACGTCTCTTCCCCCTCCCAGGGGGCGTGGTCTGTCACGTCTCTTCCCCCTCCCAGGGGGCGTGGTCTGTCACGTCTCTTCCCCCTCCCAGGGGGCGTGGTCTGTCACGTCTCTTCCCCCTCCCAGGGGGCGTGGTCTGTCACGTCTCTTCCCCCTCCCAGGGGGCGTGGTCTGTCACGTCTCTTCCCCCTCCCAGGGGGCGTGGTCTGTCACGTCTCTTCCCTTCCCAGGGGGTGTGGTCTACCACGTCTCTTCCCTTCCCAGGGGGTGTGGTCTGCCACGTCTCTTCCCTTCCCAAGGGGTGTGGTCTGCCACGTCTCTTCCCTTCCCAGGGGGTGTGGTCTACCACGTCTCTTCCCTTCCCAGGGGGTGTGGTCTACCACGTCTCTTCCCTTCCCAGGGGGCGTGGTCTACCACGTCTCTTCCCCCTCCCAGGGGGCGTGGTCTGCCACGTCCAAGTTGTGTGACCCCTACGTCACTCTCACCATCTCCCTTCTGTTTTCCCTTGTTTCCCCTCCCCTTCCCCCTTACTCTTCCTTCCCCCCTACTCTTCCTTCCCCCTACTCTTCCTTCCCCTCCCCCTACTCTTCCTTCCCCCTACTCTTCCTTCCCCCTACTCTTCCTTCCCCCTACTCTTCCTTCCCCCCTACTCTTCCTTTCCCTCCCCCTACTCTTCCCCCCCCTATACTCTTCCTTCCCCCCCCCTATACTCTTCCTTCCCCCCCTATACTCTTCCTTCCCCCCCTATACTCTTCCTTCCACCCCTATACTCTTCCTTCCCCCCCTACTCTTCCTTCCCCCCCTATACTCTTCCATCCCCCCCCCCCCTATACTCTTCCTTCCCCCCCCTACTCTTCCTTCCCCCCCTACTCTTCCTTCCCCCCCTACTCTTCCTTTCCCCCCTATACTCTTCCTTCCCCCCCTACTCTTCCTTCCCCCCCCCCTACTCTTCCTTCCCCCCTTACTCTTCCTTCCTCCCCCCTACTCTTCCTTCCTCCCCCCCTACTCTTCCTTCCTCCCCCCCTACTCTTCCTTCCTCCCCCCCTACTCTTCCTTCCCCCCCCCCTACTCTTCCTTCCCCCCCTACTCTTCCTTCCCCCCTACTCTTCCTTCCCCCCCCTACTCTTCCTTCCCCTATACTCTTCCTTCCCCCCCTATACTCTTCCTTCCCCCCCTATACTCTTCCTTCCCCCCCCTATACTCTTCCTTCCCCCCCCTATACTCTTCCTTCCCCCCCGCCCTACTCTTCCTTCCCCCCCGCCCTACTCTTCCTTCCCCCCCTATAGTCTTCCTTCCCCCCCCTATACTCTTCCTTCCCCCCTATACTCTTCCTTCCCCCCTATACTCTTCCTTCCCCTCCTATACTCTTCCTCCCCCCCCCTATACTCTTCCTTCCCCCCCCCCTATACTCTTCCTTCCCCCCCCTACTCTTCCTTCCCCCCTATACTCTTCCTTCCCCCCTATACTCTTCCTTCCCCCCTATACTCTTCCTTCCCCCCTACTCTTCACCCTTGGGTTCCCTTGCCTATAGAGACGCGCACCTTCCGGAAGCACTCTGCTGACCACAAGAAGAATGGACAAACAGGTGCGACTCCGTGAAGAAGGGGAGGAGGTGGGGGGGTTAAGAGAGGGGAGTTGGGGTTGGAAAGGGGGGGGGTGAGAGTGGAACTTAGAGTGAGACAGGTGGGAGAGGGGATGGAAGTAGGAGATGACCTAAAGGAAATGACCAGCAAATTGCTATACGAGGAGGGTGGAGAGAGGGGATCAGGTTGAGGGGTCTGGCTGTCCCCCACCCCTTTAACCCCATGTCCCCCCCCCCATACCCCATGTTTTTCCCATTTACTCCATGTTTTCCCTCTTACCCTTGTTTTCCCCTCTGTTTCTTGTTCCGCCTGAAGTTGAGGGGGTCTGGCTTTGGGGTCAGTCTGTGGGGGTCAAGGTATAAGGGTCACGCTTAAGGGTTTAGCTTCAAAGGTCATGATGATTAATCAAGACGAGGGATCGGGACTGTGGGGGTGAGGACGAAGGGCAAAATTGGCAAGGGGTCAGGTTGATGGGTCAGGGCGAGAGGGGTCAGGTTGATGGGTCAGGGCGAGAGGGGTCAGGGCGAGAAGGGTCAATATAACGGGTCAGGTTGAGAGGTCAATACTCTTCGACTGAGATCACAGCCAGTTTAGCTTTGCCAAACGAGGTGGTGGAAGCGTCTCCGGCCGAGTTTTAATAGATACTTCCCAATTTAAGATATATATGGCAATATTGGAGGAAGTTCCAGAAGCAGCTCTTGTACTCCTTCGAAGCCCGGCCCCCGGGAGCCAGGCTCGACTTGTGATAACTTGGTCCAACAGGCTGTTGCTTTGACCGGCCCGCAGGCAGACACAAACAAATATCCCCTACACTACACTACACTACACTAAGGCAGCGTCTGGGATGCTCTCGGACGCAGGTTCGAATCCTCGTCACGGCCCTTGTGGATTTGTTCAAATTTCCCCTACAACCCCAGATGGTCTGGTACTTCTTGCAGGAACGTATCAAAAATGTTCTCTTGAATACGTCCATCACACATGTTTCTAATGTGTGTCACGCGATGTTCTCGTGTTTAAAGGCGCCTTCACTCTGCATCAGGTTGTTCTGTGTGTTCAACAGCATCATTCGTTCCAGAATGTGATTTCGCTATGTTATTTTATTACAATTATTATATATTATTATTAATTATTTATAATTTAATATTATTTATTATTATTTATAATTTATTTATTTTTATTATTATTGTTTTATTAAAAAATATTACCAGTAGTTTAATTAGATGCATCCACATGCTTAAATAATTGTCTCAATTTAGCTAAATATTATTATTATTATTTTTCACTTATCGGAATATAATCTGAAAATTTATTATTATTAATATACTGTTCGCATATTTTTAATGTCATTTTGATAGTATTGACTTCATATATATTTTTGAGAAGGAAAAATGTGACATGCTTCGTCTCTGCAGAAAATATAAATGGATAAAATATGGATGAAAAGGAATTTTTTTCCATATCAATATGGATAAAAAAAAAGGAATAACGAAAAGCAGGCTGATGAAGATGCGATGAATATATCGACACGAAGTTAGAACGTGAAACACTGGACACAAACTGAATAAGTTAAGATTTAGAAGAAATTTGGATCGGTATTATTTTAGACAGACGGCTGAATGAAGCTTTTGGAACACATTACTGGCTGAGCATTGAAGACATGGGATCGCTTGGTTTGTTTCAAGCGTAGGTTAGACATGTATATAAATGAGCTTGTATGAGTATAAATAAGAACTACCTCGTATGGGACAAAACAAAAAACGGCCGCCTGCACTTTCTTAATTTTTTGTTTTGTTTTGTGTATACTGAACATCTTTGCTTGAAGAACAATGCATATGTATAGGGGAAAAAATATGTATTGTACATTGAAGAACACAGTTTGTGTATTTTGAAGAACACTCTTGGATAGAAAGCAGATGTGGCTTGTTTAGGAAGAGCAAACATACAGACCACCAGAGTGCCCCACAATTTTTTAAATTTAAATTTTGCCCCGAGGGGCGAGTTTATTGGGCAGCGCCACTCATCTTGTGAGTGAACATACCGCCATACCAGAATGTACAACACTCCCCAATAGGAAGAAAACCCGCTATAATAGGGTGGTTCAAGCGTCTCTCATCAGCCAGGGAAACAAGGAGGCTTGCGTCAGGTCAAAGGTCAACCCAGGTCGCCCTTCTTCCTGCCTGCCTGTGACCTGTTGTGAGGTGTTGGGTAAGTCTTAGGTCATGACTGGTGAAGGTGGTGTCAGGTGGCGAGCCCTCGGTAGGCCTAGTGTTTGTGTATGGGGGTGGGTATAGGCTGTATGTTTGTGTTGGGTGTATGTTTGTGTTGGGTGTATGTTTGTGTTGGGTGTATGTTTGTGTTGGGTGTATGTTTGTGCGTTGGGTGGATGTTTGTATGTTTGTGTTGGGTGTATGTTTGTGTTGGGTGTATGTTTGTGCGTTGGGTGGATGTTTGTATGTTTTGCGTGTAGGCTGTATGTTTGTGTCGTGGTTGTGCGGCGCTGTGTGTAGGTTGTCTGCTTGTGTGTGTGTGTGTGTGTGTGTGTGTGTGTGTGTGTGTGTGTGTGTGTGTGTGTGTGTGTGTGTGTGTGTGTGTGTCCAAAGGTTGAATGTTTGTATATAGGTATCCCCCCCCCTCTCTCTCCTCTCCCTTCTTCTCTCCTCTCCCTTTTCCTCTCCCTCCCTCCCACAGTGTTACCAAGAAACACTGTGACGGCTGGTCTGGTCTTATGACCTAATTCCCCACCGGATGTTAAGTGGGTCTTGTGTATACTGCCCCTGGGCCTGTGTATACTGCCCTTGGGCCTGTGTATACTGCCCCTGGACCTGTGTAAACTCCCCTGAATATTAGGTGAATGTAAGGTGAACGTAAGATATTAGTGTGAATAGTAAGCAGTGAGGTGTGAGGACTGAAGGGTATGGGGTGACGGGTAAGGGTGAATGGTGCAGGTAATGTGTGAGGTGAGAACGTTAATAGTAAGGGGAGATGGTGGGGAGTGAAGGTGGGGGTGATAGCGCCAGGGGAGAGGGATGAGGGTGAGAGAGTGATGTGGGGGGGGAGGGGAAGAGGAGTCGGGCGGAAGCAAGAACACAGCCTCCGTCGTATGTCCACAGCTAATTGATGCTCCTCTCATCTTCCCGCCCCTCTCCTTGAAATTCATTCCATTTCCGACTCCCTGCTATAGTCTTTGTTTCTTTCTCCTTCAATTCCTCTTCCATCTGTAATCTAAGTTGGACCTGACCGTGACCATAATATGACCTCTACGTGGCATTAGTGGGATGTATGGCTTGTGCGCCTACTTGTGCCTTCTAAATTTGGCCTATATCATAGGCATATGCAAACCTGGAATTCTAGACTGACCTACATGAGGTTCAAATGACAGTTATGCCAAAGTGATGTGGAGAGGTTAAAGGTCAGGTGTATACATGAGCATGACTACTGTTATTCGACCCCTGTTTGGAATAGATTTTAAACAGTTTTCAGATTTTAAGGAATTTTAATTCATGTTTATACACACACTTTTTGTATATATATTTTTATTGTTACTCAGATATTTATACAACTGCATTTGTGCAGCTGCCCTAGACTATACGAAGGGGAGTACATTGTGTGTCAAGAACTAGCTACGTGATGCTCAAAATCCCCATCACACAGGATGGTTAGTCACACAGAGGCATGTGATCAGTAGTCTGCACTGGCAGACTCCGGGTGCATTATGAGGATATCTTCAAGAACACGAGAGTTAATAAAGTAATTGCAAAGCTCCAGGTACCTCATGCCAATGGGTCTGGTTTAATAACTGGGCATTCAGTGACGTAGTGTGGGAGATCATACCCCAGTTCTTGCTCACAGAGTTTGCACCTGGAGTGCTCAGGATCGGGAGATCGTCACTTGTAGCCACCTGCCACGGGTAACAATAATCCAACCTGATCCTGGCAACCACTGTGTCGCACAGTCTGGTCGACGTTTTGTTCTATGTTTATGGAAACCGAAGTATCTGGGTGTGAAAACACATCCCAAGACTGGAGCAGTTCCTGGAAGTAGATAGACACGGTCCCAGGAGGCGCAGTCGTACCATGCTGGCCTTGTGAGTACTATCCTTGGGTAGAGTCCTGGCTGGTGAGGACTGGGTGCTATAACTGTTCGCCTCCTGTTCACCCAGCAGTAACTGAGTATTTGGTTGTTAACCGATTGGAGAATCGTTTTACAGGGAAACTAGTGATAATAAGACTTACCGTGAGCAATAGGATGGAAAAGCTCTCAGCTTGCCAACAGGAGTCAGAAGCCGCCTGTTCCTGTACCTTCCTGCGTAAAAAAAAATTATCTGGAAGAGTTTACCTATTAGAACTTACCTTTCAGTGTCTATGGGTACGCGAGGTATGGGTATGGGCTCTTTGTCCCGTCTACGGGGCCCTGTTGCGCTATAACTTAAATATTTTAACGTCCGTATTCTTCGACAAATCTGGCTTTAAGGTTGTGGATGAAGGCGGCTTCCACAATATAAATCAGTACATTCCCTTGTTGATCGTCGCACTAGGCACGTGTGTTCCCTAGGGCCTTTCGTCCTATTTTCTCTAGCTGTAAAGAGGCTAGTGTCCTTGTCTACCTTGAATGTTGTGATCATATCCCCTCTGTTGCTCCTCTAGGGCCGCGAGGTCTATTATCCTCTTCAACGAGCCTCATAGAGAAGTGGTTGTAAATACCGATTCTTAGCAGGCCTCTTGCGCAGCCTAAATCTAAAACTCCACGTTCAGTATCGGGGACCAGCGGAACGGTTTTGGCCGTTTGGGACGGGTCGAGCACCGGGCCAACAGCTTTATGCTTGACATAAGAAGTAATGTTAAGAGTTCGAGACGATGTGGTAGAGAACAAAAGCTGCACATTAAGATGTAATGATTAAGGGGTATCTGAAGAATTGTTCTTCTTTAGAGGTGCTATGATAATCTTCGTTAAATAAAGATATTGAGTTTTACTTGGTGAAGTATTACGTGTTGAATTAGATGGTTTAAAAGAAGTAAAAAAAAATCAGTTGTTGAATTGAGAAAGCCGAATTGTGGAGGAAATAAAGGCGGTTATCCCATTAGGTTAAGGAAGAGTAAACACCAATTTCACAGTGTTAGAGAGGAAATGGGGAATACACACACACAGTCATTTTGCCCGCCCGCCACCCTGACCCATTACACCCCCCCCCCACCCCACTCACCCATGCCTCCCCATTGCCTATGTCCACATGTGCGCCACCCCGCCCACCGCCCCCATGTGCTCCACCACCACCCATACTCTCCATCAGCAACCCCACCCCTTCTCATGTCCCACCCATACTCGCCCATCTCCCACCCTCACAACCTTTAAGCAATCTGGCTTAGCCTCCACCCCCGCCCCCTTCCAACGTTCCTGCATCCCACCTAAAGACCAACCCCTTCCCACCCACACGGGTGGGTGGGAAGGGGCTGACCACCTCGCTTTCCAACAACTCCCCCCTCCCCCCCACCCTGCTCCTCCGCCCACACAATCAACTCCCCGCCACCCCTGGACTATATATACCAGCGTCCGCCCACACAGCATCCTTCGACACCCCCTTTTCTGCAGGTCTTCCACAGCATCCTAAACAGATCTCCTGAAGCATCCCAAACCCAGTTTCCGACAACTCTAGTGTGCATT
The DNA here is from genome assembly GCF_040958095.1 of Procambarus clarkii. Taxonomy (NCBI): domain Eukaryota; kingdom Metazoa; phylum Arthropoda; class Malacostraca; order Decapoda; family Cambaridae; genus Procambarus; species Procambarus clarkii. The sequence goes on from NC_091177.1 coordinate 2,614,362, forward strand.
CTGCCATCCTCCTCCCCCCTCTCCCCCCCACATGCCCATGCTTCCACCCACACCCCCACGCTATGCTTCCACCCACACCCCCCACGCTATGCTTCCACCCACCCACACTTGCCTCCGCTGACGTGGAGAAGCGCTCCCACACTCCGCCCACGCCCTCGCTGGCCGCGGGTCAGGTGGTGTTAACTGGTGGGCGTGTTCCCATAGTCCCCCAGGGTAAACACAGGGGGCCATGTGGGACGCCCACCGACAGTTATGACGTATTATGTCCCCCCCCCCCCTCACACATTCCTCCCCCTGACCCCTCCCTGACCCCTCCCTGACCCGCCTTCAGCCCTCACGGTTACACAAGGGTCCGGTGAAGGAGAGTGTGTATGAGAGTGTGGGAGTGTGTATGAATGTGTGGGAGTGTGTATGAATGTACTCACCTAATTGTACTCACCTAATTGTGCTTGCGGGGGTTGAGCTTTGGCTCTTTGGTCCCGCCTCTCAACTGTCAATCAACTGGTGGGATCAATGTGTGGGAGCGTGTATGAGTGTGTGGGAGTGTGTATGCGAGTGTGGGAGTACTTACATAATCTGTAAACAATTTTACAGGAGCATGAACGTCAGCAAAGTAGCGTTTATAATTACCTGAAATAAACGGTACTAAACTAACGCAACACATCAAGATATGGAAATGGCCATTAAAACAGCACCTGTTGGTGACCCTTTTTTCAACGATCTGTTTACCTGAAACGGTTCAGCGAGCCGTTGGTATAAGTGGCGTTGAGTATAAGTAACAGGATGAACAGAGAACACAGTTCTCTATATATATATTTATATATATATATATACCCTTCCAGAACACGGGTCGAGGCCGTGTGAACTAATCAGGGATTATAATCCCGCTTCCGCTTCTGCCAATTACACGCCTCGTAACCACGCGATTGATGGTCCTGACCAATGAGAGAGCAGGGAGGCTGGACGCTGTTGCAACATTTAAAACGGCGTCATTGCAATCAACGATTAGTACAATTCTATATTTCCTAATTCAGTATATATGATATTTCCGTCCATTTGCGAATATTTGTTCAGATTGGCTTAGTTTATATATATATATATATATATATATATATATATATATATATATATATATATATATATATATATATATATATATATATATATATATATATAATACATTAATAGATGGGATTGGTAGGTGGCAGTATATATAAATTACTGTTTTTGTGTGTGTGTGTGTATATAAGACACACCTAATTTAGACTATTTTATGGGGTAAAAATAATATATATATATATATATATATATATATATATATATATATATATATATATATATATATATATATATATATATATATATCTCCTATTCAGTTGGAGGAGGATCCAAACAGGTATCCTGTCCGCCGGGAAATACGGTAAGTTTCAACTAGCAAGGAGTGGGCGAGATTAAAACATGTTTCGTAATTATTGTAGTTCATGAGACCAAAACAACAGATTATCCTCGTTACACATCACGTAATTCCAACAGTGTTGGAGATGGAAATCAAACAAGGCAATTTTTCGTTTTTATATTTTTTGACAGTAAAAAGGAAATTGATTTAAGTTTAAATGTTCTGATAATTTTCGTTATTAATACAACACTAAAAATATAGTACTCTCGCCTCGCTTGGTCTCAAGTACCATAATACACGTGAACAGGATTTAATCAAGCCCCGAAACTCTGAATGTTGCTCCGATGGGATCACAGAAAACCCATGGAAGCTTGGCAAGCAGTTGGTGAGGGACTTTACGTATCAATCTTAGCTTTTTCACCTAATGCTCCTGATCACCTAGCAGTAAATAGGTATCTGCAAGTTGGCTGTAATGGACTGCATAGTGGGGATGGATGGATGTGCGTGTGTGTGTTTGTGTGCTCGTGCGCGCACGTGTACTCACCTAGTTGTGCTTGCGGGGGTTGAGCTTTGTCTCTTTGGTCCCGCCTCTCAACCGTCAATCAACTGGTGTACAGATTCCTGAGCCTACTGGGTTCTATCATATCTACATTTGAAACTGTGTATGGAGTCAGCCTCCACCACATCACTTCCTAGCGCATTCCATTTACTAACTACTCTGACACTGAAAAAGTTCTTTCTAACGTCTCTGTGGCTCATTTGGGTACTCAGCTTCCACCTGTGTCCCCTTGTGCGGGTACCACCGGTATTAAATAATCCATCCTTTGTGTGTGTGTGTGTGTGTGTGTGTGTGTGTGTGTGTGTGTGTGTGTGTGTGTGTGTGTGTGTGTAGTAAATAGAAGAAAAATAGGCCAGGAGTCAATATATTTAGACAACCAAAGGTTAGATAGAAAGGAGGGATCCAAGAGCTAACAGCTCGATACGTCAGGCACAAATATTAAATACACACCACACACACACACACACAAACACACACACACACACACACACACACGTATGCATGATAATATTGCTTCTAACGGCACTTACACCCTTACAGTCCGTGTGTCGGGGTCGTGAACCTGTTTCCCCTCGGGCAGTGTCCCCTCACAGGGGCCGCTGTGAGGGGACACTGGCAGCGTGACCCCTCGCCCCCACCCGTCTGACCCCGCCCTGACCTCTTATGACACATTACACCACACGACACCTGACACGCCTTGCCAGTTCGCGCCACACGCAACAACTAATTGTACGCTTACAAGCCATTACCCCAACTAATTGATCCAGTAAGTTGAGAGATACCACTTTTGTTATGATCTAAGTGTAAAGATAATCTTCAACTCGATACGAATTTGTATATATTTTTGTTTGGAGTTGAACTACGATCACGTTGTTACATTGGGCCAAACTATCAACAAACATAGGACCACTTTGGCAGAGATATGTGAACTGATACCCAGAGCACAGTGTTGACCTTCCGGTGTGAGGCGGGGGGGAAGGGGTCATTATGACTTAAGACACTTTGTCTCTAACGACTTAGTTGAATCATTACTCTGCCTAAGAGACATATTGACCCACGTACATTTGCTTAAAAAATCCATCCAATGAGTCGTTGAAATCGACAGCACTCGCCCTGTTGAGCCAAGGGATGTATAGGGCTTCCCCTGACCCCTCTAGGGATGGAGGGGGGTGAAGTAGGGGAAGCAAGGGTAGCCTGGGAACCAACGTGGGTTGCCCCCCTACCCCCCCCCCTTTGTCTTTAACGTCCACTCCTGGGAAACACTACCCACTCCAACCTCTTCATTACCCCACTACTGCTCTCCCCACCTCCCCACCTCCCCTCCTCCCATCTCCACTACAGCCTCTGACTGGTGGTACAAACCCCCCCCCCCCCACCTCTCCCTTTCCCCCCTTTCCCCCCTTTCCCTTATACATGTTTCGTGGCAACGGCTTCTTTCTCTTTATTTCAAGGTGTGTGTTTTTAGTATGTCTTATGTTCATTCTTCTTTTTTTGGGGGTGGGGGTGGAGGCTGAGCTGATGTTTGGTCATTCTTCATTTAAATAATTTATTAACAAAAGATTTAAGAATGAAATCGTTTTTCTGCACTGGCTATAGCGACATACAAAACACACACACACACACACACACACACACACACACACACACACACACACACACACACACACACACACACACACCAAACAGTAACAAAAGCAACAACAACAACCACCACCACCACCAACACAAAGCTTCCTTTTATTAACCAAGCAAAACATTGGCTTCATCACGACCACAAAACTTTGCCTTTATTTCTTTTTTGCGTTTTAATTTCAAGTAAATAAGACACTTAGCACCACGCACATTGGCAACATTGACATTAAGGCGGCGAACTGTGAACTCCACTTGGTCATCTTGAACATTTGAACAATCTGAACATCATGAGATGCCAGGCGTCTAGCTGGCTGTTGAACAGTGCTTGGTCCTGATATCTTGGCCTGCAGCCGCAAGACTGTGGTATTTGTCAGGGATTCATGTAGGCTTCTTAGATCATTGCTTCCTTTGTTCAATCCGGATCTCCGCAAAGGTTCGTGTATCGCATGCTGGTATATTTTAGACTTTCTTGAGGTTATCTTGAGGTTATCTTGAGATGATTTCGGGGCTTTTTAGTGTCCCCGCGGCCCGGTCCTCGACCAGGCCTCCACCCCCAGGAAGCAGCCCGTGACAGCTGACTAACACCCAGGTACCTATTTAACTGCTACTTTGATTCAGTTCAGATATGTTCTCTTGACTTGCCACAACGTACAGAATACAAAGTGCTAACGAAACTACAAACGTACGAACCCGAGCCTCCCAACCTAACCTAAGCTATCGATACATAGAAATGTGGATTACACACAGAGATCACACTAACGTGATGCATCAAATGAACAAATCCACAATCCACTGATAAGCTATGGGATCCAGTAAGTTCAGTAGAACTTCGGTTTCACCTCTTTTTAACCCTGTCGTAGCTCACTCGATTGTGTCTGGGATGCTCCCGGACGCAGGTTCGAATCCTCGTCACGGCCCTTGTGGATTTGTTCATAGAAAAGTGGATGTTTCTGAGCCGCTATTGTTCATAGTACTCTGCAATTTGCACGTTGGGGGACCGTAACTTACAAAGTGAGACGTATTAGTTGAGAGGCAGGTTGATCAGAGACATTTTGTGTGTTAATTTACCCATAGGAATCAACTAGTATCGAACACGACTGATTCACAAAGATTCAATGTTGATCGGTACCGGATTGGGGCTCCTTCCGATCCTCGCGAGGATTCATTGTAATCTAACTTTTGTGTTGGATGTTTCATGTTATCTTGAGATGGTTATCTTGATGATTTCGGGGCTTTAGTGTCCCCGCGGCCCGATCCTCGACCAGGCCTCCACCCCTAGGAAGCAGCCCATGACAGCTGACTAACACCCAGGTACCTATTTTACTGCTAGGTAACAGGGGCATAGGGTGAAAGAAACTCTGCCCATTGTTTCTCGCCGGCTCCCGGGATCGAACCCGGGACCACAGGATCACAAGCCCAGCGTGCTGTCCGCTCGGCCGACCGGCTCCGCCTGTTGGTCGTAAATGCTTACAAATGAAGGAACCGAGCAGGTACGTTCTTTAGTGTACGTAGTAAGAGTCAGGGTCCAGTCGGAACTGGTTTATTAGTAAATATTGAGGCAGAGGGAGAGAATGTTTGCTTATGAAACAAGTACACACACAAAATGATTCTGAAGGCAAGTAACTAGACCGCTTAGAAGCTCACCACCTCTCCTTCCCTCTCTTTGCTTAACAAGCAATTAGATCCAATTTAACCTTAAGGCAACCCTGCAAAACGAAAAAAGTGGTTTGAAGTAGGACGGTGTAGAGTGAAGCCCGCAGCGTCCGGACGTCCCTTCCTCCAGAGGGCAGCGAGGCGATTAATCCCTGCTGTAGGGGGGTAATAACTGCGCCATAGTCCAACGAACTCTTCCAGGCTTCGGGAGAAGTGATCTTCTGGCGCTCTTGTCCATCACGCAAGGCGTGCTGTTGCGGCACAGTCCTGGCAAGCTGTGAAGTAGAATTAATTCACTTCGAAAGATTCCCACCATCACTTATTGCTATCGTTGCACCAAAGCCAGCGACCAGTCCCAGTCTTCCCCCACCAACCCTGACCTACCCACCAATCAAGCCCTCTCCAACAGGGCAGATTTGCCCTCGCCAATCTACCAATCATAACCCAGTCACAAGCCCAACCCAGCAGCCTCGCCCGGCCCAACAGCTAAGCCCTGCCCACCAGTTCAACCCTTCCCACCAGTCCATCTTTGCCCCACACAGATCATATTTCACCTCCGTTGAGCAGCCTCTTCTGCGTATTACGGGCGCCAGTGGTCCACATGTTGATGCTTAGCTCTTAAAACTTTTACTCCCATGTAATCAAGTTGACCTTCTCGTTCCCTGGGACTGACGCGCAAGTGTGTGTCAGTCAAGTTTATGGACCGCTATATACTGTTATTATGTACAGTATAATATGTTTGTGACAGTCAAGACAATTATATCGGTAGATAGTCAAACCAGTTCCAAGAACGAAGATGACGATGGCTGTTGTGTTTTAGAGAGGAAGAAAACAAGAAGCGTCTAGTCTTGTTTATTAAACCAAAAGCCTTGTCAAAGGCGTTATAAACTCCTACCAAAAACATTAGGAAAACAAAAGAGAGTCGACAACATAAACAGTAACGACAACGAGTCGACAACAGTATTGCAACACAACAGTATTATTACAATAACAACAACAGTACAAGAATGTAACAACTCTTGTATATATCTAAAAAAAATGGTATTATTTGTATTCGGAACAGAATATAAGTAATACTGCATACTATGCACCTCTCTCAATCCCTTCAGTGACCACTTGACAGGATAATTGTGGTCGTATAGAGAACATTTAGATAGGAGCGGTGACGCTCTAGAGTAGAAGCATGTGGGCAATAATACAGATAAGAGTTTTATGTATAGCGCGTCACGTATCGTGTACACGTAGCTGGATACGTATACTTCAGGCTTCTAGGAATATGTATGCGTATGGGCAATGAGGAACAGCAGCGCCGTAAGTTGTTTTAGAGGCGAGTGCCTGACTTACACAGTAGGTGCTCGCAGCACTGCAAGTTCAGCTAAATGTTAAACGATTTGTTTTATTATAAAATATTGCCTGTTGTGCAATCGATAACAACTGTTACGGTCGATCTATGGGATCGAACTCTCATCTCTGGACTTTATAGGTACCCGGACTTCCACATGATCCATGAAGTAGTACACACACACACAGATTGGCGTGAAGTCACCAGTGGAGTTCCACAGGGCTCTGTACTCGCTCCTATCCTGTTTGATATACGTAAATGATCTCCCGGATGGTATAGACTCATTTCTTTCAATGTTTGTTGATGCTAAAATTTTGAGGAGGATTAAGACAGAGGAGGACTGCTTGAAGATTCAAGAAGACCTAGACAAACTGAAGGAATAGTCGAACAAATAGTTGTTAGAGTTTAATCCAAGCAAATGTAATGTAATGAAGATAGGTGTAGGGAGAAGGAGGCCAGATACAAGGTATCATTTGGGAGATGAAAGTCTTAAAGAGTCAGAGAGAGCAAAAGACTTCGGGGTTGATATCGCGCCAGACCTGTCCCCTGCAGCCCATATCAACAGGATAACATCAGCGGCATATGCCAGGCCAACATAAGAACGGCATTTAGAAACTTGTGTAAGGAATTATTTAGAACTTTGTATACCACATTTGTCAGGCCAATCCAGGAGTATGCAGCCCCAGCATGGAGTCCATATCTAGTCAAGGATAAGGCTAAACTGGATAAGGTTCAAAGGTTTGCCACCAGACTAGTACCCGATCTAAGAGGTATGAGCTACGAGGAGAGACTACGGGAATTAAACCTCACGTCGCTGGAAGACCGGAGAGTTAGGGGGGGACATGATCACCACATTCAAGATTCTCGAAGGAATTGATAGGGTAGATAAAGACAGGCTATTTAACACAAGGGGCACACGCACTAGGGGACACAGGTGGAAACTGAGCCCCCAAATGAGCCACAGAGATATTAGAAAGAACTTTTTTAGTATCAGAGTGGTTGACAAATGGAATTCATTAGGAAGTGATGTGGTGGAGGCTGACTCCATACACAGTTTCAAGTGTAGATATGATAGAGCCCAGCAGGCTCAGGAACCTGTACACCAGTTGATTGACGGTTGAAAGGCGGGACCAAAGAGCCAGAGCTCAACCCCCGCCAGCACAAATAGGTGAGTACAAATAGGTGAGTACACACACAGGTCCGAACAGTAATTAAGCCACGGGACTAGTAATCAATGAACCCCGGGTCGATTTCTGGCCGAAACAAATAAAGGTTCGGTGTCTTTCACCTGATGCCTTTGTTCCCATGAAGCATTTAACTTAGACCGACCCTGACCAGCCTATCTCCGTGCTGTACCACAGACCAATTCCCCTGCAAAGTTGAGTGAGGCCTCCAGCCTCGAACAGCCAGAGAGAGAGAGAAACCTTGTAGATAATGACTGTGAATTGCTAGAAGAGTTACAGGAGAGGAAACACATTTGTTTATAGTGTAAGGTAAGATAAGAGTTTATCTTACACTGTTTAGCTGGCAACCACAGGGTGTAGCTTCTCTCCCGCCTGGGGGGGGGGAGTGGTGGTGGGAGTCCTGGCTTGGGATGGGGGCACTCTGCCGGCTAGCATCTGTAATAATTAATGTAATCTTCCAAATATTTTTTGTATTGTTCACTGAGATATATTAATTATTCATGACGAGCCTTCTAGTGTGAGTGTGCGTACGTACACACACACACACACACACACACACACACACACACACACGTGTGTGTGTGTGGCTAAAGGAAAGGCTAAAGGAGCTGAACCTCACATCCCTGGAAAACAGAAGAGTAAGGGGAGACATGATAACCACCTACAAAATTCTCAGGGGAATTGACAGGGTGGACAAAGAAAAACTCTTCAGCACGGGTGGGACACGAACAAGGGGACACAGGTGGAAACTTAGTACCCAGATGAGCCACAGAGACGTTAGAAAGAATTTTTTCAGTGTCAAAGTAGTTAATAAATGGAATGTACATAGGTGAGTACACACACACTCTAGATGGGGTACCTTTCACCTTGCGCCCTCCGCCCCATACGCCCTCCCCCACCACACCCCCCTCCCCACCACACGCCCTTCCCCACCACACGCCCTGCCCCCCCCACCACACGCCCTGCCCCCCCCCCCACCACACGCCCTGCCCCCCCCCACCACAAGCCCTGCCCCCCCACCACACGCCCAGCCCCCCCACCACACGCCCAGCCCCCCCACCACACGCCCTGCCCCCCCACCACACGCCCTGCCCCCCCACCACACGCCCTGCCCCCACCACACGCCCTGCCCCCCCCCCACCACACGCCCTGCCCCCCCCCCCCACCACACGCCCTGCCCCCCCCACCACACGCCCTGCCCCCCCCCACCACACGCCCTGCTCCCCACCACACGCCCTGCCCCCCCCCCACCACACGCCCTGCCCCCCCCCACCACACGCTCTGCCCCCCCCCCACCACACGCCCTGCCCCCCCCCCCACCACACGCCCTGCCCCCCCCCACCACACGCCCTGCCCCCCCACCACACGCCCTGCCCCCCCACCACACGCCCTGCCCCCCCACCACACGCCCTGCCCCCCCACCACACGCCCTGCCCCCCCACCACACGCCCTGCCCCCCCACCACACGGCCTGCCCCCCCCACCACACGCCCTGCCCCCCCCCCCACCACACGCCCTGCCCCCCCCCCCCCACCACACGCCCTGCCCCCCCACCACACGCCCAGCCCCCCCCACCACACGCCCAGCCCCCCCACCACACGCCCTGCCCCCCCACCACACGCCCTGCCCCCCCCCACCACACGCCCTGCCCCCCCCACCACTACACGCCCTGCCCCCCCACCACCACACGCCCTGCCCCCCCACCACCACACGCCCTGCCCCCCCACCACCACACGCCCTGCCCCCCCACCACCACACGCCCTGCCCCCCCACCACCACACGCCCTCCCCCACCACCACACGCCCCATCCCACCACACGCCCCATCCCACCACACGCCCCATCCCACCACACGCCCCATCCCACCACACGCCCCATCCCACCACATGCCTCATCCCACCACAGGCCCCATCCCACCACACGCCCCATCCCACCACACGCCCTCCACCGCTGCCCCATCCCTCCCAGCAGAGTCAACTCATGGGCATTAATATCAATAACAGCTCATCTGGACGGCAAACACGGTCAAACAAAGACTAACAAAGAGCCTTGTTTGTGGCCGAGAAGGCTGGACAATGACTGGTGTCCAGTGTCCATTCTGAGGTGGCCGGGAACTGACCGATGGCACAATGGTTGGGTCACTCGCTGTTTGTTCTGTGGACATTAGTCGACTCCCTCTACTCCAGGGGGTCCTTCCTCTTGTGTGTGTGTGTGTGTGTGTGTGTGTGTGTGTGTGTGTGTGTGTGTGTGTGTGTGTGTGTACTCACCTATTTTACACTCATGCAAATCCGCCCTTATAACTCGTTACTTCATTCATGTGTTCATGCATTAATTCATTTATTTGTTTATTCAATCTCGCGTTCATTATTTATCATTCACTGAAATATTTTTCATATTTATTTACTCATTAAGTCTCTCATGAATTAGCGCATTCATGCATTTATTCACGCGTGCATTTATTCACGCGTGCATTTATTCACGCGTGCATTTATTCACCCATGCATTTATTCACCTCATGCATTTATTCACCCATGCATTTATTCACCCATTCATTAATTCATTCATGCATTTATTCATTCATTTATTCATTGGCCAATTTACATTCACTTGAGGAAACATTCACTCACGTCTCCTGTTTATGTCCCGTCATCACTCGCCATCTGTTTTCCTCTCGTTAACGTCACATCTCAATCACCATTTGTTCCACCCATCTCTTTCTCCTAATTCTCCCTCCCATCCAAGTGTCCATACCCTCTCTCCCTCCCTCCCTTCCCATACAAGGTACCAAACACCCCTCCCCTTCCCACCCAACCCATCCACGATGACCGTTCCTCACTAGCATCAAATTTCTATATGTTCGCCCCCTCCCCCTCCTGCTGGGCCGCACGCCCCCTCCTCATGCTGGGCCGCACGCCCCCTCCTCATGCTGGGCCGCACGCCCCCCTCATGCTGGGCCGCACGCCCCCCCCTCCCTCAATCTCTTCCCGTCAACCCCTCCCCTTGACCGCTAATGTATCCCCTCGTCGCTACCGTATCCACTCCCCTCACTCGTCCACTGACTGCGGTCAGCGTGGCCTTCACATGTGCACACACCTGCCTACACACACACACCTGTCCCGGTGTGTGTGTGTGTGTGTGTGTGTGTGTGTGTGTGTGTGTGTGTGTGTGTGTGTGTGTGTGTGTGTGTGTGTGTGTGCGTGCTACAATTAAGGAATGGCGTTAAGACAATCCTTTCCTTCTCCCCGGCCAGGATACGAACCCAGGCCAAATCAGTGGCGAAGCGCGAGTCGAGTGTTTTACCACTGCGCCACGGGGTTCGGTCAGATTTGTTGATTAAGTAGCGATGACGTATATATAGAGGGATACTTTACACAGGTCTTAGACCTCTACTCATCCTGTCACTCTAACCACCACCCGAATCGCGTGCATTCATCCGCCACTCCCCCCCATACCCCACCCTCGCAACCATCTCATCCACACACCATCCGCCCGACACTATCATCCACCCATCTCATTATCCACCAGGTCTTCCCAAAGCATATTCTTCGAACACATCCTTGCCAGGATAGAGCCAGAGGGAAGAGACAGTCTTGCCAGGATAGAGCCAGAGGGGAGAGTCAGTCTTGCCAGGATAGAGCCAGAGGGGGAGAGTCAGTCTTACCAGGATAGAGCAAGAGAGGGAGAGTCAGTCTTGCCAGGATAGAGCCAGAGGGAGAGATTCAGTCTTGCCAGGATAGAGCCAGAGGTGGAGAGTCAGTCTTACTAGGATAGAGCTAGAGGGGGAGAGTCAGTCTTGCCAGGATAGAGCCAAAAGGGAGAGTCAGTCTTGTTTACCAGGATAGAGCCAAAGGGGAGAGTCAGTCTTGCCAGGATAGAGCCAGAGGGGAGAGTCAGTCTTGCCAGGATAGAGCCAGAGGGGAGAGTCAGTCTTGCCAGGATAGAGCCAGAGGGGAGAGTCAGTCTTGCCAGGATAGAGCCAGAGGGGAGAGTCAGTCTTGCCAGGATAGAGCCAGAGGGGAGAGTCAGTCTTGCCAGGATAGAGCCAGATAGCCAGGATAGCCGGCCATGTTTGCCGGCGCGAGCAGGTCTGGCCTGGACCCCCACGCCTCAAGTGGATACATAAATCAGGGTTGTGGCCGGGAGTGACCAGCACAAGGCGGCCCGCTCCACCTACCATCCCCTCCTTTGGGCCAATTTGTCCCGTGTTGAGGGCGCCCCAAGGTGCCACACCACACTAACTTCTCCGGTACCGTGTTCCTTGAGGAGTGGTTGATTTGCTCCGTCCCCGGGATCCTTCCTTGCCCGTGGCGGGTCGCGTGCCTGTGACGGTGGTGAAAGGGGGGTCACTGTCTTGTTATATCGGGGTGAAGGGGGCTCTTTGCCTTGTTATATCGGGGTGAAGGGGGTCTTTGTCTTGTTATATCGGGGTGAAGGGGGCTCTTTGCCTTGTTATATCGGGGTGAAGGGGTCACTGTCTATTACTGTGGTAATGGGTCACCGTCTAATTGCCGTTACCTTACCTTACTTTGCGTTGACTTCGGGGATCAACATCCCCGCAACCCGGTTTCTGACTCCAGGTCTCCTGGCTGCTGGAGTGGCGCAGCTGCTCGCAGCCTGACGTATGCATCACAGCCTGGTTGATCAGGGATCCTTTAGAGGTGTTTATCGAGTTCTCTCTCTCGAATACTGCGAGGAGGTCGGCCAGTTATATGCCCCTTATGTGCAGTGGAAGTGTATTGAACAGCCGTGGTTAAGGTTAGGTTAGTACCACATTACACAGGTATAGTAACCACAACACTGGCAACCACAATTTGGGGGAAAAAGTTGACTGTTTTTGGTACAATCAGTTTCTCCCCATATTGAGGCTGTCGGTGATAGCCGTGTCTTAGGCTGTCATTACTCAGAATTGCATTTCACCTTTGTAAACGCACATTAATGACATCATGTAAAAAAAGACACATCGAACATTGTTTATGTAGGGCAGACGTAAATCTGTGTATTAATGTATTTCTGTATGTAGGTTAGATTAGCATTTTATAAGCACTACCATCACCTTCTGTGGTTGATTGTTCAATATAACACTGAAGTATATGTTTAACAGGTCTCTAATCCTGTCCATGGAGGACAGAAGAAAATGTATATATATGCTGGTCAGCATTGTAAATGTGTGGCCACGTCTGTGGTAGAAATCACACAAAATAACTACTTCCTCATTATTATTTTAGCTATGTGTTTGGAGTGGGATAATGACAACGACAATGGCTATATTCAACCCGTTCTCGCAAATTCGTAAAGTCAATATTGACTTATTAACTACGTGCATAGGTGATATACTAAACATAATAGATACCCCTAAAAAGATTCATAGAAAACACCGACCTTACCTAACCTTGTTAGTATCTTAAGATAAGCATCTTATTGTTTCGTAATTACAATTATTGCTTAACCTATACCTATTATAGGTTAGGTAATAATTGTAATTACGAAGCAATAAGATGCTTATCTTAAGATACTAACAAGGTTAGGTAAGGTCGGTGTTTTCTATGAATCTTTTTAAGGGTATCTATTATGTTAAGTATGTCACCTATGCACATATTTAATAAGTCAATATTGACTTATAGCAACCCGTTCTCGCAAATTTAATATTATACCGAGGAACAACCGTAAATTGTTAGTGACGGCGGTGATATTGAGTGACAGTCGAAGCAAGTCAGAACACGGGAATGATGTTGTTTAAGATTCGCTACCTGGAACAAAAAGTTCCAAGTAGCACGGGCTATGGTGAGCCCGTAGTGGACTTAGTGTGTAGGAGGATGATAACGGCAGAGATTGTGGGGGGGTTTGGAAGGTGGGGAAAAGGTGGGCGGGGAGGCGGAGACCCATCACCAAACTTTTCTCTAACCTCACCCACCTCCACCCATTTTCCACCCACTCCACTTTCACCCCCCCCCCCCCCCGTCCCCCACCCAGCCAACCTCCACCTCCTTTCCTCGCCCAACACACCACCCTCGTACCCATCCCAGCACGCCTCCACCCCCTTTCCACTCACCCAGCCTACCTCCACCTCTCCCTTGCCTTGGACACCTTCACTCACCCTCCACCATTCCATCAGTCAATATAAAAGTTTCAGCAACCACTCTACTCCAGAGTACGGCAGCGGTACACCAGGGTGTGGAGCAGCGGTACACCAGGGTGTGGAGCAGCAGGACACCAGGGTGTGGAGCAGCAGTATGCCAGGGTGAGAAGCAGCAACAGTACACCAAGGTGTGGAGCAGCAGCAATACACCAGGGTGTGGAGTTCCACGAACCACTCATTTTATCACTACAGCGGTACGACACTCAGGTAAAAGAATCGGGTCGAAATGTTACAAAAGTTTAGACGCTAGAAAGATGTTACACCAAGACACATTCCCATTAACACAGCTGGTGGCCCAAGAGCTTAGATCTACCTCAGTTGTACTAACCAATAGGCACTCTGGGAAGTATGTGGCATGTGCTCAGGCGCTCCCGCAAGCACATAAATAATTATGACACACATCACAAGCATGACCGGACATACAGGGAGGAGGAAGACTGAACCTTTGTTGACGCGGCCTCCCAGCAGAGGTGGGGGAAGGGGGGGGGGGTGTTGCTGCACCACCATCACCACCACCATCACCAGTATTATGTTTGCTAACATAACACACACCATCGGCACCATCTCTGCCTCACAACCATCTGTGGCACCACTGCCACTAACTACCTCTGCCGCCACTACCTCCGCCACCACTAATTCAACTCTGCCCCCTAACTAACTCTGCCCCCTAACTAACTCTGCCCCCCTAACTAACTCTGCCCCCCTAACTAACTCTGCCCCCCTAATTAACTCTGCCCCCCTAACTAACTCTGCCCCCCTAACTAACTCTGCCCCCCCTAACTAACTCTGCCCCCTAACTAACTCTGCCACTAACTATTTCTGCCACCACTAACACCAATACTTTCTCTACCGGCTATGAAATGTGTGCGTGCGCGCGTTTCCTTGTCTGCTGGAGTCAATAAACAATGTCTGTATCTGCCGGCGATATCTGGAGCGAGTATTTATATTCCATGCCCGGGACCTTCAACGGCCTAACCAAAACTGTATTCATAGCAGCGATATAGATATTGTTGTGGTCTCCTTGTCTGTTGTGGTTGGGTGTGCACTCGAAGGCATTGTGGGTATGTCTGCATTCGTAATAATTGTGTGGGAAGGGTACTGGGGAGGGGTGGGGGAGGAGATCGTACGTCGAGGCGCGGTGGTCGCATGTTTAAGAACGGGAGTCGTACGGCAGAGCGGCGGGAGGATTGCGTCTGCAGGACTCATCCTAAGAAAGCGTGCATCATAATGGCATTCCAGAGACCAAAGTATCATTCACTACCAACGGCTCCACTGGCCCTTGAAAACCGGGGATGGGGGGGAGGGGTAGTAGTTGAAAGCTGCTGCAGTTTCCGGCTCGTTGGTAGTTTCGTCCTGGCTATAGAAGTATTACCCCTCATTAACTAGTATTAATCCCGCGCTAGAAGAAGATCATTACAATAATACGTCACTAGTGCCCATTAGATAAGATGAAATAATTCGTGATTATATTTTAAATTTCGACGCAATTCTGTCATCAGATGACGGCTGGCGACGTGGAGGGCGCTCAGGAGAGTCCCAACCAGACGCCCCCTTTTGTCTTAACGTCACCCTCTCCCCCCCCCCCCTCCTCCCTCCTCATCTCCCCACAGCTCCTCCCCCCCTCCTTGGGGGCGGGGGGGGAGGGAGGGGTGGAACTCATCAACCGATTGAAAGAAAACCTGTTCCTCCTTTCAGTGTTTTAAGCCTCTACGGCTCCTCCACTGGTGTACGAGAGAGCACATCACGTCTTGTGGTGTTCAAGGGGAGCCTCTTATGTCACTACAAAGAGGCTTACTACTTGTGTAAAGGAAGAATGTATATATTTATCTCTCAGAATGTTCGGTAATATGTTTATTGCTTGTGATGTGTGTCTATGTATGTATTAACACGATGTACTGAACGGGGTGAGAATAGCTTGAGCTACCTCATCCCATTGTGTGTATTTTATCTCAGCAAACTTATTTCAATTTCAAGAGGCTTAATAGTGTCTGATATGTGTTTTTTTCAGTTTGTTTTACGTTGAACATAAGTATTTGTGATGTCCTTGAAGGCTTTAGTGATGGACAGTAGCGACACCCTCAACCATTACACAGTAATGCTGTGTTTGCCAGAAACGCTCCGAGTACTAGTGGCTTTAGGTATTGTATGTACTATCTCTATCTTTAAATCCAACATTATGTATGTAACTCAGTATATGTACCCTTACCTGAATAAAAAATCTAAATCTAATAATAAACACGAACTAGTCCTTCACATACGGCAGGGTGTAGAGCCCATACGGAAGGACTCGGTGTACATGACATTAAAGATTTTGATATAAATATTAATGGCAAAACGGTGCTGATGTCGGTGAACAAGAGAAGCAATGTATATTATGTAGCGTGCCAGACGCTCACACCTGAGATCACTGTGTATTAGTGTAAATTGTTTGGTCATTGAAACCAAGACATTTGTAGGGTACCACGTGGAGGTGTGATATAATGGTATCATAGAATTCTTAGAAGGTTCAAACACTTTTGCCCCAGGAGTGTAATTCTAAAATTCGTGTAATATATTCTGTACTATTGACTGATTGTAAATCTATTTCAAATGCACATTATGATAATTGTGTGTGTACTGTATGCATCTGTGAGCCCCTTTGGGACCTTTAGTAGAGGAAGGTATAAATGGCCTAAGCTACGCTATCCTTTTCAGGATTTGTTTTATTATCTCAATAAACTTATTCGAACTTGAATGTGCTCACAATATCTTAATTTTTGTCATCATTTTCGTATTATTTCTCCTCCCCAGCTTGATCGTTGTTTATAAAGCCACGTCCGTCTTCACATAAAGTGTGGCTCACACTCTTCAAGCTTTCCCTCACCTCACACACACTTCGGTCCTCTTAGAGACAAACATTTTCTTAGGATGCTTAACATTCCTTGCCAACCAGGCACTTTTATCAACCCCTTTCCCCCGTCCCAAATCCTTAACCAGACCCCTTCCAAGTGCTATATAGTCATAATAGCATGGTGCTTTCCCCTGATAGTGACCATCCTCTGAGAGACATATCCCACTTCTCCTTTCCTTTTGAAACATTCTTCCTTTCCGTATCAACGCCGCTTAAAAATTATTGTAATAGTCCCCCATTGGTTCGTGTGCGGTTTGCCAGTGGGATGAGCCAGAATTAAATATTAAAAAATATAATAGTTACTCATTTGCTTTGCGGAAGGGGCTGGGCTTGGGAAAGCCTTTAAAGCTGTGGGAGGATTGTCTGTATTATACTACTATGGCCATAGTATGAATAACAAAATTGTGTGTCCAGAGATTAGTAAATAATGGTGTATAAGTCTGTAAGAAAACTCTTTGTAATTTTTTTTCTCAAAATATTAAACTAGGTTTGGCCCACTGGGCAGTGCCAAGAAAATCGTCGTGGAGGTTAAAAAGGAAACCCCCTAGCACTTTGTTACCCGTTAAATTCTGGCGACCAACCTATGTCCGTCCTGTACCCCAGACCATTACCTCTGCAAGTTCGGTGAGGCTAGCCCCAAGGGTCTGGCATCCAACCTTGGACACACACATTCACTCTTATAGATAGAGTTCCCCCAACACAATATATCCCTTGTCTGTAGATATATTTAACATGCAGTCATATGCTGAACATAAGCACCCTTCATATATAAATTGAGGGACCTTATCTCTTATAATGCAGAGAGCCATCTCAGCCTGGGTGATGGAGGAGCAGCAGCGGTGTGTGCTCCGCCTCTGTGGTGTCACGGCTCTAATATGCACTTCCTCTCTGACATTTTAGAGCAAGTACTTACACACACACACACACACACACACACACACACACACACACACACACACACACACACACACACACACACACACACACACACACACACACACACACTAGAACAAAAGCTGGAGATGAAGGCATGAGTGAAAGGGAAGGTACTCCACTGGATAAGGGAGTACCTAAGCAACAAGACAGCAAGTCACTGTGAGAGGTCTCGGATTGTCGAGGCGTCACCAGTGGAGTCCCGCAGGGGTCAATCCTTGAACCTGTACTGTTTCTGATATATGTAAATGATCTTCCAGAGGGAATAGACTCGTTCCTCTCAATGTTTGCTGAAGATGCAAAAATTATGATGTGGATTAGGACAGAGGAAGATAGTATGAGGCTACAAGATGACCTAGACAAACTGAAGGAATGGTCCAACAAATGGCTACTAAAGTTCAACCCGAGTAAATGTAAGGTAATGAAACTAGGCGGTGGACACAGGTGGTCAGACACAGGATACCGATTGGGAGAAGTTCTTCATGAAACAGACAGAACGAGAAAGATCTAGGAGTTGATATCACATCAAACCTGTTTCCTGAAGCCCACATAAAAATATTATCTGCGGCGTATGCAAGGGTGGCTAACATCAGAACTGCATTCAGGAACCTGTGCAAGGAATCATTCAGAACCTTGTATTCCACATACGTAAGACCAATCCCAGAGCATGCGGCCCCAGTATGGAGCCCTTACCTTGTCAAGCACAAGACAAAGCTGGAAAAAGTTCAGAGGTATGCTTCTAAGCTAGTCCCAGAACTAAGAGGCATGAGTTAAGAGGAAAGGCTGCGGGAAATGCACCTCACGACACTGGAAGATAGAAGAGTAGGGGGCGACATGATCACTACCTAAAAAACTTCAGAGGAATTGACAGAGTAGATAAGGATAAAATGATTAACACGGGTTGTACGCGAACAAGGGGACACAGGTGGAAACTGAGTACCCACATGAGCCACAGGGACGCCAGAAAGAACTTTTTCAGTGTCAGAGTAGTTAACAGGTGCAATGCATTAGGCAGTGATGTGGTGGAGGCTGACTCCATACACAGTTTCAAATGTATATATGATAGAGCCCAGTAGGCTCAGGAATCTGTACACCAGTTGATTGACGGTTGAGAGGCGGGACCAAAGAGCCAGAGCTCAACCCCCGCAAGCACAATTTGGTGGGTTGTACCCATACATACATTAAACATTGCAGGGTAACTGGTGAGTGCACGGGGAGTGTCATAGGATGATTGGGGTCCACCATATTGCCCCCGTTATGAAGAATCGGTTTCATTACAATTCCTATGAGGTCTGAAATTGTGATTTCGTTTTCCAGATAAAATTTCAAGAGTTTTTCAGCCTTCACGGTGCTTTACCTGACCGCTGGACACGGGGGCTCATAATACGTAAATCCAAGTCAATTTCACAATGTTTGACCCATCACTGACATCCTGTGTGTGCAAAGTTCTTGAGAGGATTATAATCGATAGGTTAATGTTTTAAATAAGACCTCATCTTGCTCCTAACTTGCTTATTCTCTTCCTGGGAAAAAGAACTCAAACCTGCTTTACTGAATATTTTATTAGACAGGGGCCAAGATCTCACGCGGCATTTATTGACCACCAAACAACCTCATTAACTAACGTGACTGCATCAATGAGAAAATCCGTTAGGAGCCGTGATGTGCGTTCGAACTTATGCGGTGGGTGTTCCCAGTGAACGTGGCATGCACGCACGTACACACGCACGTTTAATGTGCTGATGCACGAATTAATAACTGATAGTTATTCACCAGGGATCTCGCACACCTTTCATAACCAGAATTGAAAGCGGCGACAACTGGATAATGATACAGGTCAGGTCAGGTCAGGAGAGGTCTGGTCAGGTCTGGTCAGGAGAGGTCTGGTCAGGTCTGGTCAGGAGAGGTCTGGTCAGGTCAGGTCAGGTCAGGTCAGGAGAGGTCTGGTCAGGTCAGGTCAGGTCAGGAGAGGTCTGGTCAGGTCAGGTCAGGAGAGGTCTGGTCAGGTCAGGTCAGGAGAGGTCTGGTCAGGTCAGGTCAGGAGAGGTCTGGTCTGGTCTGGTCAGGAGAGGTCTGGTCTGGTCAGGTCAGGAGAGGTCTGGTCTGGTCTGGTCAGGTCAGGAGAGGTCAGGTCAGGTCAAGTCAGGTCAGGTCACTCGTGCAACAAAACCATTTGCTCTACTCTTTACTCTCTTCACCTTCCTCCAGTCCATCTTATTGGAGAGAATAAGAGTCACACAGATCACAGGCTGCTATACCGTTGTCCACCAGGATCACAGGCTGCTATACCGTTGTCCACCAGGATCACAGGCTGCTATCCCGTTGTCCACCAGGATCACAGGCTGCTATACCGTTGTCCACCAGGATCACAGGCTGCTATCCCGTTGTCCACCAGGACCACAGGCTGCTATCCCGTTGTCCACCAGGATCACAGGCTGCTATCCCGTTGTCCACCAGGATCACAGGCTGCTATACCGTTGTCCACCAGGTTCACAGGCTGCTATCCCGTTGTCCACCAGGATCACAGGCTGCTATACCGTTGTCCACCAGGATCACAGGCTGCTATACCGTTGTCCACCAGGATCACAGGCTGCTATACCGTTGTCCACCAGGATCACAGCCTGCTATACCGTTGTCCACCAGGATCACAGGCTGCTATACCGTTGTCCACCAGGATCACAGGCTGCTATCCCGTTGTCCACCAGGATCACAGCCTGCTATCCCGTTGTCCACCAGGATCACAGCCTGCTATACCGTTGTCCACCAGGATCACAGCCTGCTATACCGTTGTCCACCAGGTTCACAGGCTGCTATCCCGTTGTCCACCAGGATCACAGGCTGCTATACCGTTGTCCACCAGGATCACAGCCTGCTATACCGTTGTCCACCAGGATCACAGCCTGCTATACCGTTGTCCATCAGACTATGGGAGTAATGGCTCCACACAAACGCCCACATTGCTATTGTGGGCGGCAACCAGAGCGCCACGGGCGTCGACCGGTCAGCCTTCTCGATCCCAAACTGACCTTACGATAACCCAGGCGGCCGTTCTCTCGCCTTGCCACTCCGTAAAAATGACAACTGTTTCCTCTAACCAGAAAGGAACGAACCCAAGCAACCCACCTAACCCATCGAGGCCGGTGCAAAGAAAATTCCAATGATAACACGTCTCATTTTGTGTGTGTGTGATTTGGGGGATTATTACGTTAATAATTCGATGTATTAGATGCGTGGACGGGTTGGATGACCTCGGCCTGACCTCTCGTGACCGGCAGAGCGCGGGAGGAATACGCGTTGCTTAAGCATGCCCTTGTATCATGCCTCCGAAGCTGTGAGGTCAGGCGTGTGCATTGCCAAGGGGCCCCCGAGATGGGGTAATGTGCGGTGGGAAGAGGTGCTTAAGGTCAGGGGAGTGAGATCTCCAAATGTGCTTCAAGATGGTGGTGATTGCTGTACTCTGTGCTTCAGGACAGGGTAATTAGATGCCCAGTGTTGCTCAAGATGGGATTATTAGATGGGGGGCCGATGGGGTAAGAAACAAGGTAATTTAGACGGCCAATGGGTTTCAAGATGAGGTAATTGATATCCAGTGTGCACGGGAAAATGAGATGATCATTGGGCTTTAAAAGTGAAGTCTCAGACGCGCCACTCTCTGGAGGACAGGTTTATTACGTGTTCAGTCCGCTACGGGACACAATAATTGGATATCCAGCTGTGTGAGAGGCAGCTCGGCCCTCAACACCACGCTGGCACTCACAGCACAAGCCAAGTCAAGGAAAGATTACCCAGGTTTCCTAAAAAATAGAAATCAATACAAGTAATACAATCATAAACGTTGCATACCTATTCACTTTTTTAATGTTCATATTTTGTAACCAGTCATTTTTTTTTACTGTGTAACCGTGTATAATTAAATATTGTAAAAACCGGGTGGATAAGTGAAGGAAATATTCGTATGTATTTACACTCAAACGGCAAGATTTTCTCTTTATGATCTTTTTTCCGAGTTCTATTGCAAGACAATTAGTTAATGCAATTGCACCAGAGCTGGTACCGCTCAAATAAATAGGTAAATATATATATATATATATATATATATATATATATATATATATATATTTATATATATATATATATATATATATATATATATTGCCGATCACGAAACACTGACCAGGTCTGGTCAAAACCAGACGCAGTCTGGTATTGACAATGGCCTTGACCGGCCGAAACGTTCATCTTTCTTTTCCATTTCTCTGTGGATTTTACACACACACACACACACACACACATATATATATATATATATATATATATATATATATATATATATATATATATATATATATATATATATATATATATATATATATATATATATATATAATAAATCTATAAAAACTTGATAATGAGGCCACAAAGGGCTCTCCCTGGCTGGGAGTCCACGCCAGCGAGGTGAACATTAATGTTGGGGGCAACAAAGGCACAGCGGACGACGTATAGGGCAATACCCCGACGCATATCGTGGCTCCGGCGTCGACCCGGCCAAACTCCGATGATAATGCACTAAGAGTGAGATATAAATAATCTCTCGTGGCGAAGACGGAGTTGAGATATCGCCGAACTCTCTTTTTTTCCGAATATTTTTTGGGGTCTATTCTTCTTTTTTCCCCTTTTTTTTCTTTATTCTGTGGTTTCTAAAATTATTTTAGGTTGTGTTAATATGATTTATTGTTTCTTTTCATCACATCTTAAGAATGCTTGCTGTATCTTGGACACGCACCCCACCTCCGATGAACTGGATGAGGTCTTCGAACAGTGATGGTTGTGGGTGTGTGTTTTCTGTAAACTGTATCACAATGTAATGTAATTAATACAAATAATAGAAAAAAGAGGGTCTCTCTCTCCCCCCACCTTCTCTCTCCCTCCCTCCCCCTCCTCTCTCTCTCTCTCCCCACCTTCTCTCTCCCTCCCTCCCCCTCCTCTCTCTCTCTCCCCCCACCGTCTCTCTCCCCACCTTCTTTCCCCCCCCACCTTCTCTCTCCCTCTCTCCCCCACCTCTCTCTCTCTCTCCCTCTCTCTCCCTCTCTTCCTCTTCTCTCTCTCTCTCCTCTCTCTCTCCCTCTCTTCCTCTTCTCTCTCTCTCCCTCTCTTCCTCTTCTCTCTCTCTCTCCCTCTTTTCTCTCTCTCTCCCCCCCTTCTCTCTTCTTCCCCTCCTCCCCTTCTCTCTTCTTCCCCTCCTCCCCTTCTCCCCCCCCCCTCCTCTCCCTCCCTGACCCCCCCCCCCACCGACACATGCGGGTACCGCCATGCTGCCCAACATCACCGTTCAGATAATGCAGGTGTCGATGATGGGTGATAACGTGCAGCTAATGAAGCTGGTGATGACACCACCTGCACACGCGCCTGCATGCTTGCATCTGTCCACCCCCACCCCCACACCCCTCACACCCCCCAACACACACACACACACACACACACACACACACACACACACACACACACACACACACACACACACACACACACACACACACACACACACAATGATCTGGCAATGATCTTTAATGAGTCACTTATGTCAGGAGAATTGCCCAGTTGCTGGAAGAAGGCAAATGTCGTGCCGATCTTCAAGAAAGGAGATAGGGAGGAGGCACTTAACTACAGACCTGTATCACTGACAAGCATCCCCTGTAAAATACTGGAAAGAATAATTAGGCTGCGACTGGTTGCACACCTGGAGAACATTAGGTTTGTGAACAAACATCAACATGGGTTCTGGACAGGGAAATCGTGCCTAACAAACCTTCTGGAATTCTATGATAAAATAACGAGGATAAGACAGGACAGAGATGGTTGGGCAGACTGCATATTTCTGGACTGCCAAAAAGCCTTTGATACAGTACCGCACATGAGACTGCTGTTCAAGCTCGAGAGGCAGGCGGGGGTGGGGGGAAAGGGCCTAGAATGGATAAGGAACTACCTAACAGGAAGGAGCCAAAGAGTTACGGTAAGGGGCGAGAAGTCGGACTGGCGAACAGTAACAAGTGGAGTACCACAAGGATCGGTGCTGGGACCAATTCTATTTCTTGTATATGTTAACGACATGTTTACAGGCGTAGAGTCCTACATGTCGATGTTTGCGGATGATGCAAAGTTGATGAGAAGAGTTGTGACAGATGAGGATTGCAGGATCCTCCAAGAGGACCTGAACAGATTGCAGAGATGGTCAGAGAAATGGCTACTAGAATTCAACACGAGCAAATGTAAAGTTATGGAAATGGGACTAGGAGATAGGAGACCAAAGGGACAGTACACAATGAAGGGGAACAGCCTACCTGTAACGACGCGTGAAAGAGACCTGGGGGTGGACGTAACACCTAATCTATCTCCTGAGGCACATATAAATAGGATAACGACAGCAGCGTACTCTACACTGGCAAAAGTTAGAACATCATTCAGAAACCTAAGTAAGGAGGCATTTAGGGCGCTTTACACTGCCTACGTAAGGCCAGTCTTAGAGTATGCCGCCTCATCATGGAGTCCCCATCTGAAGAAGCATATAATGAAACTGGAAAAGGTTCAGAGGTTTGCAACGAGACTCATCCCAGAGCTACGAGGGATGGGGTATGAAGAGCGCCTGAGGGAACTGTGCCTTACGACACTAGAAAGAAGAAGGGAGAGGGGGGACATGATAGGAACGTATAAGATACTCAGAGGAATTGACAGAGTGGACATAGACGAAATGTTCACACGGAATAGTAACAGAACGAGAGGACATGGATGGAAGCTTGAAACTCAGATGAGTCACAGAGATGTTAGGAAGTTTTCTTTTAGCGTGAGAGTAGTGGGGAAATGGAATGCACTTCAGGAACAGGTTGTGGAAGCAAATGCTATTCATAATTTTAAAACCAGGTATCATAGGGAAATAGGACAGGAGTCATTGCTGTAAACAACCGATGCTCGAAAGGCGGGATCCAAGAGTCAATGCTCGATCCTGCAGACACAACTAGGTGAGTACACACACACACACACACACACACACTCCCCTTTCCTTGCACCACCACTGCCTTTACTCCCTCCACCACCACCTCTACCTCCTCTCACTGAGAAGCTCCCAACGCCCCCAAAAATGTACGCCATTAACCTGGCCGCCCACATTCGAACGATCAATTAGGTCAGAGGTGGGTAGCTGTGCGCGCTGCCGCCCTGCAGGGCAACTCCCGCCAGAGAACTCCTCAGTCAATTCTTCTTCTCCTTCTTCTTCTCCTCCTTCTTATCCTCCTTCTTCTCCTCCTTCTTCTCCTCCTTCTTCTCCTCCTTCTTCTCCTCCTTCTCCTCCTCTCTGTCTCTCTGTCTCTGTCTCTCTGTCTATGTCTCTGTCTCTCTGTCTCTGTCTATGTCTCTGTCTGTCTATGTCTCTGTCTGTCTATGTCTCTCTGTCTGTGTCTCTGTCTATGTCTCTGTCTGTGTCTTTGTGCCAGTGGAGTAGTTCTGCGACCACCACCTCTCTTGGTGGTACTCTGGTACCTCAGGGTACTCTGGTACCTCAGGGTACTCTGAGAATATCACAATAACATGGCTGAGAGAATATAGCCTGCGTTATTGTAAACAAATAACCTATGACATTGAAAATGTAAACACGAGGAGCCGAAGTGTTGACAATAAATTACCGAGGGGTAATTTATACAAATAACCGAGAGGTATTAATCGGAAAAAAAAAGATTGCCATAAGGTGGGGTGCCATTTAGGGGTGCAGGTGAGGGTCAAGGGAGAAGGGGGGCGGGGTACAATTAAGTGATAAGAGCCCTTCAAATTCAAATAAGTTTAGTGAGTTAAAAATAAATCGGTGATTATACATCATCTTTAAGACGTCCCAAGGTGTGGACGTCCCGCTGCTAGTTGCTGGTAAAGTAATTGCCCGTTTAAGATGGTCAATAGTGATGGATCGCAGCAGCATAAGGATGATTGGATTAAGGCAGTGGCTTGTTAATCGCTCACGAATGTTTCTACAAGCCTGGTGACCATGATGTATGCACGTCCGATGTTTCCACAAGTCTGATGACCTTGATCTTAACTGCTAAAGATGAGAGAATGTGTGTGTTTGCTCCTGAAAATCTTCAAAGAAAATTCAATGTCCTATCCTTGCCCTTAGCTCAATTCACATTAGAGTTCAGCAAACCAACAGTTGAAATACCAGGTAGTTCATTTACCCAACAGTTAAAATGCCAGGTAGTTCAATTACCTAATAGTTGAACTACAGGTAGTTCAACTACCCAATAATTCGCCTACCTTTCACCTTACCTGCCCTAAAAAATTACACACAGCCAATTCTCTTAAACTCACACATTCCATTTATCGTTTAAAAAAAGAAATGATTGTGTTTCAAAATGTAAACATTGACTTCTCTCTTGATAAAGGGATTTAACGTGAAGAAAAAGGCGCTCTCCTTGAAGCTGAATATAGATGGACGCACGCTGGCTACTTTTGATTAATTATAATACGAATTAAATAATATTATAGTAGAGGAAGGGAAGGACATGCAAGAGGAAGACAAGACAATCGGCACATCATCGTCTCTCCTCATCAATGGAGGAATACAACGAAGTGTTCGTAACTTTGGTGATGTTGGGCGTCAAAACGTCTCCTTTCCCTCGTACATCACCATAGGTAAATAATGGGATCGTTATGTATACTAAACTAGTTGTGCTTGCGGGGGACGAACATTGACTCTTTGGTCCAAAGTTAACGTCAAGTAAGTATGTGTGTGTGTGTGCGTGTATGTGTGCGTGTACTCGCCTCACCTAGTTGTGCTTGCGGGGGTTGAGCTCTGGCTCTATGGTCTCGCCTCTCACCCGTCAATCAACAGGTGTACAGGTTCCTGAGCCTACTGGGCTCTATCATATCTACACTTGTGTGTATTCACCTAGTTGTATTCACCTAGTTGTGTTTGCGGGGGTTGAGCTTTGTTCTTTCGGCCCGCCTCTCAACTGTCAATCAACTGTTTACTAACTACACTAACTATTTTTTTTCACCCCCCCCCCAGGAAGCAGCCCGTGACAGCTGACTAACTCCCAGGTACCTATTTACTGCTAGGTAACAGGGGCATTCAGGGTGAAAGAAACTTTGCCCATTTGTTTCTGCCTCGTGCGGGAATCGAACCCGCGCCACAGAATTACGAGTCCTGCGCGCTATCCACCAGGCTACGAGGCCCCCTGGGCCCTGTGTGTGTGCGCGTGCATGTGCATGTGCGTGCGTGTGCGTGAAAGGCCCATCAGGAGCGGCACCTACACGATCTCACCGGTATGACGCCTTAAGGACCTAAATGACAAGCAGTTTACCTGTGATCAATATCAAGGGTGGCACCACACACCCCGCCCTGCCCACCTCAAGGATGGGGGGAAGGGGAGGGGGGGGGATGGGAAAGAGAGGTGAAGGGGGGGGGGAAGGCGTAGTGGTCCAGTGAGAGAAGGGGGGGAGGGAGAGAGGGGTCGAAAGAGAAGTGGGAGGAGGGGCCAGTGGTCGATCGGGGGAAATGAAGAGGTATTCACGGAAATGGGAAAGATGGAGTGGATAGTGAAGAACCAGAGAAAGCGAGACTTGTCAGGCAAATGTGAAGAGGTCATAGAGTGGGGGAATAAGTATGAATAAGCGAGAATAAAGAATAAATAGAGGAATTAAGAGGGGAAAAGATAAGGAAGTGGCGAACAAATGATAAATTATATTACCACGAAAACGGGAGAGAGAACACACGTTGTGCGCGTGATAAAAGGATGGAAAAGGGTGCATTTGAAGATGGAAAAGGAAGAAGGAGGGAAGGGCAAGGGGCGGTTCAGTGTGTCTCAAGGGAGATTCAAGACATCAGGTGAAAGTAGGGACCTCAGTCCGGAGTAAGGCTGAGCGTTACATGATATGTGGGACAGTACTAGTCCAGTGAAGGGGGAGGGAGTGAGGGGGGCAGGTGGGGGAGGTGAGGGGGGCAGGTGGGGGAGGGGGGAGGGGGGTGATGAGGGGTTCAGGCTGCGGGTTAGGGGCCCAGGAGGAGGAAAAGGGTGGGGGGGGCAAGTGAGGGTTGAGAGTGAAGCAGGTGAGAATCCAAAGGGAAAAGGTGAGGGTCCAGTGATACGGGAGGGGGGAGAGGGGGAAGATGAGGGCACAGAAACGTGCGGGTCCGGAGGGAAGTGGGTATGAAAGAGAAAGGGGTGCAGGTGAGGGTCAAGGGAGAAAGGGGTGCAGGTGAGGGTCAAGGGAGAAAGGGGTGCAGGTGAGGGTCAAGGGAGAAGGGGGTGAGGGGGCAAGGGAGAAGGGGGGTGCAGGTGAGGGGCAAGGGAGAAGGGGGTGCAGATGAGGGGGCAAGGGAGAAAGGGGTGCAGGTGAGGGTCAAGGGAGAAAGGGGTGCAGGTAAGGGTCAAGGGAGAAAGGGGTGCAGGTGAGGGTCAAGGGAGAAGGGGGTGCAGGTGAGGGGGCAAGGGAGAAGGGGGTGCAGGTGAGGGGCAAGGGAGAAGGGGGGGGGGAGTAGATGTGAGGGGTTCAGGTGTGAGGGTCCAGAGGGACAGGTGAGGCTCGTCTGAGAGATATCATCAAGTGAAACACCTCACGCCTCACTGGGTGAGGCTTGCACCCCCCCTCCCTCCCCCCCTCTCTCTCTCTCTCTCTCTCTCTCTCTCTCTCTCTCTCTCTCTCTCTCTCTCTCTCTCTCTCTCTCTCTCTCTCTCTCTCTCTCTCTCTCTCTCTCTCTCTCTCTCTCTCTCTCTCTCTCTCCCCCCCCTCCCCTACCATCTACACATCTCTCCAACTCCTATGACATTTTTACATCTCTCAATCTGTTTTCCTCGTCATTCTCGGTCACTATCTTTCCATTCCATTATCTTTCTCTCTTCCATTATCTTTCTCTCTGCCATTATCTTTCTCTCCTTCCCGCCTCTCTCTCTCTCTCTCCTCGTCCTCCACTTCCCCCTCCCCTCACCCACGGCGATGCAGTGCGATAACACCAGGAGGGCGTCCGGGGCCGCCCGCGTCTACCTCCACCGCTGATAGCGGAGGTGACGTCACGGACGGCGGGCGGTGTCCACTCTAGGCGACGGGGGAGGTCACGGGTCAGCTGATCACGGAGAGGGAGGAGCCAGATAAGGCCTCCCTCGTTACCATAGGCTATCAAGTGGATTGCATGGGGGTTGGAGACGCACTCTCTCCTCTCCCTCTCTCTCACTCTCCTTTCACTCTCCTCTCACTCTCACAATCACTCACACTTACCGATGTATCCTTCAGTATGTACTAGAAAAAACAGTTGCCAACAAGCGTGGCCAATTGTCATAGCTTTAAAAGATCCGAGACGTGGAGAGTAAAGCTTGTAGAGTTGTAGAGACAAAGAAGAGGGCATGTTGCAGACGAAGGGAATTATTAACCCAAATACATTTGCGGAAAAATAATGCCCCTTATCAATTAATACTTGTTGATAATAAAACCAGTGAAACTAAGGAGAGAGAGAGAGAGAGTGACAATTGGGGAACTACCGTATAGTACAAAGCAGAAGATTCTTACATAAAGTTGAGAATTTTGGTTTTGTACCAGTAAATAAGATTAACATTATATCGAGGATATGCAAGGAAGGAAATCAAAACTTCACTCCACCACTCACAGACGAAAATCCAAGTTACAAGTGCAAGCCCCCCCCCCCCATCTCCTCCCCCCCGGTACAAATGCCAGCCCCCCATCCCCCCGTCTCCCCCCGTACAAATGCCAGCCCCCCATCCCCCCGTCTCCCCCCGTACAAATGCCAGCCCCCCATCCCCCCGTCTCCCCCCGTACAAATGCCAGCCCCCCATCCCCCCGTCTCCCCCCGTACAAATGCCAGCCCCCCATCCCCCCGTCTCCCCCCGTACAAATGCCAGCCCCCCATCCCCCCGTCTCCCCCCCGGATAAAGTGTCAGTCCCCACCCCCCCTCCCGGTTCAAGTAAAGTAATTCGGGTACCTGGGGGCTAGACACTTATTGTTGGTTGCACCTTTTGGGGCGAGAAAGTCAGTAGCAAACCAAGGGAACCAATCAATGAAAGATTCCCACGTCTTCAAACTTGAACTTGAAGATGCTGCTCAGTGGTAGGCGGCATGAATTGCGACTCCAGACGAAATAATGCTAAAAACTGAAGAGGCACATGACTATGTGGGCGGATAAGAGGGTAGTCTACGATAAAAGCCAGAATATACATAAGCAGAATGTTTCCATGAGCAGAATATTTCACTTTATATATGGCGAGGAAGATGGTTACTGGACGTTATCGCTGATAAGATAACTTTATAAGGATATGAAGAGGAGTGAGAAGATCACAGATACAAGACATTAAGGCTGACAACTTCTCAGATGACAGAGGTAAGGAGATTTGAGAGAATTTATGAATTTGTCAGAGGGACACATTGGCCGAATATCGTCCAGGTAGACAGGGAGTCATTTCAAGCATTGCATATAACTTTCGTAGGATCTAAAATCCAATAAACAGCTCTGCTTCCATACCACACGATAAAGAAATCTAGGAGGTTGAGACGAGGCCTATTCCGGAATTGTGAGAACTGACTTAAGAGTGGAAGGCTGAGGTACCTTGACTTCACCACGATGAATGAATAACACCGTTCGAAATCAAATAACTCAAATGGGCATAAAGGGTTTTGTCTCGAAATCGGAAATAAACTATGGCTCACGGCCGGAAAGTAGAACCTCAGATATTCTCTATAGAGTTAACTGGAAAAAATCTTCAAGAAAATTGCAGCAAATCGAGGTTTAAGTCCTTACTGGCAGAATTGAACGGTCTCTACGAATCAAAGTATGGATCTTCTTCTTTATTCATGATTGTGAACACTTGGTGCTCTCTCCACCCCTACGTTACCACATGAAGGGGTGGAACCCTCCAGGAGTCGAACTGAGAAACGACCGGGGCGTTGACATCACAGAACCTGTCTGTTGATAACATCAGCTGCATATGCAAGGTTGGCCAGCCTGTTGACTGCCTTCACACCATAAATCATTTAGGAAACTGTATGTACAACGTATATCAGACCAGTTACGGTATATGCAGCAACGGCATTGTGACTAGTCTCATCAAAAGAGAAGAAAGACCCTTAAGCTGATAAATATATTTTACAAGAAAAATCAAAAGGAAATTAAACCTTGTGTCGCTGGAGGGAGAAGAAACTGTTGAGGCATGATCACCACATTGCAAATTCTCAAGGAATATATATATGGATGAACTATTTGTCGAGGGTGGTACTTGGGATAAATACCACAGGTGTAAATTAGCCTTTGAGAGAGCCTAATAGATTTTATACATCTTCAGCTGCGAATAGGAAAATGGTCAAATCGTTTGAGAAGCAGAGTTGATACCTAACCCGCAGAACACTAGAAGTCTGAAAACACAAACACAAACACACACACACACACACACACACACGCACACACGCACACACACACACAAACATGTCGGAAAGCCTTTGACACAGTACCCCATAAAAAAAGGCTGATGCATAAGCTGGAGAAACAGGCAGGAGTAACTGGTAGGGTGCTCCAGTGGATAAGGGAGCAATTGGAAGCAGAGTTACAATGAGGGGTGAGACCTCAGATTGGCGTGAAGTCACCAGTGGAGTCCCACAGGGCTCATTACTCGGACCTATCTTGTTTGACATACATAAATTATCTCCCAGAGGGTATAGACTCATTCCTCTCAATGTTTGCTGACGACGCCAAAATTATAAGAAGGATTAAGACAGAGGACATCTTGAGGCTTCAAGAAGACCTGGACAAGCTGCTGGAATGGCCGAACAAATGGTTGTTAGAGTTTATGCCAAGCAAAAGTAATGTAATTAAGATAGGCGTAGGGAGCAGGAGATCAGACACAAGGTATCATTTTGGAGATGAAATACTTCAAAAGTCAGAGAGAGAGAGAGAGACCTCGGGGTTCATATCACGCCAGACCTGTCCCCTGAAGCCCATATTAAAAGGATAACATCGGCGGCATATGTCAGGTTGTCCAACATAAGAACGGCCTTTAGAAACTTGTGTAAGGAATCATTCAGAACTTTGTATACCACATATGTCAGACCAATCCTGGAGTATGCGGCTCCAGCATGGAGTCCATATCTAGTCAAGCATGAGACGGAACTGGAAAAGTTTCAAAGGTTTTCCACCAGACTAGTGCCCGAACTGAGGGGTATGAGCTACGAGGAGAGACTACGGAAAAAACATGATCACCATATACACGATTCTTAGAGGAATTGATATGGTAGATAAAGACAGACTTTTTAACACAAAGAGCACACGCACTAAGGGACAGAGATGGAAATTGAGTGTCCAAATGAGCCATAGAGACGTTAGAAAGAATTCTTTTCAGTGTCAGAGTAGTAGACAAATGGAATGCATTAAGAAGTGATGTGGTGGAGGCTGACTCCATACACAGCTTCAAGTGTAGATATGATAGAGCCCAGTAGGCTCAGGAACCTGTACACCAGTTGATTGACAGTTGAGAGGCGGGACCAAAGAGCCAGAGCTCAACCCCTGCTAGCACAACTAGGCAACTACACACACACACACACACACACACACACACACACACACACACACACACACACACACACACCTGAAGACCTGGGAAATCGAGTTACCAATGAGTGCACAAGCTTCATACATGGAACTCTGACAGTAGATGGGAGGAAGATTGTGATCATGGTAATCTACAATCCCCCACCAAACAGTAGAAGACCCAGGCAGGAGTATGATGACAACAACAAAGCATGTATTGATGAACTGCAGAAGGCAGCAACACTAGCCCACAGAATGAGAGCGAAGCTGCTGATCATGGGGGACCTAAATCATGGAGAGATAAATTGGGAATCAAGGAATCCCCATGGAGGGGATGAAACGTGGGGAGCAAAATTAGTAGATGTTATAGACAGGAATTTCCTGACACAACATGTGAAGGAAGACACAAGGGAAAGAGGAGGAGATGCACCGAGCCTATTAGACCTGATTTTCACCCAGAACGTAGAAGATATCGAGAATTTAGAGCATGAAATACCTCTAGGGGCCAGTGACCATTGTGTCCTAGTCTTTGACTACATGATGGAATTCAAAATTATGACCATGGGACAAGAGATCTGGGAAAGGAGAGCTGACTACAGGAAAGGGGACTATATGAGGATAAGGGACTATCTGGGTGAAGTGCAGTGGGAGGAAGAAATTAGAGGAAAAACAGTCCAAGATATGATGGACCTAGTCATACAGAAATGCCAGGAGGCCGAAGAGAGATTTATACCAACGGTAAAGGGAAAAAATAAGAAGGAATATAATAACCCATGGTTTAATAGACAGTGTCAGGAAGCAAAAATGGCCAGCAGGCGGGAGTGGAGGAAGTACAGAAGACAAAGAACAGAGGACAACAGAAGCAGATACAACAGAGCTAGGAACGATTACATTAACATAAGACGAACATCGGAAAGGGACTATGAGAACGATATTGCAATCAAAGCGAAAAAACAACCTAAGTTACTACACAGTCATATAAGAAGAAAAATGTCGGTGAACGACCAAGTGACAAGACTAAGGAAGACAGAGGGGGCATATACTGAAAGTGACAAGGAAATCTGCGAGGCACTGAATGCCAGTTTCCATGGAGTGTTCACTACCGAGCCTGAGCAGCTCCCATTGTTGGAAGGGGTTACCCTAGATGAAAGACTATCAGATATAGAGGTGACAGCAGAGGAGGTAATGAAACAGTTGACAACTCTAGATGCAACTAAAGCAGTTGGACCAGACAAAGTATCACCGTGGATACTAAAAGAAGCAGCACAGGCCCTCAGCGTGCCTCTGGCAATGATTTTTAATGAGTCACTTATGTCAGGAG
Source organism: Procambarus clarkii (assembly GCF_040958095.1). Classification (NCBI taxonomy): domain Eukaryota; kingdom Metazoa; phylum Arthropoda; class Malacostraca; order Decapoda; family Cambaridae; genus Procambarus; species Procambarus clarkii. Next base: position 2,647,969 of record NC_091177.1, read on the forward strand.
AATTGCCCAGTTGCTGGAAGAAGGCAAATGTCGTGCCGATCTTCAAGAAAGGAGATAGGGAGGAGGCACTTAACTACAGACCTGTATCACTGACAAGCATCCCCTGTAAAATACTGGAAAGAATAATTAGGCTACGACTGGTTGCACACCTGGAGAACATTAGGTTTGTGAACAAACATCAACATGGGTTCTGGACAGGGAAATCGTGCCTAACAAACCTTCTGGAATTCTATGATAAAATAACGAGGATAAGACAGGACAGAGATGGTTGGGCAGACTGCATATTTCTGGACTGCCAAAAAGCCTTTGATACAGTACCGCACATGAGACTGCTGTTCAAGCTCGAGAGGCAGGCGGGGGTGGGGGGAAAGGTCCTAGAATGGATAAGGAACTACCTAACAGGAAGGAGCCAAAGAGTTACGGTAAGGGGCGAGAAGTCGGACTGGCGAACAGTAACAAGTGGAGTACCACAAGGATCGGTGCTGGGACCAATTCTATTTCTTGTGTATGTTAACGACATGTTTACAGGCGTAGAGTCCTACATGTCGATGTTTGCGGATGATGCAAAGTTGATGAGAAGAGTTGTGACAGATGAGGATTGCAGGATCCTCCAAGAGGACCTGAACAGATTGCAGAGATGGTCAGAGAAATGGCTACTAGAATTCAACACGAGCAAATGTAAAGTTATGGAAATGGGACTAGGAGATAGGAGACCAAAGGGACAGTACACAATGAAGGGGAACAGCCTACCTGTAACGACGCGTGAAAGAGACCTGGGGGTGGACGTAACACCTAATCTATCTCCTGAGGCACATATTAATAGGATAACGACAGCAGCGTACTCTACACTGGCAAAAGTTAGAACATCATTCAGAAACCTAAGTAAGGAGGCATTTAGGGCGCTTTACACTGCCTACGTAAGGCCAGTCTTAGAGTATGCCGCCTCATCATGGAGTCCCCATCTGAAGAAGCATATAATGAAACTGGAAAAGGTTCAGAGGTTTGCAACGAGACTCGTCCCAGAGCTACGAGGGATGGGGTATGAAGAGCGCCTGAGGGAACTGTGCCTTACGACACTAGAAAGAAGAAGGGAGAGGGGGGACATGATAGGAACGTATAAGATACTCAGAGGAATTGACAGAGTGGACATAGACGAAATGTTCACACGGAATAGTAACAGAACGAGAGGACATGGATGGAAGCTTGAAACTCAGATGAGTCACAGAGATGTAAGGAAGTTTTCTTTTAGCGTGAGAGTAGTGGGGAAATGGAATGCACTTCAGGAACAGGTTGTGGAAGCAAATACTATTCATAATTTTAAAACCAGGTATGATAGGGAAATGGGACAGGAGTCATTGCTGTAAACAACCGATGCTCGAAAGGCGGGATCCAAGAGTCAATGCTCGATCCTGCAAGCACATATAGGTGAGTACATATAGGTGAGTACACACACACACACACACACATACACACACAGCATATGATCAAGAATATTATATATATATAATATTGATTTTTTTTTTACCTATACACAAAGATCTTTGACAGGATTGGATCCCATATTTAGCCAGTGTATACAAGGTCTCTTGTGACCGTGTTTTGTTTGGCCTCACCATCATATCAATCCTCTTGTAAATGGCCTCACCATCATATCAATCCTCTTGTAAATGGCCTCGGTAATGGAGATTGATCGACCATTCCTGGTCTCTCAACACAGCAAGAAAAGGCGATTCTTTTGTGTTCATTGTCCATTTTATTTTATTATTTGTTACAACTGTTTGGCGTTACGTTCATTTATTGATACTGCCGACGTGCTAAATTGGTGTTGTTTGCCAGACTGCTAGTTAACTAGGCAGGCTGCTAGTCAACTAGTCAGGCTGCTGGTCAACTAGCCAACCTGGTAGTCAATTAGCCAGCCTGCTAGTCAACTAGGCAGGCTGCTGGTCAACTAGCCAGGCTGCTGGTCAACTAGGCAGGCTGCTAGTTAACTAGGCAGGCTGCTGGTCAACTAGTCAGGCTGCTGGTCAACTAGTCAGGCTGCTGGTCAATTAGCCAGCCTGCTAGTCAACTAGCCAGGCTGCTGGTCAACTAGTCAGGCTGCTGGTCAACTAGTCAGGCTGCTGGTCAATTAGCCAGCCTGCTAGTCAACTAGTCAGGCTGCTGGTCAACTAGTCAGGCTGCTGGTCAACTAGTCAGGCTGCTGGTCAACTAGCCAGGCTGCTGGTCAACTAGCCAGGCTGCTGGTCAACTAGGCAGGCTGCTAGTTAACTAGGCAGGCTGCTGGTCAACTAGTCAGGCTGCTGGTCAACTAGTCAGGCTGCTGGTCAACTAGCCAGGCTGCTGGTCAACTAGTCAGGCTGCTGGTCAACTAGTCAGGCTGCTGGTCAACTAGTCAGGCTGCTGGTCAACTAGCCAGGCTGCTGGTCAACTAGTCAGGCTGCTGGTCAACTAGTCAGGCTGCTGGTCAACTAGTCAGGCTGCTGGTCAACTAGTCAGGCTGCTAGTCAACTAGCCAGGCTGCTGGTCAACTAGTCAGGCTGCTGGTCAACTAGTCAGGCTGCTGGTCAACTAGTCAGGCTGCTGGTCAACTAGCCAGGCTGCTGGTCAACTAGCCAGGCTGCTGGTCAACTAGCCAGGCTGCTGGTCAACTAGTCAGGCTGCTGGTCAACTAGTCAGGCTGCTGGTCAACTAGTCAGGCTGCTGGTCAACTAGCCAGGCTGCTGGTCAACTAGCCAGGCTGCTGGTCAACTAGTCAGGCTGCTGGTCAACTAGCCAGGCTGCTGGTCAACTAGTCAGGCTGCTGGTCAACTAGCCAGGCTGCTGGTCAACTAGCCAGGCTGCTGGTCAACTAGTCAGGCTGCTGGTCAACTAGCCAGGCTGCTGGTCAACTAGTCAGGCTGCTGGTCAACTAGTCAGCCTGCTAGTCAACTAGCCAGGCTGCTGGTCAACTAGTCAGGCTGCTGGTCAACTAGCCAGGCTGCTGGTCAACTAGTCAGGCTGCTGGTCAACTAGCCAGGCTGCTGGTCAACTAGCCAGGCTGCTGGTCAACTAGTCAGGCTGCTGGTCAACTAGCCAGGCTGCTGGTCAACTAGTCAGGCTGCTGGTCAACTAGTCAGCCTGCTAGTCAACTAGCCAGGAGTGGCTCGGGCTACTCTCATTGATCCTCTCACTAAATTCCTCGGAATGAACCAATTCGTTAAAAAGGCGATGTACTGGTAAAATAAAATCATGAACTGTAAGATTTACGTTTTCTATGCAACGGCCTCGATAGGTTAGGGTTCTAAGGCTTCAGGTTAAGCCAAACGGTTGCAATTGTAACGGAGTAGTATGTACCAATAAGGATCAGGGATATTCCGACCAGGGATATTCCGATATAAGGACGGATATTCCGACCCCGATTATAAGGAGAAAGAAATGTTTGATTTTTTTTAATTGTTGCCGCCGGAGGCGGCTAGTTTATTGTGCACCTCATACTCATCCTGTGAGCGGTAGCGCAAAAAGCATTACAGAGGGCACAAAAGGTCTTTATCAGACCTCATCTTAGATTATTACATAAACAATTTCGTCTATCCTTCACACCTTATAGTTACAATGCCAGGTTACCTTACCTTGAGGTTACCTTGAGGTGCTTCCGGGGCTTAGTGTCCCCGCGGCCCGGTCGTCGACCAGGCCTCCTGGTTGCTGGACTGATCAACCAGGCTGTTAGACGCGGCTGCTCGCAGCCTGACGTATGAGTCACAGCCTGGTTGATCAGGTATCCTTTGGAGGTGCTTATCCAGTTCTCTCTTGAACACTGTGAGGGGTCGGCCAGTTATGCCCCTTTTGTGTAGTACAGCTAGTTACAGCTAGTTAGCTAGTTACAGCTAGTTAGCTAGTTACAGCTAGTTAGCTAGTTACAGAGAATGTTCTATTTCAAGAGGTATATATTTACAGTAAGTCATTATACATTAATGGTCGGTCTTATCGCTAATACATAATAATTTGACCAATGGGGATATTACTGAGTCATAGGGGATCTGCTGTTTATTATTAGTCTTCACAATACACTACTTGTTTCTTAATCTCATATGTCGTTTTTCTACTGGTAGCGAAATATGGATACAGTGCAAGGATTTCAGATATTTTATCCATGGTAATTAGATAGGTTGCCATATCATACAGAGTGAGCTTAGATTTATCTCTAAATGGCTCAGTTTTACTGCAATCCAAGACATAGCGTTCGAGTGTGTGTCCCTGTCTTTGTCCACACACTTTACACTTTACTTCATCTAGATCCCTATACAAGCCGAACTGCCAGAGATACTTGTAGCCAAGTCTTATACGAGCTGTGACAACATCTGTTAGTCTACTGACTTTGTTACTTGCCCCATACACATGTTTTACCTCTCACATTTCATTGTGATAAACAATGGACTTGCTAGTTCCAGTTTGCACTGTTCTACTTTCTTCAGATCCATCCAGGAGTTCTCGTCTAATAACACTTTTAAGGGACCTATTTGATAACTCAAGATTCCGTTCAATACTGTCTTCATTTACTGCAGCCTTAACAAGGGCGTCAACTTTGTCATGTTCCTGCATGCCAATGTGAGAAGGAATCCACAACATTTTTATATTTACCCTCTTGCAAAGTATTCTTATATATCTATATATATCTTATATATCTAGCTTCCAAGACAAGCACGTTATTACTTGATTGCAAACTGTTTATTGCTCGTAGTGAGGAAAGGGAGTCGGAAATAATTAAGCTGTTTACTTAAGTGTTGTCAATAATTTCGAGTACTACCAGTATTGCTACCAACTCAGCTTGCATTGGGATACCAAGTTACTAATTCTTATATTCCTTTGAATTGTGCTACCAACGGGCTGATGAGCAATAACAGCACTTCCTGCCCTCCCTGTAGCTATATTGAGTGATCCGTCAGTGTATATGGTCTGTGCTATGTTGTTTTCAGCTTGTATATTATGAATATGTTCTATGGTGCTTAATTTAGCAGGTTTCATCTTTTTCCCCTTAGCGTGAGGGGAAAATCCCTCACGCTAACGGGAAAAGATGAAACCAGATTGACAATGTAAATAGTCTTTGTTTTTTCCTAATATTCTGAGGAACCTGTTCTAAGGGGAGATTAAGCAGTAGTAAATCTTCTCTTCTATTATTATTATTAATAATAATAATAATCCTCATTTACCCCCCCCCTCACATTCTCCTTCTTTTCGTCATGATAAATGAGCAAATGCTCTGAGGGGACTCGTGTGTGTTTTGATATTGAGTGCTGTTCAGGATAGGCAGATCGACAGCACAGGTAGGGAGACAGCACAGGTAGGTAGACAGCACAGGCAGAGGCAGAGACAGCACAGGCAGAGGCAGAGACAGCACAGGCAGGTAGACAGCACAGGCAGAGAGAGACAGCACAGGTAGGTAGACAGCACAGGCAGAGAGAGACAGCACAGGCAGGTAGACAGCACAGGCAGAGAGAGACAACACAGGTAGGTAGACAGCACAGGCAGAGAGAGACAGCACAGGTAGGTAGACAGCACAGGTAGGTAGACAGTACAGGCAGAGAGAGAGACAGCACAGGTAGGGAGACAGCACAGGTAGAGAGGGAGACAGCACAGGTAGGTAGACAGCACAGGTAGGGAGACAGCACAGGTAGAGAGGGAGACAGCACAGGTAGGTAGACAGCACAGGTAGAGAGGGAGACAGCACAGGTAGGGAGACAGCACAGGTAGGGAGACAGCACAGGTAGAGAGGGAGACAGCACAGGTAGGTAGACAGCACAGGCAGAGAGGGAGACAACACAGGTAGGTAGACAGCACAGGCAGAGAGAAACAGCACTGGTCGAGAGACATAAGAGGCAGCACAGAGGCAGACAGACTACTCAGACAGGCAAGCAAGAACAGTTTCTAACAGTTGCACTTGAAGGGCAGATAGTGTGTCTCTCACCTTGCCTCACTTTCTCTCACCCAGCGCTCAGGAGACACTGTGTCTCACCTTGCCTCACTTTCTCTCTCACCCAGCGCTCAGGAGACACTGTCTCACCTTGCCTCACTTTCTCTCTCACCCAGCGCTCAGGAGACACTGTCTCACCTTGCCTCACTTTCTCTCTCACCCAGCGCTCAGGAGACACTGTGTCTCACCTTGCCTCACTATCTCTCTCACCCAGCGCTCAGGAGACACTGTGTCTCACCTTGCCTCACTTTCTCTCTCACCCAGCGCTCAGGAGACACTGTGTCTCACCTTGCCTCACTTTCTCTCTCACCCAGCGCTCAGGAGACACTGTGTCTCACCTTGCCTCACTTTCTCTCTCACCCAGCGCTCAGGAGACACTGTGTCTCACCTTGCCTCACTTTCTCTCTCACCCAGCGCTCAGGAGACACTGTGTCTCACCTTGCCTCACTTTCTCTCTCACCCAGCGCTCAGGAGACACTGTGTCTCACCTTGCCTCACTTTCTCTCTCACCCAGCGCTCAGGAGGGCAGCACATTCCTCCCCTCCTTCTCCAGTGGCAAGCTCATCTCTTGGGGCAGAGTGGGTTCAGCTACGTAAACAAACACCTGTTAATATCAAACATCATAATACGTTTGGGCATGGTACGAACACCTGTGTTTAATAGAACATTATATTTATCCATCCCTTTTCCTCCTCTTCCACTGGCCCAGTGTCTTACATTTTCCAACTTTCACCGTCACTCTATTTACCCCCCTTTCATCTCTCTCTCCCAACCCATTTCCCGTTTTCACCATTAGTTTTCCTTCCAGGATTTCCCCTCAACAGAGCTGCCTCACCTAAATCCTTCCCCGCCCCTTATGTGTCGGGAGATTCTAATTGTTGTGAATGATGACGCGGTGATGAGTGCTCACAGCCGTGAAGGGTTGCTGAAACGTAAATAATTTACCCATTTTTTTTTCCGTGTCGATGTTTTGACGAGGGAAGAAATTACAAAGCTTCGTTTTTCCGCTCTTCCAGCGGAACAAACACAGCTGTGTGTGTGTACTTACCTAGTTGTGTGTGTGTGTGTGTGTGTGTGTGTACTTACCTAGTTGTGCTTACCTAGTTGTGTGTGTGTGTGTGTGTGTGTGTGTGTGTGTGTGTGTGTGTGTGTGTAAGTGTCTAAGTGTGTAAGTGTGTGTGTACACTCACATAGTTGTGCTTGCTTGGGTTGAGTTTCTGCTCTTTGGTCCCGCCAATCAACTGGTATACAGGTTCCTGGGCATGTTGGACTCTATCATATTTAGCTTCGAAACTGTGTCTGCCTCCATACTGGTGTATTCCATTTCTTAACTACTCTTACACTTAACAAATTATTTCTAATGTCTCTGTCTCTTTTAAGTACTAAGTTTCCACCTGTGTCACTCGTTTGTGTTCTTTCCATGCTAATATTTTGTCTTTACCATCCTAATTCCTCTGAAAATTTTGTAGGTGGTAATCATGTCTAGACATGATCACCACCTACAAAATTTCAAAATTTCAAATTTTTTTCTGCCTTTCAGTGATTCAAAGCCTAATTCCTTGCCTTGTAACTCATTGTGTGCGTGCATTTGTTTTCATATTAATTTTCTTGCAGAAACGTATAGGATTCTTTTGTCATTTTCCAGTAATGTCCTGGTGACTTGTTTCTTTTTGTTGTTTTTCCTTCCTAGATCTATGACAATCTCTCATTTTATCATATTCCTCTTTGCTGTATGCTCGTAGCTTATCCCACTCCACTCTTCTCCCATAATTCCTTTCACCATCACAAAGTAATGAATTGCCGTAACACAGTGATCGCTACACCTTGAAAGACGAATATTTTATTCTGTTATTTATAGGCTGAAAATCAGGTTTTAATGGTTGGGTCTCTGTTTTCTTCCTGTGTTGATATCTCGTGTTTGAAAGTGTCATGTCTACATAAGTGTATCATGACTATTCACCTCTTCTTGGTACCCAAAATTATAGATTTTTTCACCATAACTTTTTGTTATGGTGAACTTTTTGGTGGTGACTTTTTAACTTTCGTCATTGAAAGTTATGGTGAAGTTATTAACTTTAATTTAAAAGGATTTTGTTTTGCCTCTCGGTCGTCATCACTGTGTTTATGATTAATATGAAGCAAGCTTTGTTTGCATCGTCAAATTATCGAATTGCCTTTTTTTTCCAGCTTCTCTTGCTCACTAGGAAGCAGTTCATTATCACTAACTAAAGCTTCACGTTCTAGATTCTTAAAGCATAGTGTCTCAACCACTTGTGCTGCTGCTTCTCTTCCTCCCATTTGTTTAATTTCTTGATGTCTGGTATTCCCTGAGGGATAAACTACATTGGTTCTCATTCCTTTATTTTTTCAATTCCTATCATCTTTTATTTCTTCAGCTTTATTGTATATTCAATCCTTATTTGTATAGTATATATTGAGGTTTCTCGTTTTGATCACGCTTGCAGAGAGTGATTTGTAAGGAAATGGAAGTCGTAGAATCAAGGGGTTCTTGGTCACATCAATTGAGTTTCTGTCGGACTAGAACCGGATTGAATTAGAACAGCTCAGACTCCAACCGTAATGTACTGTGTTACCCGCAGTGTAACACAGTACACAGCGGGTAACACAGCGCCTCCCCCGAAGGCCGAGCGCCTCCCCCGAAGGCCGAGCGCGTCTTCAAGGGCCGCCTCTACTCGTCTATACGATCATGTCCTCCCTGTTACCTGGTTTATATATATACATCAGTTCGTGTGGTACTCCACGTCAAGGACTTTGACGTAATGGTTCCATTCTTCTCTTTCTCGCTGATGTTTCTTATTCAGATGTTCCATTATGACGCTCGTGCTTTCCAGCTGCTTTAGTTAATCTCTTAATAGCTACCTCTTCATGTTATCTACCACACCACGTTCCGTATAGTGTATATGAAAGATATATACTGGTCTGTAATCAGCCTTCGTGTCTGTCAGTTTCCCCAAAAATATCTCACATTTCGGCTGTTTTGGAGATGTTTCATGTCTACATAATCCTTTATACTTCGTCATCAGTGATTTTTTTTTACCTTTTTTAATTATCTTTTGTGTTTCTGTTCGTGATTTTCTCACCCTTCAGTATCCAGGCGGTAAATGTTCAGGAACAATATCCTTTAATAACTCCAGCTCTTATAAGGAAACGCAACCTTTCCTCACTCGAGGTGTTCAGGGTTGCAAACAATGCACTTGTCTGACTACATGTGTTTTTGTTTGCATGTAACGAGTGATGCAGAGTGCAGGAAGCTGCGTTTGTTTATTACATACTCCCTTTGCATCTCCTTTTGGCTCTCTTATCTTCTTCCTTCCTCTTTCCTGCCATTCATCTGTTGTCAACCTGTCCACTCTAGCTTTTATCATCGTTTCTACATTTTGACTTTTTTCCTATCGGTCTCACTGCATTCCCTTCCCCTCTTACAGCTTCTCCATAATTAGTTTTCCATTCACTACCGACTCATTACATTATTCCCTTCATTTCCTCCCTACTTCCATGGGTCTCTACATCCCTTCGCCCCCTCTTCCTTTTCAATACCCTCACCTTCCATCCCCCCTTTCATCCCTTCTTTTCGTCTCACTTTCCATTCTCCCCCTCTCCCCCTTTTCACTCATTTTTCTCAGCATCCTGTATACCATCTCATCCCAGCACCCCACACAGCATCTTACTCCAGCCTCCACTGCAGCATCTTACTCTCGTAGAACAACTGCCCTTGGCATCCTTGGAAACATCTCGCGGCACTGCGAAGTGGTAGTTATCGCATTCACCCAATCGCCTCGCTTGGATAACGACCTGGATTCGTGTCCTAAGCACAGTAAGACGATTGGCCCCCCGTTATATTACTGTTCACCCAGCAGTGGTTGGAAATCTGGTTGTAAAGCAATTAGCGAAGACTTGAGATGAGTTGAGAGTTGATGATTAGATGATTGTACTGAATAGTTGCATGGCTGGACGACTGAATCATACAGCAGTTCCTCTGACTGGAAGGCCGAGCGCCTCCCCCGAAGGCCGAGCGCCTCCCCCGAAGGCCGAGCGCCTCCCCCGAAGGCCGAGCGCGTCTTCAAGGGCCGCCCCTACTCGTCTATACGATCATGTCCCATTAGGAACCTGATCACTCTATTATATTCCTTCCTCGCGTCCCTTCAAGCCCACAATATTTTGTGGAAGTCAACCTCTCTTGACTTTGTCTACTTGTCATCCTTCTGTGTATTAGATCATATATAACCCTTCCAAATGAACATACATTTTTGACCAAAGGTCCAAATATTATTTGGAAATTTCTCACCAAACAAACTTTTAACCAAATATACCCAGTTTGTTAACTACAGGTAGTAAATGAGAGTGATTGTAACCTATCCACCGCCGCCCACCGGATGGGGGGAGTTGGTGTGCATAAGCAAATCAAGTTATCAAACTAGCTCACCGCGTATGTAAGTTGCTTAGCTTAGAGACTGTGGTTGTGGTCGTTCTTGAACTCAATGTCGATGTAATACTTCACTAATAACTGTGTAACTAACCTGTCACGACTGAAATATGCTTAGATGAATGAATTTTTTTTTGTTCAATTCCCGTGGGTAAAATTGTTAATCTTTACCAACACCGCCCACGGGATGGGTATAGTGCATAATGAACTAAACTAAATTTTCTCTCTCTCTCTCTCTCTCTCTCTCTCTCTCTCTCTCTCTCTCTCTCTCTCTCTCTCTCTCTCTCTCTCTCTCTCTCTCTCTCTCTCTCTCTCTCTCTCTCTCTCTCTCTCTCTCTCTCTCTCTCTCTCTCTCTCTCTCTCTCTCTCTCTCTCTCTCTCTCTCTCTCTCTCTCTCTCTCTCTCTCTCTCTCTCTCTCTCTCTCTCTCTCTCTCTCTCTCTCTCTCTCTCTCTCTCTCTCTCTCTCTCTCTCTCTCTCTCTCTCTCTCTCTCTCTCTCTCTCTCTCTCTCTCTCTCTCTCTCTCTCTCTCTCTCTCTCTCTCTCTCTCTCTCTCTCTCTCTCTCTCTCTCTCTCTCTCTCTCTCTCTCTCTCTCTCTCTCTCTCTCTCTCTCTCTCTCTCTCTCTCTCTCTCTCTCTCTCTCTCTCTCTCTCTCTCTCTCTCTCTCTCTCTCTCTCTCTCTCTCTCTCTCTCTCTCTCTCTCTCTCTCTCTCTCTCTCTCTCTCTCTCTCTCTCTCTCTCTCTCTCTCTCTCTCTCTCTCTCTCTCTCTCTCTCTCTCTCTCTCTCTCTCTCTCTCTCTCTCTCTCTCTCTCTCTCTCTCTCTCTCTCTCTCTCTCTCTCTCTCTCTCTCTCTCTCTCTCTCTCTCTTCAGATACGTTCTCACCGCCATTCTCGACTACTGCTGCTGCTCATTCCTATATCCCCATTCCTGGGTCGAGGCTCACCCTGTTCTTCTTCCCCCTCTCTACTTCTTATCATCTCGTGTTTTCTCCTCTTTCCTTAATCGCTTTTTTTTCTCTCCCCCTTCTCTTCAGATGGCCTCACCCACAACCCGTTACCCTTGTTTGACTTCTACCTCCCTCCCACACCCTTACTTCCGGTCTCCCCTTTCTCCTCTACCCCTGCCTGTCCTCACACTTCGCCTTCACCCTGCCTGTCCTCACCCTACTTTCACCTTGCCTGTCCTCACCCTACTTTCACCTTGTCTGTCCTCACCCTACTTTCACCTTGCCTGTCCTCACCCTACTTTCACCTTGTCTGTCCTCACCCTACTTTCACCTTGCCTGTCCTCACCCTACTTTCACCTTGCCTGTCCTCACCCTACTTTCACCTTGCCTGTCCTCACCCTACTTTCACCTTGCCTGTCCTCACCCTACTTTCACCTTGCCTGTCCTCACCCTACTTTCACCTTGCCTGTCCTCACCCTACTTTCACCTTGCCTGTCCTCACCCTACTTTCACCTTGCCTGTCCTCACCCTACTTTCACCTTGCCTGTCCTCACCCTACTTTCACCTTGCCTGTCCTCACCCTACTTTCACCTTGCCTGTCCTCACCCTACTTTCACCTTGCCTGTCCTCACCCTACTTTCACCTTGCCTGTCTTCACCCTACTTTCACCTTGCCTGTCCTCACCCGTCACTGTAGTCACCCTTGCTGATCCTCGTGTCTGTCACCCTTTCCTTTTCATATGCTTATCTATCTTCACCCATCTTCCTTTATCCTCACAATCCCTATCCTTTCCTCACCATTCTTCATCATCCGTCACCTATCTCCACATGCCCTATCCGTTCATGACCTGTCTTCACCTGTCCTAACTTATCATCACAAGTGGAATGCTCTGAAGCAAGTTGAAGAAGTCAACTACATTAGCAATTTTAAGGTCAGATTCAAGTGCAAACATCAGGATTATTAAATTATAACTAAACAGGTACCTCAAGGCTAGTAGGCGGAGGCACATGGAGCTATATAGACCTCGCTTCCCAGTTGGCACTGAAAGGTAAGTGCCTTGTGCAATTTTGCAGGACGATTGGTGTGGGGTCGCGGACTGTCATAGGTATGTCAGGATCGCCACCATTGCCCCCACTATAAAGGGTTGGGACCTATGGCGACCTACACATACAAAATCAATTGATGGTGGCTGCTTAAGTTCCCTAGAATTTTATTACTTTACTCGACCTTGGAATATATAAATATAGAGTAAGGACTGCCATAGGTGGGTCGAGGTAGACTCCCCATTGAAATAACTTTTGGTGTCAGTCGATCCAAAGCACCGAGTCGACCTGGGCTCCCAAAACTTAAATAACATACTGTAAACATTCAGGGGATGACCCAAGACCCGCCGAGTACGGCATCTGTGGGTGTGTGTGTGTGTGGGGGGGTGTGTGTGTGGGTGGGTGGTTGTCTGTGTGGGTGGGTGGGGTTTGTGCGTGCACATTTATGTCTTACCTGTATACTGAGATCGTTGGGGTTGACAGTCTCCCAAGAGGGTGTGTGAAGGCATAATAGACGGTATCAGTCTCATTCAAAGCATTTCGCTTGATGACACGAGAGCTCTTCATGAGCAAGTTACCGATATTCTTGCTCTTGTATCATCTGGTTGATGTCGGTAAGGATCATGTATCTATCAATCATGTCTTTCAGGACTTTTTCTTCCATTTTACGAGCCATGGAAAATAAAATGCTGTGGAATAATTTAATAAGGGGGGCAGATACTGTAGGGTTGGCTATTTCATCACAGGTGGCAGAACATCTCTTTCAAGCCGCGTAACAATGCATAAAGGAGGCCCCATCAAAGAATATATAATATTTACACTGAACCAGATAATCACAAAGCAATCCTAAACAACAACAAAATAATCGACACATAAAACAAAAATAGAAGATTAGACATCGCCGAAGCACTATATAGCAAACAGTCTCAACCGCTGTTAACAACCAGCTCACACTTGGGTACATTTAACCATCGACAGGACCAAGGCAAGATACCCAGCACACATTGGGTAACTGAAGATGGCGCCCAACTTCACCGCACCCGTCTTGGCTATATATGCGGTTGTCCCAGCTAGTGTGTGTGTGTGCACGGGAGACATCTCCCGTCACGCAGGGTGCAGTCGCACCTCCACAGATCTCCGGTATCAGCTCTTGATACTGGTGATGGCTCAAAAGGGCCACCACTTACGGGCTAATCATGCCCGTGCCACCTTTTGGGTGGCTTAATCTTCATTAATCAATCAATCTAGTGTGTGTTTGTTCACGGGAGACATCTCCCGTCACGCAGGGTGCAGTTGCACCTCCACAGATCTCCGGTATCAGCTCTTGATACTGGTGATGGCTCAAAAGGGCCACCACTTACGGGCTAATCATGCCCGTGCCACCTTTTGGGTGGCTTAATCTTCATTAATCAATCAATCTAGTGTGTGTTTGTTCACGGGAGACATCTCCCGTCACGCAGGGTGCAGTTGCACCTCCACAGATCTCCGGTATCAGCTCTTGATACTGGTGATGGCTCAAAAGGGCCACCACTTATGGGCTATTCATGCCCATGCCACCTTTTGGGTGGCTTAATCTTCTCTCTCTCTCTCTAGTGTGTTTTTTACGGGCTCACCATAGCCCGTGCTACATGGACACTTCGTTCTGAGCAGCTAAATCTGGAACAACATCAACTAAAGTGTTTGACCCAAATATCAGAGTAACAAGGTTATCGCGAATATCCGAACTGAATTACGGGCTCGCCATAGCCCGTGCTACATGAGTATTTCGTTCTGAGTAGCTAAATCTAAAACAACAACAACAGCAGCTAAAGTGTTCTTACGGGCTCACTATAGTCCGTGCTATTTGGAACTTTTTGTTCTGAGTAGCTGAATCTAAAGCAACAACTAATGTATCCACTTCATTCACCTCTGCCCTTGAAAATGTTGACCTGATCAATGAAACACACCTCTAAGCGTCCGGACATATAAAACTGTAAAATAAACTTTGGAGAATACATTCTTAAACTTCTCAAGAAGAACTTAAGAAATATTGTTTGTGTCACCACCTTGTGTTCTCCCAAGGCTAAATTGTGTCCTTGTTTACCCTGTCTATTCTCATGAGAATTTTCTTTGTGGTGATCTTCTCTTCCTCAGGTTTCTTCTCTTTCAGTAACGTAAGCTGTAATTCCCTTTGGTCTTTCCTCGTAGCTCAAACCTCTCAACTCTGGTATATATGTCCGATAGTATAACTGTGCGTGCCAGTGTTAAATTTTTTTTTTTATATGATTTGCCGTTAATTTTTAAATTATTCTGGGCCCACTTGCTTGCCTTCGTACTTTTTAGAAGTTCACAGAAAAACAAATATATATATACGTAATCCAAAAAAAAAGTACCTTGTTCAGTAGGCCTATGGAAATATGGGACCCACCATCCTGACCATAAGAACCTAAATTTCTGTTTAGCATATTCACGTTTTTCTTCAGGCAAAGAATTCTAGAACAATAAACCTAAGGGTTATATTAAATTAAAAACTACGACTAAAAACTTTCCCATCCCCCCCCCCCCCGTCTCCCCTTCATCTCTGTAGGCCTCCAACACCCCCCCCCCCCCTCCTCTCCCCTCCCCCTCCCTTCCCCTCCTCACACCTCTGTTACAAAAAAAACAATAATTACAAAAAAGGGAGTAATGCTTTTTTTTGGTCGATTTTGGTATTTGTAATTTGCATCAGTGACGACATTGATGATTAATGACATGATTGGCAGGCAAGATCGGTGGTCTTGGCTATATAGAGCCTACCAGACGCAATATAGAGCCTACCAGACGCAATATAGAGCCTACCAGACGCAATATAGAGCCTACCAGACGCTATAGAGAACCTACCAGACGCAATATAGAGCCTACCAGACGCTATAGAGAACCTACCAGACGCAATATAGAGCCTACCAGACGCTATATAGAAACTACCAGACGCTATATAGAAACTACCAGACGCTATATAGAACCTACCAGATACTATATAGAACCTACCAGATGCTATATAGAACCTACCAGATACTAATAGAGCCTACCAGACACTATATAGAACCTACCTGACACTATATAGAACCTACCAAACACTAATAGAGCCTACCAAACACTATATAGAGCCTGTCAGATACCACGGAGGGCCTACCAAATACTCTTGAGCCATTAAACACTACGGACGTTCGGAAATACTCCTCGACAAACACGAGAAGCCAAGATTTATCTCTTTATCTGTAAATGCATCAAAAAACCTGGTTTATTAGGTAATGGCCAATCCTTCAGAGGGGGAGAGAGCGGGCAAAGATTAATATCTTAGCAGCAGAAGACGGTCCGGCTGTGAGAGGGAGGGAGGGATGGTGGCCCATAGGGTGGGGGGCAGCACCTGGGAGAGTGGGGGGTCCGCATCTGGGAGTGTGGGGGAGAGTGATGCCGGTTCAGAGGGGAAAGGGAGCATCAAATTTCAGAAGCGGCTGTGTTCCGTTCTCTAGCGAGCAAGCGCATATAAGAACGAAAACACACATGCACTCACTCACTCACTCACTCACTCACTCACTCACTCACTCACTCACACACTCACACACTCACACACTCACACACTCACACACTCACACACTCACACACTCACTCTCTCTCTCTCTCTCTCTCTCTCTCTCTCTCTCTCTCTCTCTCTTTCCCCCCGTGTCAGAGTTGTTACCAGATGGAATACATTAGACAGTGATGTGGTGGAGGCAGACTCCATACTCGGTTTCAAATGTACATATGATAGAGCCCAGTAGGCTCAGGAATCTGTACACCAGTTGATTGACAGTTGAGAGGCGGGACCAAAGAGCCAGAGCTCAACCCCCGCAACCACAACTAGGTGAGTACACAAATACTCACAGGAGACAGGAAACTAAATGGACGGTACACGATGAAAGGGAACTACCTCCCTATAACGACCAGAGGAAAAAAAAGACTTGGATATAACAGCAAACACTAGAGACTTGTATAATAGAATAACAGAATAAAGTCACTAACATACTCTTATACTAGCGAGAGTCAGAACAGTATTCAGGAATTTAAATATGGAGGCATTTGATTGCTAGTCACCGCCAACGTAAGACCAGTTTAGAGTAGTCTAGAGACCAGTCTAGAGAGTATGCCGTCCCATCGTGGAGCCTCTACCAAAAAAAACAATCTGGTTCGTCCCAGAATTGCGAGGGATGTGGTGTGAAGAGAGACCGAAGGAACGAAACCTGACTGACAATGCGAGAAAAAAGGAGAGGGTGAAAACATGATAGAGACGTATAAAATACTTAGGATAGACTGAGTGGAAAAAGATGAAATGTTCACAATGAATACCCATAGAACAAGAGGGTATGGGTGGAAGATTGTGACACGAATTAATCGTAGAGATGTTAGAAAGTTAAGTTTTCATTTAGTGTATGAGCAGTGGCAAACGGTAATGAACTAAAGGAACAGGTTGTAGAAGCACACACTTGTTTTATAACTTTAATCTTGTGCCCAGATACAGCACGTATTTCCCCTCTGAACTTCGACACTGAGGCGCTGAAACAGGAAACTGGCCGCTCTTGTCTTCAGTTTTCCCAATGAGGTCCTCACCCACCTCTTTTAGGAATTTAAGTGCACATTTACCCCAGGCGCCCAGAGTCTCAGAGCCTGTCGGTACGAACCTGTAACAACATTCTAGGTCCCTGTACTTGTTGGTTTTCTGGGTCTCCCTGAAGGTGGCTGCCCCGCCTCCCTCAGCTGTGCTGTAAGGTAGATAGGTATCAGCCAATGTAGACGCACATGTGTAATCCCATACGACCTGTTTACCTTCCCTCCACGGCTGCAGGGTGACTCCATCTGGGCGTTTTTGGCTGTTGTCAGGTCTGCACAACTGAGGTTCCCTTTGTGCTGGACACCCAGCTGTAGCCAAACTTCTCTTGATGATGTCATTGACTGCTTTATGTCTGGCAAGCTTTCCCTGTGTCTTACGACAGATGAGACCATGGCTGCCGTATTGGTCTGCCCGTGCATGGCCGCAAACGCACCGGTGTTCGGTGGAGATAGGGGCGGCAAGGCGCAGGGAAACACCAATACTTAGGTCCCGATGGTCCAGGCAGATGCCCAAGGTGGAATTAGGGACTGCCAACAGGAAGTCCCCGGCATGGGGAGCTTGCACAGCTAGAAGACGCGCTCTGTCCTTCTCAGAATTTTAAACTACGGGCTCACCATAGCCCGTGCTACCTAGAACTTTTTGTTCCGGGTAGCGAATCTTAAACAACCACCACCTTCTCAGGAGCTGCCTCCAGCAATGCTGTGGCGATGTTCTCCACTATGGGGCTATCCCATTTATCCTGTTTGCAGTCGTTTGGAAAAGTTGGTCGAGGGTGAGAATAGGAAAGAGTGTCCCACTGACTGACTCCCACAGCAAATTTGGGATCATGAATCCCAATGGAGCCTCTTAGGTACTCTGGTAGTATTTCATTCACTAATTCACCTGTAGGATAGGATCCAGGGTCGAGGATAAGAATGCCGGTAATGCTAACTGTGTCGTCCTGCAAATACCTATACCCCCGAGTCTAACTGGGAGCGTTGCTTGATCCCATTGGTCATCTTGCAGGAAGAGGTTTAACACTTTCATGGTTATTGAATTAGGAGTGAGTCATATGCTGTTACTTTTGGGCTGTCGAAGGAGGGAGCACACCGTAGGAAATCGCCAAATCGTTTAACAACCTACAGGCACCCATTCACTGCTGGGTGAACAGAGGCGTACAGTTAGGGATTGGCGCCCAGTCAATCCTCATACCTCGATTTTTCTCTGAGGTATGTAGCGATACTGGAGGATATCAGGAATGCCCCCGTTCGTGCTAAGGCTGCGGAATCTAATCGGTTTTCCGAAAGCTGTTTTTTTTGCTTAGTTCATTCTGTCCTTCAAATGAGTAACGGACAGAAAGCATGAGTTTTGATTTCCGTTAATCTTGGTATTGTTCCTGTATTATTTGGAGTTAATCTTTGGCCTTTTATAGTTGCTTATGGATTCAGATGCTGTGTTGGGTTCTGTGGGCCAGTAGCTGACTGCATGGGGCAGCTTAACTGGGCAATTCACGAGCGCCGGCAGTTAGGATCCAGAGGGACTCCGCGAGTAACGCCTGGCGGCGACTGGAGGAGACTGGAGGAGACTGGAGGAAGCTGCTGTCATATGCTTCGTATTGTTTATGCATACTTCGGTTAACGTTTTTTGGTGGGTGGACGGGAGAAAGGGGAGGGGGGGGCCGGGTTTGGGGGGCTAGAGGGAGAGGGGGGGCGGGTTTGGAGGGTGAGGGGGGAGGAGATGATTTAGGGTTGGGGTTCAGGTTAGAGGTTTGGGTTTGAATGGAATGAGAGTTGTAAATTTAGGGTTGTATTAAGATGGGGTGATGGGGGGGGGGAGTAAGGGTGAAGGGGGGGGAAGTAAGGGTGAAGGGGGGGTGAGGGGGGAAAAGGGTGCGAATTTACGGGACTAGGATGAGGTGAGGAGTGTGAGGGGGGGGGGGAAGAGAGTGTGTGATGGGAGAGGAGTAATACAGGAATGTCTACCGTTAGTCTTACTCTGACCTCTTCAACCCCCATCACAGATTACACTCTAACCCCTTCCCTGTAGAATTCATCAACCCCCCCCCCTTCTCTGCAAGATCCATCATCACCCCCTTCCCTTACATTTCCCATCACACCTCCCTAAAACACTCAACATCCCTTTCCCTCATATTGTACTCCTTCCCCTCCCTCGAACGAGCTCCTCCTACCTTCCTTCCTCTCCCACACAAGCCCCTTCTAGGGTCGACGGAATAGGGGAGGAAGTAGTGAGAGAGAGTGAGGGGGAGAGAGGTTACGGAAGAGACAGAATAGAATAAGGGAAGGGTGCAACGAGGAAGGGTAGCTTAAAGTCAAGGAAGACAATGAGGGCATAATCACCTCACAAGTATGCAGATTAGTGTCACCAACTTCCTTCCTGTCCTGCCCACGCCCGCCGCCCACGCCCGCCGCCCACGCCCGCCACCCACGCCCGCTCTTATGTCCGGCGTTTACCCTCTTGGATTGAATGTCAACCCCCCCCCCAACGTTTAGCCCCTACCGAACACCCCTAGTTCACCCCTTTCCCACCCCCCCCCCGACACCCATTTTCACCCCCCCCCCCCGCAACACACACCTAGTGCACCCTTCTCACACCCAGCACCCCTCCCACAATCACCCAGCAAGCCTCCCACACCCAGCACCCCTACCACAATCACCCAGCACCCCTCCCAAACCCAGCACTCCTCCCAAACCCAGCACCCCTCCCAAACCCAGCACCCCTCCCACAATCACCCAGCATCCCTCCCACACTCACCCAGCACTCCTCCCACAATCACCCAGCATCCCTCCCACACCCAGCCCGGCCTACCCTCCCCTCCCCTTCCCCCTCCCCCTCCCGTCTGTCCCACCTCCATTTCATGAGTGCCTCGATCATTTGAGCTGACTTCTTTGTTTATTAATGCTTTTTAATTTAACTATTTTTTAGGAGAAAGATTTAAGTTTATTAATAATGAACCTTTTCATCGTCGTCGCCTCCTCCTTCGCTCCTCATCCTCTTCCTTCCTGCTCCTTCTCATTCTTTCCTCTTTTCTCTTCTTCAGTACTTTGGTACTCTTTCTCATTTCCATCAACCCCATCCATCCCTTATCCAGCCTGCAGCTTCTACTTTCCTCTTCTTCCCAATCCTGTCCATCCCTTGCTCTTACCCTTCCCTTGATCTTACCCGTCCCTTGTATCTCCTTACCCTTCCATCTTAGCTTCTATTCCCTCCATTATCCACGATTTATTCCAAGACTTTATTCAGTATTTCCTTTAGTCCCTTCTCCCTCCCTGCATTTTTCTCTCTCCCTCCCTTCCCTTCTTTCCCATCCCCTTGACCACACCGTTTTTCCTCCTCTCCTCCCTTTTCCCTCCCCACCCATCTCTCCCTTCTCCCTTCCCAAACCTACCTCTCTCTCTCTCTCTCTCTCTCTCTCTCTCTCTCTCTCTCTCTCTCTCTCTCTCTCTCTCTCTCTCTCTCTCTCTCTCTCTCTCTCTCTCTCTCTCTCTCTCTCTCTCTTTCTCTTTCTCTTTAATCCCCACAGCTTTGCGTTCCATCCCTAGACTCAACTTGGTTTATCATGGTTATCTTTGCTTTGCCACCCCCGTCACTTTGCCACCCCCCGTCACTTTGCCACCCCCGTCACTTTGCCACCCCCCGTCACTTTGCCACCCCCCGTCACTTTGCCACCCCCCGTCACTTTGCCACCCCCCGTCACTTTGCCACCCCTCGTCACTTTGCCACCCCCCGTCACTTTGCCACCCCCGTCACTTTGCCACCCCCGTCACTTTGCCACCCCCCGTCACTTTGCCACCCCCCCGTCACTTTACCACCCCCCGGCACTTTGCCACCCCCCGTCACTTTACCACCCCCCGGCACTTTGCCACCCCCGTCACTTTGCCACCCCCCCGTCACTTTGCCACCCCCCGTCACTTTGCCACCCCCGTCACTTTGCCACCCCCCGTCACTTTACCACCCCCCGGCACTTTGCCACCCCCGTCACTTTGCCACCCCCCGTCACTTTGCCATCCCCGTCACTTTGCCACCCCCCGTCACTTTGCCACCCCGGCACTGCCACCCTGTCACTTTTATCGTACGGTCGGTCTTCTCCCCTTTCTTTCCTCCAATCCCATTCCCTTCTTTCCCCTTACTTTCTTTCCCTCCCCCCTTCCTCCCTCCCTCTCCCCATCGGACATCCTTCTCATCCTGCTCACGGTTCTCACTCTCCCTCTAGCTGCTCCCCACCCAGCCGTCGGGGGGTGGGAAAGGGATGTCGCAGCCCGTCCCAAGATGCCGTCACCCCTTCCCGGCTCCCTTTCCATCGGCGTCCCTTCACAGCCCATAAACACTTTAGCGTATTTGTCCCCCCACCCCCCTCCCCACACCCTGGCTCATGCCTCGAGTGATCTACTTCCTGCTGGGTGATGCTGCTGCTGCTGCTGCTGCTGATGCTCTAGTTCCTGCTGGTGCTGCTCTAGTTCCTGCCGCTGCTGCTGGTGCTGCTCTAGCTGCTGCTGGTGCTGCTCTAGCTCCTGCTGCTGCTCTAGCTCCTACTAGGTGCTGCTGCTCTAGTTCCTGCTGGGTGCTGCTGCTCTAGTTCCTGCTGGGTGCTGCTGCTCTAGTTCCTGCTGGGTGCTGCTGCTCTAGTTCCTGCTGGGTGCTGCTGCTCTAGTTCCTGCTGGGTGCTGCTGCTCTAGTTCCTGCTGGGTGCTGCTGCTCTAGTTCCTGCTGGGTGCTGCTGCTCTAGTTCCTGCTGGGTGCTGCTGCTGCTGCTCTAGTTCCTGCTGGGTGCTGCTGCTGCTGCTCTAGTTCCTGCTAGGAGGAAGTCATCCTATGTGTTCCTCATCCTCTCCACATGTGTTCCTTCTCCTCCTACTGGGCGTTCCTCCTCCTGCTTGGTACTACTTTTTCTTCAACTTCCGTTCGGCTCCGACTAGTTATTTTCTGCTTTCAGTTCGCCCTCTTCCTTCTGTTTGTCATCAATCTCCTCCTGCTCCTCCTCCTCCTCCTGTCGAGACATCAGTCTTCCTCAACATCACCGCAGACTCTCACATCACTCCAAGGGAGACCAAGTGACCCTCGTCTTAGGGGCGCATCTGAGACGACGATGTTGATCATGCAGTGAAGCAGGCGGGGGTCAGTGCCGGGTGGCGGTCATTGAGTGCCGGGTGGCGGTCATTGAGTGCCGGGTGGCGGTCATTGAGTGCCGGGTGGCGGTCATTGAGTGCCGGGTGGCGGTCATTGAGTGCCGGGTGGCGGTCATTGAGTGCCGGGTGGCGGTCATTGAGTGCCGGGTGGCGGTCATTGAGTGCCGGGTGGCGGTCATTGAGTGCCGGGTGGCGGTCATTGAGTGCCGGGTGGCGGTCATTGAGTGCCGGGTGGCGGTCATTGAGTGCCGGGTGGCGGTCATTGAGTGCCGGGTGGCGGTCATTGAGTGCCGGGTGGCGGTCATTGAGTGCCGGGTGGCGGTCATTGAGTGCCGGGTGGCGGTCATTGAGTGCCGGGTGGCGGTCATTGAGTGCCGGGTGGCGGTCATTGAGTGCCGGGTGGCGGTCATTGAGTGCCGGGTGGCGGTCATTGAGTGCCGGGTGGCGGTCATTGAGTGCCGGGTGGCGGTCATTGAGTGCCGGGTGGCGGTCATTGAGTGCCAGGGTGAGGTGAAGGGTGTATGGGAAAAAGGTTTAATGTGAACTATACCTAGTATTTGTATGCTAAAGACATATTCATCTATACTCGGCCAGAGATATATATACTCGGCCAGAGATATATATACTCGGCCAGAGATATATATACTCGGCCAGAGATATATATACTCGGCCAGAGATATATATACTCGGCCAGAGATATACGCGGCTAGTTATTCTTGCGTGGCAC
Source organism: Procambarus clarkii (assembly GCF_040958095.1). Lineage (NCBI taxonomy): Eukaryota > Metazoa > Arthropoda > Malacostraca > Decapoda > Cambaridae > Procambarus > Procambarus clarkii. The sequence goes on from NC_091177.1 coordinate 2,670,807, forward strand.
TTAATTATGCGATGCACTTGTGGTTGTATTGAGCTTGGTGTGGTCCAGTTCACCTCGGGGGCACCCCATCCTCCTGATTTAGATGGTACTTTTTGGTACTGTTTGGTACTTTTTTGGACCATCGTACACACATACATTGACGGAATGGACAATCAGAGAATCGAATTTGGTATTATTTCCGTTATAGAGTCCGGAAAAAATAAAGCAGGATTCTGGTGGACTCCTTTTCCTGTAGCGAACTTCCTCCGGATGAGGAGTTGGCCTGGTCGCCGCATCATCCTCCTCCCAGCATCCAGCCTCATTACCTTGCACTGGCTGAAGTTAATCACTTGTTGCCATATGTTAGACCAAAAGTTTGTCTGTTTCTTCTTATTGCCAATTGCACATTTTCTCCATTTTAACCTATTATTTATTTATTTACATTTTTAAGCATTGATAAGATGCAGACAACTCTCTCTGTCTGATCCTTTCTTTATTTTTTAGAAAATAATAAGTCCCTGATCTGAAGCGTCTCTCGAACACACTAAAAGTATGAAAGCGGTGTCAAGTGTTCTAATATTCTATATTTTTGTGCTGTTAAATTAGGATAGGTTACGTTAAGTATGATTAGGTTAAGCTAGGAAAGTTAGGTTAATTTAAGTTAGGTACACATACGTGTTTTGTTGTTGTTATTTTTTTACACACAGGAGGTGAATCCTCGATGAAAGTTGCAGTCTTGTAAAACAAACACAATTATGTAATGAATTCAGTAAAGTATTATCCATTTTTTTTTGCTTGCTATAATAAAATCGGACTGCTAGCATCACATCTACCACACCACTACGACGACCCCCACACCACCACCACCGCACCACCACGACCACCACACCACCTCCACCGCACGACCACCACACCACCTCCACGACGACCACCACACCACCTCCACGACGACCACCACACCACCTCCACGACGACCACCACACCATGACCACGACGACCATCACACCACCTCCACGACGACCACCACACCACCTCCACGACGACCACCACACCACCTCCACGACGACCACCACACCACTTCCACGACGACCACCACACCACCTCCACGACGACCACCACACCACCTCCACGACGACCACCCCACCACCTCCACCACGACCACCACACCACCTCCACGATGACCACCACACCACCTCCACGACGACCACCACACCACCTCCACGACGACCACCACACCTCCACGACGACCACCACACCACGACCACGACGACCACCACACCACCTCCACGACGACCACCACACCACTTCCACGACGACCACCACACCACCTCCACGACGACCACCACACCACCTCCACGACGACCACCACACCATGACCACGACGACCATCACACCACCTCCACGACGACCACCACACCACCTCCACGACGACCACCACACCACCTCCACGACGACCATCACACCATGACCACGACCACCACCGCCGCACCACCACCACTAAGTATACTAAGTGGTGGTGGTGGTACAGTACACTAAGATCACGACTACCACCACCACCACCACGACCACCACCACCACCACCACCATAGTAAAACCACCACACCTACGCCCCCCACCAATACACTAAAAACCACCAACCACCACCACTCACCACCACTCACCACCACCACTCACCACCACCACCACCACCACCACCACCACCACCAGACAACATTCCGAACTCCCGCAAAGTTTTGACTCTCCAGCTTCCTGTATATCCCTGATGAGGAGTTGTGGTTGAGTCCTGGTGGCCTGTTGTGGTTGTTGTGGTTGTTCAAACTCCCTCCCCACCCCCTCCCCCACCGGATGGCGGGTGTCGTCGGGCTGGAGAAGGTTGTGTGCGTCTTCAAGAATGTCGGGAGAAAGGGTGTATGTTTGCATGTCATAACGTGAAAGGATCTCCCCATCTTCAGGGAGGGGGAGTGTGGGAAGTTATCCGGAAAGGAGACGAGGGAATGTCGTTGGCCTCTTGACGGTATGAGAGGGATGCTGCCATATATATACATATATATATCCTAGGGTATTTCCTCTCGACCGAAGGATGCTGGGTTGGAAGCCATTACTATGAGTGAGGGGATTAAAGTCACCACCGTCTAGTCTAGGGCGTCGAAATCCTCAGATTAGACAAAATTGTAAATAATTTTGTCAATAAAGATGTTAATAATAAATAAAAGGGCGTTTCGCGTGCTTGTGTTGAAAGAGTTGTGTGAATCTTTGCTGTGTACAAATAGAAGTTTCTCTGGAGATGAAGCTGCTATTCTGTGTAATGGAAGGTAATAGAATACGTAATAGATATTGGGCTATGCAGCAGCTATACGATCTGTGGAGAAGGATAGTCCTGGTACTCATAACAGGAAGGAGGGTCCAGCGTGTAGCCTTGTGGCCGATACGGTTTATCAAGTCACTAAGAGACAGTAGTAACGCTGTGCGCACGCGATATATATCCGGGAACTTGACTTTCATGTCATGGTGACAATAGACTATTTTACAACAGGTAAAAATTGGAATGTGTTTAAATATGTGGCGATTTCTTGAGCATTATCCAATGAATTAATGTTAAATTCTTATATTTTTTGTAATTATTTAAATAGATAATTGTGCTGAGTGTGAAAATAACTCTTAGGAAACTTACTTCTTGCTGGGTCTATTTAGACAGGTTTTGCAAACTTTGAAATATAATTCTCAATAGCCGGAGTAGAGCAGGAGGAACATTAAAGAGTCTGGTGACTTCGACAAGCAAAATGACTTCCTCAACGATAAAATTATAAATTTATCCTCCCCCCCCCCCCCCCTCCTTGATTTCTCGAGCCCTAGTCTCTGAGAACTTCTTTCGTCTCTGTGAAACTCGCTCGGTCCCTCATCTCTGTGGGAAGTTTTTGCCTGTACTAATTTTCAGTTAACCGTCAAGGATGCTCTTGTTCCATTAGACGAAGCTAGACCGTTGACCAAAAGGAGAAAAGAGGGATCTTCGCTTCCCGGGAAAAGACAGTAGAGAATGTAAGAAGCAGGAAGAGGAGGAAGGAGAGAGGAGGAAGGAGAGAGGAGGAAGGAGAGAGGAGGAAGGTGAGCAGCAGAAGCAAGCAATGGATCACAAAAGAGTGAAGGATGAAAAAAAACCAATGAGTCAGAGGGTGATTGTACTGTATACAATCCATCTTAGCAAGGAATGTTGTTTTAGGTCGCAAACAATGTCCAGCGTCTGGCAGTTTGATTGTTATGTCATCATAAATGTGTGTCAGGGATGAGGATGTTGGGGTAATGTTGGCCTATAGGGGAGGGAGGGAGAGAGAGTGACAGGGGGAGAGGGAGAGAATTATCAGGGGGAAAGCGCCAAGCCATTACGACTATATAGCACTTGGAAGGGCTCAGGATAAGGATTTGGGATGGGACGGAGGGGAAGGAATGGTGCCCAACCACCTAAGATGGTCGAGGATTGAACGCCGACCTGAATGAAGCGAGACCGTCGCTCTACCGTCCAGCCCAAGTGGTTGGGGAGAGAGGGAGAGGAAGGGGGTTATCTTTCATTACCTTGCGTTGATTTCGGGGATCAACGTCACAGAGGTCCGGTCTCGGACTAGGCCTCTAGGGGTTATCTTGAGATGATTTCGGGGCTTTTAGTGTCCCCGCGGCCCGGTCCTCGACCAGGCCTCCACCCCCAGGAAGCAGCCCGTGACAGCTGACTAACACCCAGGTACCTATTTTACTGCTAGGTAACAGGGGCATAGGGTGAAAGAAACTCTGCCCATTGTTTCTTGCCGGCGCCTGGGATCGAACCCAGGACCACAGGATCACAAGTCCCGCGTGCTGTCCGCTCGGCCGACCGGCTCCCCGGTCGGGGTAGGGACAAATAGGCCACAACATCGAGAGAGCGGGAGAGGCAACAGGGAGGGTTGTGGGGGGGGGGGGGGGGGCAGTTACTTTTTCTACCACAGACGTGGCCATATATTTACAATGCTAACCAGAATTTATATTTTTTCTTCTGTCCTCCATGGACAGGGTTAGAGATCTGTTATATATATAGGGCAATGATTTATTGAACAATCAACTACAGGAGGTGATTGTAGTGCTATAAAATGCTAATCTAATCAACGTGCATGCATAATTTACGCCTGTCCTAGATAGTGTTGGAGGTATGTTATTTTATGCATAAGGTGTTAATGTACTTTTACAAAGGTGAAATACAATTCTGACCAGCTCACAAATACCCTATATACATATACATATACTTGTAGAATGAATGTATTGCTTGATTGCTTCAAGAATTTGTAATCTTTTTGCATCTTGGGTTTTGTCTATTATACAAGTGTTTTTATTCAGCATTTCTCTTGTTAGGGTGATGTCATGGGCTTGTCTCATGTGATTACTGGGGACACCGGATTGAAGATGACAGGTCAAACGCCTCGTCAGCTTGGTCGACGTATGACGTCGACCAAGCGCGCACGCGCGCGCACACACACACACACACACACACACACACACACACACACACACACACACACACACACACACACACACACACACACACACACACACACACATTATATATATATATATATATATATATATATATATATATATATATATATATATATATATATATATATATATATTATTGCAGTGTCTAAATTATAGAAACCCCTGCTAATGTTCAAATTACATGATTTTGTAATTTGTATTAAAGAAGGTTCAATTATGTTCCTATTGGAAATGCTTTTCCAATTCGTTATTGAAGAAGCCATCTCCCAATCAATCTGGTGAGAACTTTCTGACAAATAAACAAAGAAAGCATTAGACAATTGGCTATGTCTAACAGAGTATTTATGTTACAAAATTCTAAATTTCAAATGAATATAAGTTTGCCCTGCATAGGACCTATTACAGTCTTTACAAGGTCTTTTGTAAATGACACAATTATCACTAAGAGGACTGTTTCTAAATAATAGTTCTCGAACAGTATTTTCGTAATTATACAATACATGTATATCAAAAAGTTTCGAACCCAGAAAAATATGGTAAATGCATAAACAATTTTAGTCGATTTTTTTCACTGCATATATTACTATAAGATGTACGACGTGCTTTGCTTCAGCAAACTTTAAAAAAACTCGGTGGATAAGAAAGCTTGAGACTAAGAGAATCAATATTCTTAAACTCTTCATCTAAGAATTCTAGATTAACAACCCGAAGAGCTCCTAGATACATAGAGGAAAAAAATCATTGTTTTACATTGTAACAATCTCATGTTGTTACAATGTCCCTCCCTCTCTCATGTTGATCCCCTCTTTCTCATGTTGTTGACCCCCCTCTCTCTCCTGTTGACCCCCCTCTCTCTCATGTTGACCCCCCCCCTCTCTCTCATGTTGACCCCCCCTCTCTCTCATGTTGACCCCCCTCTCTCTCATGTTGACCCCCCCTCTCTCTCATGTTGACCCCCCCTCTCTCTCATGTTGATCCCCCCTCTCTCATGTTGTTGAACCCCCCCCCCCCCCCACTCTCTTGTTGACCCCCCCCCCCTCACTTTCCAAAGATGTGTTAATATTTTATTCAAAATTATCTGCTACCAGAAATCTTAGCCAAATATCCCCAGTTTGCTAACTGTAGGTAGTAACTAAGTGACTGTAACCTATCCACCGCTGCCCACTGGATCGGGGGGGAAAGGGGAGGTTGGTGTGCATGACAAACATATCAATGGTGACACTGGCTCTCCACATATGTCAGTTGCTTAACTTAGAAACTGTACTTTTGGTCGATCTCGAACCCATTTATGATGTAACGATGTGCATTGAATTTTGTAACTAGCTCATCAAGATTGTAACTTACACCAAACCATACACTAGAAGGTGAAGGGACGACGACGTTTCGGTCCGTCCTGGACCATTCTCTTGACTTGAAAATCGTCTTGAGAATGGTCCAGGACGGACTGAAACGTCGTCGTCCCTTCACCTTCTAGTGTGGTTTGGTCAACATACTTTAGCCACGTTATTGTGACTCATCGCCTGGAACTAGATATCGAATTTTGCTCTCCATCTCAGATCTACATTTTCAAGGGGTGAGTTGTATCTGTTGGCGGTTAATTCCTGACAGAGTAGAGGGCTATTGATTTTCATTGGATGTCTTGAGTTAAGATCAAGACGCCGATGATGGATGCTGTTAAGGGATTGTTGCGGTGCGTGGAGGTCATGACCTTCACTGGTTGTAAGGTCGAGGTCACCTCAGGAGTCTGCAGAGGAGTCGGAGGATAGGGGCACATCTAGCCCAATCCTATCCTCTCTTCATCTATATACTCTTCCTCGTTATTACCATCACTCATCACACTACACACACTCATCCTTCCCGTTTTCTCGTCCTTCTCATTCACACCCTCTCTCATCTGTTCCTTCATTCCCTTCTTCATCAGCTCCCTCCCTCCCTCCCTCGTCTTTCAATCCTCGTCTCCCCTCCCTCATCCTCCGACAATCCTCCCTTCCTCCCCCACCTATAATCCCCCCTCCCCCCCTCCCCCACCCCTCCCCCACCCTTAAGCGCCCCCCCCCACCCTCTCCTCCCCCCTTACGCTCCTTAATATTTGTTTTGTTAACTTTTATTATCCGGCGACCGGAGCGGAACCCGGCTATTGCGACCCCCTTCTATCCTCGTCAGCCGTATTCATGCACGTACGCACGCACGCACGCGCGCACGCATGTGCAGTGACCAGCAGTAAACATAAGCCACTTACGCACCTCGGAGTATGCGTATTTCTTCAGCATGTCAGCATGACGCGGGATTATCGTCAGATGTGAAGACAATGTATAAAAAGGTAATCAGTGTAAAATGCAGAAAAACATTGATACCTTAAGTAGTGTATATAATGAAATTATAGATTTTCTTTACTCTTGGTATCTTACAGAATGTATAATAAATATTTAAAGTGAAAGCATATTATAGGGAAAATTAAACCAGAATTTACGTTTATTGTAGAATATGATATTTAATGTATTTGTTTGAGTAATCTAAACAGTTCTTTTTTGTAACATACCCAATCCATTTTAGTATATAAGCACATGGATATATAAATAATGTCGTTACCTTCCTCCATATTCTTCCTCTCTCTCTCTCTCTCTCTCTCTCTCTCTCTCTCTCTCTCTCTCTCTCTCTCTCTCTCTCCCTCTCTCTCTCTCTCTCTCTCTCTCTCATACTCTCCCTCCCCCACTCTCTTCCCCCCTCTCCCTTGCTTCCTCCCTTCCTCCGTCCCTCCCTCCCCACTCTCCCCCCCCCCCCTTACTCCCACCCTCCCCACTCCCCTCCCCCCTTACTCCCACCCTCCCCACTCCCCCTCTCCCCTTACTCCCACCCACTCGCCGCCCCTAATACTCTCCCCTCAACCCTTTCTTCCCAGCAGTGTTGTGACCCTCCTTGACCCCCGCCAGCCAACGAGGGGAAACAGCGGTGTGTTAAAAAATAGAGAAATGTTCAGCTGTTCTGGTGGTGGTGACTGAGTGCCGGAGTGGAGGGGGGGCGGAAGGCCAGGAGGGGTTGTGAAGGGGGGTGGAGGGCCAGGATGGGTTGTGAAGGGGGCGGAAGGCCAGGAGGGGTTGTGAAGGGGGGCGGAAGGCCAGGAGGGGTTGTGAAGGGGGCGGAAGGCCAGGAGGGGTTGTGAAGGGGGGCGGAAGGCCAGGACGGGGTTGTGAAGGGGGCGGAAGGCCAGGACGGGTTGTGAAGGGGGGCGGAGGGCCAGGACGGGTTGTGAAGGGGGGCGAAAGGCCAGGAGGGGTTGTGAAGGGGGCGGAAGGCCAGGAGGGGTTGTGAAGGGGGCGGAAGGCCAGGAGGGGTTGTGAAGGGGGCGGAAGGCCAGGACGGGTTGTGAAGGGGGCGGAAGGCCAGGACGGGTTGTGAAGGGGGCGGAAGGCCAGGACGGGTTGTGAAGGGGGCGGAAGGCCAGGACGGGTTGTGAAGGGGGCGGAAGGCCAGGACGGGTTGTGAAGGGGGGCGAAAGGCCAGGAGGGGTTGTAAAGGGGGCGGAAAGGCCAGGAGGGGTTGTGAAGGGGGCGGAAGGCCAGGAGGGGTTGTGAAGGGGGCGGAAGGCCAGGACGGGTTGTGAAGGGGGCGAAAGGCCAGGAGGGGTTGTGAAGGGGGCGGAAGGCCAGGAGGGGTTGTGAAGGGGTGGAAGGCCAGGACGGGTTGTGAAGGGGGGAGGAAGGCCAGGAGGGGTTGTGAAGGGAGGGAGGAAGGCCAGGACGGGTTGTGAAGGGGGCGGAAGGCCAGGAGGGGTTGTGAAGGGGGCGGAAGGCCAGGACGGGTTGTGAAGGGGGCGGAAGGCCAGGACGGGTTGTGAAGGGGGGGCGGAAGGCCAGGACGGGTTGTGAAGGGGGGCGGAAGGCCAGGACGGGGTTGTGAAGGGGGGCGGAAGGCCAGGACGGGTTGTGAAGGGGGGGGAGGAAGGCCAGGACGGGTTGTGAGAGAAATGTTGTGGTTGAAGGTCATCATCAGAGCTGTTCATCACAAGGATACATGTCTTGTACTAGTTATATTGTTCAATACTGTTAGGCTGTTGGTCGCAGCTTCTGTGTGTCATCTTAGGTGGGGACCCGGTAGGCCGGACCCTGTAGGCCGGACCCTGTAGGCCGGACCCTGTAGGCCGGACCCTGTAGGCCGGACCCTGTAGGCCGGACCCTGTAGGCTGGACCCGGTAGGCCGGACCCTGTAGGCCGGACCCTGTAGGCTATAATTATAATAATAATAAAGAAAGTAGTCAATGATATTATGATGAATCGTTCAGCAAAATAAAATAATTTGAGAATAAATTTGTCTTTACACTGTTGCGTGTTGGCTTCCCAAAGGCTAATACTGTACTACAGTACATAGATTCTGGTGTGTTATGAGCAGTGACAAGAAGGAATACCGAGGGCAATGTTTGTTGACAATCTTACCAAACAAATATCGCGAGGGGGGAGAGACACTTGTATATACTGTATTTGAAAATAATAATAATAATAAAGCAAGAAGCTTGTTGGTAATGCCATGATTTATTTGCCAGGATACGTCTGGGATTCAGACGTACGACAGCTGTCCCATCACTCAAGGAATAACGAATACACCGCGCGTCTACTTTGTGAATGTGTCAATACACCATGTGTCAAGTTTGTGAAGGTGTCGAATACACCATGTGTCAACTTTGTGAAGGTGTCGAATACACCATGTGTCAACTTTGTGAAGGTGTCGAATACACCTGGCGTCCAATTTGTGAAGGTGTCGCATACACCTGGCGTCCAATTTGTGAAGGTGTCGAATACACCTGGCGTCCAATTTGTGAAGGTGTCGAATACACCTGGCGTCCAATTTGTGAAGGTGTCGAATGCACTACGCGTTCACTTTGTGGAGGTGTCGAATACACCTGGCGTCCAATTTGTGAAGGTGTCGAATACACCTGGCGTCCAATTTGTGAAGGTGTCGAATACACCTGGCGTCCAATTTGTGAAGGTGTCGAATACACCTGGCGTCCAATTTGTGAAGGTGTCGAATACACCTGGCGTCCAATTTGTGAAGGTGTCGAATACACCTGGCGTCCACTTTGTGAAAGGGAAAGCACTCAGTCCCCTCGAGCATAACATTGTTGAATGTCCCATGTTTCGCCAACTTCCACAGCTCCTACGATTGAGATACGTAGAATTTCAGACTTTGCTCCACTGAGGACCCACACTTGGTGTCTGTCCTTAAAATTCGTGTTGTAGAACAGAGAGAATAGTGAAGCTTGTTGACTCATAATCCATCCCTCCTGCTGGGTTTGTTTGACTTTCTTGATCACTGAGATCTCTTCCTTGTTTTCTCCTCTTTATCTCATTTTTTTTATTTTGCCTGTCCTCCTTATTCTAGTAGTCTTCTTGATCCCTGTTCCAACCCCTCTCTTTCTTCAGTTTTCCTTCTTTTCCACCGCCTCACCCTTCTTCATGGCAACTCCCGTCCCCTCCTCCTTCTTCCTTTCTTCTTCTTCCTCTTCCTTCCACTCCTCGCATCCCATTCAACCGGCGTTCCTTTGGCTGGTGTGTTTTTTTCTGTCTCTTCCTGTTACTTATCACCTTAAACATACCATTCCGCCCGTTCTTTCACCTACGTTCCTTACCTGTTTCTCTCGTTCTTTCCTCTTCTCCTCTGAACCCGTTCGTCTCAATGTTCCCTTAGTCGTCTCCTGCTTATTGTACCCTCATTTTCTACCCTTCTCTCGGAATTCCTCCTCATACGACTCTTTCTCGCGGCTAAATCTTCCTCAATTGTAATTAATTTTGTCAATAAAGATGTTAATAATAATAATCTTTTCAACCCTCTTCAATCAGTTATTCTACACTTCCTGTACCCCTCATTTATTTTCCTATCTCGATTTTTTTCTCTCGTATCCCTCTCTCCTTATTCTCTTAGCCTCTCTCATTTCTCTCATTTCTCTACCTCCTCCCATCATTCTTCCTCACCTTCCATTCTCCTTTTCCCGTTTCTGCAGCTTTTTTTCCATCCTTCTCTACCCTCCCTAGTTCCCCCTCTCATCCCTTCTTGATACCCTTCGTCCCTCTAGCCCCACTTCCTTCCCTCTCTACCTTCTGTTTCCTCACTCCTCTACTTCCTTCCCCTCCTTTCCTCTCCTTCCTCTCTCTCCTCTCCCTCCTTCCCCTCTCTCCTCTCCCTCCTTCCCCTCTCTCCTCTCCCTCCTTCCCTCTCTCCTCTCCCTCCTTCCCCTCTCTCCTCTCTCCCTCTCCCCCGCTCTCATCTGCTCACGCCGACAAGCTACCCACAATGACCCAGGGAAGGAAGATCTCAGGGAAATGAAGAAATCTTAAGGATTGAAGTTTATAATCATAGTTTATATTATTTTTTCTTGCATGGAACTTGTTTAATTCTAAGTGTGACTATTTACCAAACTCTTGGGAGAACACGTCTCCGATTTCAGACTTCATAACAATCACAGGGAGTCGCTATAGCTGCCGATATTTCTTAAAGGGTGGCACTGGGGGCCGACCCCATCGGCACTATATGACCCTCATATATACCCCATTGTGTTGTCTTGAAAAGTTGGATGTGCCCCCCCCCCCCTCAATGTGTACACAGACAAACATTGGATTTTATAGGTATAGATAATGTGTGTTTGCTGATTAAATGCATTACCCTAAACGCCATCCAACTCTGGACAAAAAATATATTTGATAGATAATGGGCCTGCCGAGAAAATGTATGGTTGTATATGTGCCAGTCAGTATAGTTTCAGGAGCAGGGCTGCCAGCCCCGTTTCAAGTATTGGTCGCCTGTCCTGGAAACACAAACCGAAACTGTCTCTATTTTCTGCTTGTTATAACTTGTAATAAAGTTGTTACATCATGGCTTAACGTGTTTACGACGTATTAGAACGTTGTTACAACATGCTATATTAGTTGTTATAACTGGTTAGGAAGTGTTAAAATTTGTTCGAACGTTATATCAACGTCGTAGTTTCGGTGTGTGTTGGTCCCTGATGCGATCCTTTCTGGCCCTCGATTCTGAAATTGTGCAGAGGGAATTATCAGGGGAAAAGCGCCAAGCCATTACGACTATATGGCACTGGAAGGGATCAGGATAAGGATTTGGGATGGGACGGGGGGAAAGGAATGGTGCCCAACCACTTGGACGGTCAGGGGATTGAACGCCGACCTGCATGAAGTGAGGCCGTCGCTCTACCGTCCAGCCAAAGTGGGTGGGCAGGAAATTGTGTAGAGTTCTTAATTATTTCACCTCATGTTCTCACCCCCTCCACCCCCCCCCTCTTGCTCACCACACTCTCGCCAAAGAAATGTTTCTTGACTTCGATAAGATTCACGTTGGTCTCCAACCATATTTTCCTGTGATTATTAAGGCTTCTAAACCCGTTTCTAAACATATTTCTAAACTGCGATTCATCTGGGGTTTACAGTCTCCAACCACGTGCAGAATAAGTCGTATTATTGTGGCTGAAACAAATGATCCGACGATTCGGTCCTTTTCTGGAACCTTTTGGCACGAATTGATGAAAGAGATTAGAGCGGATTGAAACGTTGTCACGTGTGAGGGTCATGGACGGTCCGAAACGTTCTTCACTTACATATCACATGTGTAGTTTGGTTTGCTTAACCAACTACACGTTTTGGTCTCGAGTCTCCAACCATGTTCTTTCGTTCTTTTGTTGTTAAACTGAAACATATCTCATCTACCGTGTCAAGTACCACTGAGTATCTGGAATGTCTTCAGTCCAGGCCAGATAAGGCCACTACGGGCTCACCATACCCCGTGCTACTTGGCACTTGTTCCGAGTAGTTGAATCTATAACAACAACATGGAATGTCTTGACACCGCCTCCCGTATTCTTCTCTTGACAACGCTCCTCGTCGTCTTGTTGTCTTGACAGCGCTCCTCGTCTTGACAGCGCTCCTCGTCTTGACAGCGCTCCTCGTCGTCTTGTCTTGACGCCGTGTCTCCTGACTTCACGACTTGACATGTCAGGTTGAGTTACATTTGCTTTTCCTCATAACTCTTTCCTCTCTACTCTGGGACTTGGGGTAAATTCTGCATCTTCTATTTTCCCAGCGCTTCTTTGTGCAGGGGTTCCATTCCAGGACTGCATACTTATGGCCTAGCGTTGTAATGGGGCAGCCCTTCCTCCTTGGGTTTCCTAACGCCAAGAAAACGGTCAAATTAAAGTGTCTTCTCCTAACCTACCAGAGGAGGCCTGGTCGAGGACCGGGCCGCGGGGACGTTGAGCCCCGAAATCATCATCACAGGTAATGGACCCCAAAACAGAAAACGAGAGAGAGTACGTCACTTTCACCAGCCGCTTCCGTTTTCTAGTTCGACGATTTTTGGGCCTTATGTAACGCCTACGGTCGAAATGCGACGTTCTATGTAAGAGGACAGGTGGAGTTGTTAGTGCTGGGCAGAATATCTTATGGACCTCAAAGCTGTCCCAGTGCTTTCAAGCATCAGCTGTGCTAATGGTGGTTGATAAAGGGTCTCCAATGATTGAGTGTTCGTGGAGACTCACTCTCTCTCTCTCTCTTCGAACCTCATCATTACCAATTCCGGGACTAAGTCTCGTTTCAAACTTCTGAACGTTTTCGTGTTTCCTTGTGTGTGTGTGTGTTTGTGTGTGTGTGTGTGCGTGTGTGTGTGTGTGTGTGTGTGTGTACTCACCTAGTTGTACTCACCTAGTTGTGTTTGCGGGGGTTGAGCTCTGGCTCTTTGGTCCCGCCTCTCAACCGTCAATCAACAGGTGTACAGATTCCTGAGCCTATCGGGCTCTGTCATATCTACACTTGAAACTGTGTATGGAGTCAGCCTCCACCACATCACCCCCTAATGCATTCCATTTGTCAACCACTCTGACACTAAAAAAGTTCTTTCTAATATCTGTGTGTGTGTGTGTGTGTGTGTGTGTGTAAGATGGGGCTCCAAGGATGGGGCTGCATACACTAAAATTGGTCTCACATAGGTAGCGTACAGCAGTCTAAATGTTATTTAAACTGATGACAATTCTCTCACTTGCTTAAAAATATATTTCAATATTTTTAATCAAAACTGGCTTAATGAAAACTCGAACGCTAGGGAAAATAAATTAAAATATGATGCCTCAAATCATTTACATGTCAAGATATGATTTACATGTCAAGAAATGATTTACATGTCAAGATATGATTTACATGTCAAGAAATGATTTACATGTCAAGATATGATTTACATGTCAAGATATGATTTACATGTCAAGATATGATTTATGTGACGGCATAGTTCTGGCATTGAAGCTATGAAGTGTGTCGCCTAAATTAATCGAGGTACAGCTAATTTTTTTTACTTTGCCAGTATAATGCCCAATACTCCTGTTCGTATATATAATTTAAGTCATTCGAGTATATTTTGGATAATTATCTTTAGTAAATATTTATAACGATAATAGATAATCACGAAAACAATGGAATTGATGTAATCGAAACTATTAACATCTTGTTAATAAGTATACAAATAGCTATAATTTTGACTATAATTGAACAAATAATAATTCATTAAAAAGACATGCATATTAAATTAAAAACATTAATATTACCACTAAACCATGTATATTAACATTCAAAACATGTATAATAATATTTAAAATTCGTAATATTTTTGTCTTTAAATATAGGGTATATTTTCTTTAATATAGGGTCTATATAAGGGTATATTAATGCATCTTTGCATTAATAAATGCATATTTGCAGTAAGAACGAGAATAAAAACCCTCAAGTTTCTGAACTGGCTAAGCAACACATTTAAATTAATATTTTAAAAACCATGTAAAGTATTTTCGACATTTACTGGTCATTTAACATGACCAATGGTCCTTTGAAAGACCATTTTACATTGAAAAGGGCTGGTTGAGGGGGTTGGCAGGGTTGACAGTGGGGTGGATTGAGAGATGTGATGGGGGGTGGGACAGTTAGGGGAGGGGTGGCGCGTAAATTTTGCAGCAGTTTATCGATAATCACTGGTGCATTTAGTCCATTGATCGCCAGGTGCTGGGGGTCAGTCATCTTTATTAAATGGGGGGTAGGGTTCGTGTGTGCAAGACTTTCTATATATGCTAATTAATATTAAAGAGTGGAAATGGGGTGTGTGTGTGTGTACTCACCTAATTGTGCTTGCGGGGGTTGAGCTCTGGCTCTTTGGTCCCGCCTCTCAACCGTCAATCAACTGGTGTACAGATTCCTGAGCCTATTGGGCTCTATCATATCTACATTTGAAACTGTGAATGGAGTCAGCCTCCACCACATCACTTCCTAATGCATTCCATTTGCTAACTACTCTGACACTGAAAAAGTTCTTTCTAACGTCTCTGTGGCTCATTTGGGTACTCAGCTTCCACCTGTGTCCCCTTGTTCGCGTCCCACCAGTGTTGAAAAGTTCATCCTTGTTTACCCGGTCGATTCCCCTGAGGATTTGTAGTTGTGATCATGTCCCCCCTTACTCTTCTGTCTTCCAGTGTCGTGAGGTGCATTTCCCGCAGCCTTTCCTCATAACTCATGCCTCTTAGTTCTGGGACTAGTCTAGTAGCATACCTTTGGACTTTTCCAGCTTCGTCTTGTGCTTGACAAGGTACGGGCTCCATGCTGGGGCCGCATACTCCAGGATTGGTCTTACATATGTGGTGTACAAGATTCTGAATGATTCCTTACACAGGTTCCTGAACGCCGTTCTGATGTTAGCCAGCCTCGCATATGCCGCAGACGTTATTCTCTTTATGTGGGCTTCAGGAGACAGGTTTGGTGTGATATCAACTCCTAGATCTTTCTCTCTGTCTGTTTCATTAAGTACTTCATCTCCTATTCTGTATCCTGTGCCTGGCCTCCTGTTTCCACTGCCTAGTTTCATTACTTTGCATTTACTCGGGTTGAACTTCAACAGCCATTTGTTGGACCATTCACTCAGTCTATCCAGGTCATCTTGTAGCCTCCTACTATCATCCTCTGTTTCAATCCTCCTCATAATTTTTGCATCGTCGGCAAACATTGAGAGGAACGAATCTATACCCTCTGGGAGATCATTTACATATACCAGAAACAGTATAGGTCCAAGGACTGACCCCTGCGGGACTCCACTTGTGACGTCTCGCCAATCTGAGACCTCACCCCTCACACAGACTCGTTGTCTCCTGTTGCTTAGGTATTCCTCTATCCACCGGAGTACCTTCCCTCTCACTCCAGCCTGCATCTCCAACTTTCGCACTAGCCTCTTGTGTGGCACTGTATCAAAGGCTTTCTGACAATCCAAAAATATGCAGTCTGCCCACCCTTCTCTTTCTTGCCTTATTTTTGTTGCCTGGTCGTAGAATTCAAGTAACCCTGTGAGGCAGGACCTGCCATCCCTGAACCCATGTTGATGCTGTGTTACAAAGTTCCTTCGCTCCAGATGCTCCACTAGTTTTTTTCGCACAATCTTCTCCATCAGCTTGCATGGTATGCAGGTTAGGGACACTGGCCTGTAGTTCAGTGCCTCCTGTCTATCCCCTTTCTTGTATATCGGGACTACGTTAGCTGCTTTCCAAATATCTGGCAGTTCCCCTGTTGCCAGTGATTTGTTATACACTATGGAGAGTGGTAGGCTCAGTTCTCTTGCTCCTTCCTTTAGAACCCAAGGGGAGATTCCATCTGGGCCTATAGCCTTCGTCACGTCCAACTCTAGTAAACACTTCCTTACTTCCCCACTGGTAATCTCAAACTCTTCCAGTGGTTCCTGGTTAGCTATTCCCTCACTTACCTCTGGAATTTCTCCTTGTTCTAAGGTGAAGACCTCCTGGAATTTCTTATTCAATTCCTCACACACTTCCTTGTCATTTGTAGTGAATCCTTCCGCCCCTATCCTTAATCTCATAACCTGTTCCTTTACTGTTGTTTTTCTCCTAATGTGGCTATGCAACAATTTAGGCTGAGTCTTTGCCTTGCTTGCGATGTCATTTTCGTATTGTCTTTCTGCCTCTCTTCTCATCCTGACATATTCATTCCTGGCATTCTGGTATCTTTCTCTGCTCTCCAGTGTCCTGTTATTCCTATAGTTTCTCCATGCCCTTTACTTTGCTGCTTAGCTAGCCTACATCTTTGATTAACCATTTTAAAACTTTGATTTTGTGTGTGTGGGTGGGGGTGGGTGTGTGTGTGAATGGATGAATACATCAACCACCCAACTACTCCTCTTCAATTAAGTATTTGTTTTATCTGTTCCTCCACCCCACACTTCGACATTCCACCCGCTTCCAATCACTATGCCCTCTTTAATTCCTATTCCTTACCACCACCTTCCCTCATAATCCACGATCCTCCTATTCTCCTCCAACCCCCCCCCCCCTTCTTTCCCCCCCCTAAAAAAAAAAACTTATTTTCTTCCTCCCCACCAATCACTTCCTTCATCCCCTAGAACACAATCTCATCTTTTCTCCAATCCAAGAATCCACTCTTTTTCTCCCACCCCCCCACCAGCCCCCTTTTACCTCTCACCCCCCCCCCCTAACCTAACCTCCCACCCACACCAACCCCGACCCTACCTACAAACCCACCAACCCCTTCCTTCCTACCGTTAACTTAATCCCAAATCCCTCCAGCCCCTAACTCCCTTTAACCCCACGACCTCCCTACACCCCACGACCTCCCCACGATCTCCCCTACACCCCACTATCTCCCCTACACCCCACGATCTCCCCTACACCCCACGATCTCCCCTACACCCCACGATCTCCCCTACACCCCACGATCTCCCCTACACCCCACGATCTCCCCTACACCCCACGATCTCCCCTAATCACCCACGACCTCCCCTAATCACCCACGACCTCCCCTACACCCCCACGACCTCCCCTACACCCCCCACGACCTCCCCTACACCCCCACGACCTCCCCTACACCCCCCACGACCTCCCCCTACACCCCCCACGACCTCCCCCTACACACCCCACGACCTCCCCCTACACACCCCACGACCTCCCATACACCCCCACGACCTCCCCTACACCCCCCACGACCTCCCCTTCACCCCCCACGACCTCCCCCTACACCCCCAGGACCTCCCCCTACACACCCCACGACCTCCCCCTACACACCCCACGACCTCCCCCTACACACCCCACGACCTCCCCCTACACACCCCACGACCTCCCCCTACACACCCCACGACCTCCCCTACACACCCCACGACCTCCCCTACACACCCCACGACCTCCCCTACACACCCCACGACCTCCCCTGCACCCCCCACGACCTCCCCCTACACCCCCCATGACCTCCCCCTACACACCCCACGACCTCCCCCTACACACCCCACGACCTCCCCTACACACCCCACGACCTCCCCCTACACACCCCACGACCTCCCCCTACACACCCCACGACCTCCCCCTACACACCCCACGACCTCCCCTACACACCCCACGACCTCCCCTATACACCCCACGACCTCCCCTACACACCCCACGACCTCCTTACACCCCACCAACACACCTCCCCTACCCTACACCCCCACCAACACACCTCCAGCAGCTGGCCATGTTCCTCGCCGCTCCCAGCCACTCGAGATTAAATATGAGTAATTAAAACGCGTCTCATTTCCATATGTCGTAATGAGTGGACCCCTCACACATGTCGGACGACAAGGAGAGGGGGTCTCGCTTGTCGTGGGGTGTGAATGGGGGGGGGTCGAAGGTTTTAAGAGCAGTGGGAAGTAGGGGGTAGTGGATAGCACGTCCTATGTTGGCGAGCAATGGGGAGTGGGGATGGGGAGCGTCGGGAGATGGGGGGTGGGGATAACAAGATGTAAAAAGGAATAGGGGGGGATAGGTAAGGGGGGAAAACGGAGGAGGGCAGTACGTCCAATGGTCCAGTCTGTGATTACGCATAATTAGCCAATCACAGACGAGCTGCGGGGGTCCCAACCAGGGGGGGGGGGAGAGGATAAATGCTTCTAGTTGTTTGATGTTTAGGGAGAGGGAGAGGAGAGAGGGGACATTAGGAGACAGGGAGGGAGAGAGGGAGGGAGGAAAGGGACGATCAGGACACCTAATCCACTTAAGTGTTTTACGACTCATAACCTGCTTGATCATTTTTGTTTGTACTATGTCCTTGATTATACGCCTTTAGTCTATATTCTTTTCAATCTGTGACTCTAAAATATTCTCGCTAACTACGCTAATTTGTACTCTTGTCGTGTCGCACACAAGTCGTTTTCTAATTGTTAACAAAAAAAGTCATAAATACTGAAAGCGCATCAGCAGAGTTGAGGGAGTAACGTGGACAGGTTTGGACCCTTTGGGATCTGTGCCTCCAAACCTGCACGTAAGTTTGGGTGGACTTTGTATATACCCGTCGGGATCTAGTGGACAACGCGTGTTTCTAAGGAGGTGATCTTGGACGCGGGAGCGAGTCCACCACTGCTTCGATGATCATCTCCAAACTGTATTATTCGTCGAGACAGAGTGAATTTGATTACCTTAGGTTTGGTTGGGTTTGATTCGGTTTTATTTGGTTGGGTTGGGCTTGGTTGAGTTAGGATGGTTGGGTCAGGTTAGGTGTGGCAAGTTTTATTAAAACACATTTCCTTGACAAACCTGGCTTCGATTTTAAATGATCAGCGAGAATTAACCTATAACCAGGCAACTGGACGTCACCCAAATCAACATTCAAAAAATCCGTCCTCTTAAACCCTATTTCTTACCATATTATTTCGAATTTACTTGGATTATATGGTCATTAACCAGGTCAATTTTTTGTATTCTATATCTAAATATTTCTGTAATTTACCCCATTTCCTAATCAGCTATATAAACATTCGAATCCTTAAATCCGTTTCTTAGTCTATATCGACTGCGTAAATCCCTTATATAATCGGGATTTACCCGCTCATCGACTCCTCCAACATATGGATTCGAACCGAGGCCCTACACTTAAATTGTCGATGGGGAGGGCATGGCGGCCACGGCACCAAGAGTGGACCTCCACTTCACCAGCAGCTGTCCGCTCTCAATAATTTATCCTCTTAATGGTAGTGACCCCTTTGTTTTAGTCGACCTGGGGAAGGTGGGGTGTGGGGGGTAGCCGTGGGGAGGGGGAAGTGTGGGGATTTGATGCGTGGGGGCTGATTGTGGCAGAGAGGGAGTGAGAGAGGAAAAGGAGTGAGAGACGGTTGGGAAATAGGTGAATGAAAGGATGGGGAAAGGAGGGGAGTGTTTGGGGGATGGAGAGAGAGAGAGAGACACACACACACACACACACACACACACACACACACACACACACACACACACACACACACACACACACACACACACACGGAAAGATTGACTGGGAGAACAAGGAACCGCATGGAGGCGAGGATACGTGGAGAGCCAAACTATTGGAGGTGGTGACAAGCAACTTTTTAACGCAGCATGTCGGAGAACCCACAAGGATGAGAGGCAATGACGAACCAGCGAGACTCGACCTAGTCTTCACTCTGAACGACTCCGACATAAGAGAAATCGGTTTTGAGGACCCAGTAGGAATGAGCGACCACAGTGTACTGGTGTTTGAGTACTTGATTGAAGAAGGGTTATTGAACTCGAGGAGGGATACCGAAACCAAGAGGTTAGCATACCGAAAGGGAAACTATGAGGGGATAAGAAAATTCCTAACAGATATAGCATGGGAAACAGAGCTCAGGGGAAAGACGGCCCAAGATATGATGGATTACATCACGCAGAAGTGCAAGGACGCAGCAAACAAGTTTGTCCCAGTCCAAAAGGAAAACAGAGAAATGAAGATGAG
>NC_091177.1:2701106-2706106 GCF_040958095.1 Procambarus clarkii
GACCGGGCCGCGGGGACGCTAAGCCCCGAAATCATCTCAAGATAACCTCAAGATAACCAGTCTTATCCCACTCTTCCGTCTTTTCCTTCTTTCGTTCCTTTTTCTTATCCTCTTCTTCCCCGTTCATCGATTTTTCTTCTTTGGCTAAATTTTTTAATTGTTTGAACTTCTACCATATCTTGTTTTGATTCCTCGACTTCATCATTGCAAGAGAAAGGTAATGCAGGGATTTCGAACAAGAAAAAGATAATGTAGAGCTTTCGAATAATGAAAAGGTTATGTAAAGCTATCGAACAAGAGAAAGTTAATGTTTGTTATTCTGGGGATAAAATCAATTTTTCCTTTGGCGAGAATGGAAAAAATTCCCCTTCCATTCTATTCATCGGAAAAAAAAGAATGAGAAAAATCAAGAAAAAAAGATCGAAAGGAACTTCACAACGAGAAATAATAACACAAATGGAAGACTGAAAAAAAATCTTTCATTGCTCATCAATTTTTTTTTCTCTTCCCCTCACCTGGCATCCCCTCACTCCTCTCCTGGCCTTCTCTCACCCATCACGTGACACTGCCTCAACCCAACACGGGACACTCCCTCAACCCAACACGGGACACTGCCTCAACCCAACACGGGACACTGCCTCAACCCAACACGGGACACTGCCTCAACCCAACACGGGACACTGCCTCAACCCAACACGGGACACTGCCTCAACCCAACACGGGACACTGCCTCAACCCAACACGGGACACTGCCTCAACCCAACACGGGACACTGCCTCAACCCAACACGGGACACTGCCTCAACCCAACACGGGACACTGCCTCGACCCAACACGGGACACTGCCTCGACCCAACACGGGACACTGCCTCGACCCAACACGGGACACTGCCTCGACCCAACACGGGACACTGCCTCGACCCAACACGGGACACTGCCTCGACCCAACACGGGACACTGCCTCGACCCAACACGGGACACTGCCTCGACCCAACACGTGACACTGCCTCGACCCAACACGGAACACTGCCTCGACCCAACACGGGACACTGCCTCGACCCAACACGGGACACTGCCTCGACCCAACACGGGACACTGCCTCGACCCAACACGGGACACTGCCTCGACCCAACACGGGACACTGTCTCAACCCAACACGTGGCACTGCCTCGACCCAACACGTGATACTGCCTCGACCCAACACGGGACACTGCCTCAACCCAACACGGGACACTGCCTCGACCCAACACGGGACACTGCCTCGACCCAACACGGGACACTGCCTCGACCCAACACGGGACACTGTCTCAACCCAACACGTGGCACTGCCTCAACCCAACACGTGACACTGCCTCGACCCAACACGGGACACTGCCTCGACCCAACACGGGACACTGTCTCAACCCAACACGTGGCACTGCCTCAACCCAACACGGGACACTGCCTCGACCCAACACGTGATACTGCCTCGACCCAACACGGGACACTGCCTCGACCCAACACGGGACACTGCCTCGACCCAACACGGGACACTGCCTCGACCCAACACGGGACACTGCCTCGACCCAACACGGGACACTGCCTCGACCCAACACGGGACACTGCCTCGACCCAACACGGGACACTGCCTCGACCCAACACGGGACACTGTCTCAACCCAACACGGGACACTGCCTCAACCCAACACGGGACATCACAGCGTAGCAGACTTGGCAAATAATTGTTTCCAGACTAAATTTGTTGTTGATCTCATTTACGCGCACAAATAAACAGCAATAAGACGTGGAGAAGGAGGGACAGGAGAAAGAGGGAGGGGAAAGGGAGGGGATAATCCTCACAATATATAAAAAAGCTTAAACGGTCAAAAATAATTTATACAAAATACACTTAAAAATAAGCCAAAAAAATTTAAACAAAAACACGATAGCAAATATATTACAAAACGTTTCCTCGCCTTAACCCAACAATATATAAAAAAAATTCAGTCTCTACAAACCGACCAAAAAAAGGAATGTATGAGGGAAAGACGAAGAGAACAGGGGAGGAAAAAAAAAAGGGGGAGATGAGTAGTAAAAACTGGAAGATCTCCCCTGAGGGTCGTCACGGGGGCCCGGCCGGCATCCCAAATCAGAGAGTGGACACAAATGAAGTTTTCAAACCGACGTCGCGTTCCGCATATTGAAACCGGGACGCGACGCCCAGGCCTTCGGGAGGCGCTTGGGGGAGGGAAGGGAGGTGTTGGGGGAGGGGAGGGGGTGTTGGGGGAGGGGTGTGTGTTGGAGGAGGGGGGGGGGTGTTGGGGGTTAATGGGGTGGTGGGACTCTTGCTACGTTTCATTTACGGTACATCTCTCTCTCTCCCTCTCTCTCCTTCTCTCCCCTCTCCTTCTCTCCCTCCTCCTCCTCTCCCTGCTCCGTTTCCTCATCATTCCCTCGGGTGGACATTGGACGAGGCTGGATGGGAGCAGGAAGGAAATTTTCTACTCTGATCCAGATTTTGGCTTCAATATATTTTTTCTTCTGTGTACATTGAATGTGTGTGTGTGTGTGTGTGTGTGTGTGTGTGTGTGTGTGTGTGTGTGTGTGTGTGTGTGTGTGTGTTGGGGGCTGGTGGCTGAGAGAACAGCGCTCTTAGCTCGTGGATCTAGGGACCGGGATTCGATCCCCGCATCCGGCGGGAAAAAACAAATGGGCAGAATTTCCTTTACCCTGATACACCTGTTACCTAGCAGTAAATAGGTACCTGGGAGTTAGACAGCTGTTACGAGGTGCTTCCTAGGTGTAGGTGTGTGTGTGTGTGTGTGTGTGTGTGTGTGTGTGTGTGTGTGTGTGTGTGTGTGTGTGTGTGTGTGTGTGTGTGTGTGTGTGTGTGAGAAAAATAAAATAAAATAGTAGTAACAGTTGATTGACAGTTGAGAGGCGGGCCGAAAGGGCAGAGCTCAACCCCCGCAAACACAACTAGGTGAACACACACACACACACACACACACACACACACACACACACACACACACACACACAGCGTCATCAATGCCATCCTGAGAAAAACCAGCACAAATGAAAGCTTTATAAAAAGTATACAATATTTCCGTAACTTCGCAAGTTCCCAAGTTTCAATACATCATTTTTTTTTGTATTTCATTTGACATTTTTCAAAGCAAGTAGTTCACTGGCTCGCCAACAATTGAAGCTGCGACTCACTTTTGGTGAACAAAGCCTCCAGCTGATTTATTGACTAAACGCTTTAAATACCAGTGTGTGTGTGTGTGTTTTGGGGGGTTAAAACAAGCTGGAGATGCTGATTTTTAAATTGGTTTAATGGGTACGTATCCACGAATCTAGAAAAGCCGTCCCTATGAAGCGGCCAGGGAGTGAAAACGGTGTGCTGGGGGTTCGAGTGAATGTAATAGAGGTATTCCAGAGGAGTGTATGAACTGTGCCTATGTCCGCTTCCCCAATTGTGCTCTCTACTGCTATAGAGGTCATCGGATCAGTCAGTGAGTGGAATGACTATATGTATGCAGACGAGGAGTCACAATGACGTGGCTGAGATATGTTGACTGAACCACTCACTAGAAAGTGAAGGAACGACGACGTTTCGGTCCGACCTGGACCATTCTCAAATCGATTGTTGACTTGAGAATGGTCCAGAACGGACCGAAACGTCGTCGTCCCTTCACTTTCTAGTGTGTGGTTTAGTCAACATAACTATATGTAGACCATGCGGGTTACATCGACAAACAGCTTCACTGACCAGGCAGTCGCCAGGAAAGGATGGCTACATGTCACACTGTCCGAGTAGAACAACTCTCGAAATCATCAACAGGTAATCTAGTTAATTCAGTCAGTTTCATTCACCCGATGTGTTGTATTTCCTCACTGGGGAGGATTTTCTTGGCGTCTCCAGCATCCACCAGCATCACGTGCCTCCAGCATCCACCAGCATCACGTGTCTCCAGCATCCACCAGCATCACGTGTCTCCAGCATCCACCAGCATCACGTGCCTCCAGCATCCACCAGCATCACGTGTCTCCAGCATCCACCAGCATCACGTGTCTCCAGCATCCACCAGCATCACGTGTCTCCAGCATCCACCAGCATCACGTGTCTCCAGCATCCACCAGCATCACGTGTCTCCAGCATCCACCAGCATCACGTGTCTCCAGCATCCACCAGCATCACGTGTCTCCAGCATCCACCAGCATCACGTGTCTCCAGCATCCACCAGCATCACGTGTCTCCAGCATCCACCAGCATCACGTGCCTCCAGCATCCACCAGCATCACGTGCCTCCAGCATCCACCAGCATCACGTGCCTCCAGCATCCACCAGCATCACGTGCCTCCAGCATCCACCAGCATCACGTGTTTCCAGCATCACGTGCCTCCAGCATCCACCAGCATCACGTGCCTCCAGCATCCACCAGCATCACGTGTCTCCAGCATCCACCAGCATCACGTGCCTCCAGCATCCACCAGCATCACGTGCCTCCAGCATCCACCAGCATCACGTGCCTCCAGCATCCACCAGCATCACGTGCCTCCAGCATCCACCAGCATCACGTGCCTCCAGCATCCACCAGCATCACGTGTTTCCAGCATCACGTGCCTCCAGCATCCACCAGCATCACGTGTCTCCAGCATCCACCAGCATCACGTGTCTCCAGCATCCACCAGCATCCACCAGCATCCACCAGCATCACGTGTCTCCAGCATCCACCAGCATCACGTGCCTCCAGCATCCACCAGCATCACGTGCCTCCAGCATCCACCAGCATCACGTGTTTCCAGCATCACGTGCCTCCAGCATCCACCAGCATCACGTGTCTCCAGCATCCACCAGCATCACGTGTCTCCAGCATCCACCAGCATCACGTGCCTCCAGCATCCACCAGCATCACGTGCCTCCAGCATCCACCAGCATCACGTGTTTCCAGCATCACGTGCCTCCAGCATCCACCAGCATCACGTGCCTCCAGCATCCACCAGCATCACGTGTTTC
>NC_091177.1:2711106-2716106 GCF_040958095.1 Procambarus clarkii
CCTCATATCCCTCCAAGTGCCTAATAATCACACTGGCCTATAGCTCTTTCTCCTCATAATCACCTTTCAGTTCTTTCCACTGTATTAGCGAGTATAGACAGAGGCAACACCTCGGATTGCTGAGGCTCAGTAGATGCGCATCAGAAAGTGTTCTATCTCGGGATTCTATGTTGTGATATTCTATCTCGGGCTGTTATGTTATGATTCTATCTTGGGATCTGTGTTGGGATTTAGCCCTAGAGTCGGTTAGAGTCGGTTTAGGCTAATGTTTCCAGTCAAATTATCCAGATTCACGTCTCGCTCACAACACGATTTCCTAATCCTTTAATTCCCATCCCAGTTTCACAACATTGTTGGTTGCTGCGGGTTCGAACGGACTGAAGGAAACGATATACAGCGCCGGACAGCTGAACTGACTGAGGGGGAGGGAAACTGTCAGGAGAAAGCGCCAAGTCATTACAACTCTATAGCACTTGGAACAGTTCAGGCTAAGGATTTGGGATGGGACGGCGGGAACTGAATGAGGAAAAACGATACACGGCGCCAAACTTTTCAAACTTTGACTTTTTTCTTTTTGTTTTACAACCAGAAAATCCCGACACGGCCACTATATAAAAGTTCCTTTCATCTAATTTATATCCTCTATTCCAGCTCCTAAAAGATCATCCCACCTAATAAACTTTGTCTTTCACACACACACACACACACACACACACACACACACACACACACACACACACACACACACACACACACACACACACATGGCGGGACCAAAGAGCCAAAGCTCAACCCCCGCAAGCACAAATAGGTGAGTACACACACACACACACACACACACACACACACACACACACACACACACACACACACACACACACACACACACAAACCTATGCACATACATGCAACTTACACATTTAAATCTTTCCCAGCGCTATTCCACGTATGCAAAACCAAACATAAAGTATGCAGCGCCAGCATGGAATACGCATAACCAACCGCAAAATTAGCATGACCAAGATTAGAGCCTTACCATAGACATGATAGGGAATATGATCACGATATACAAAATACTCAGTGATGGACGTGGACCGATATAAATTGTACATATGAGGCAAATGACATTTAATTAAAAAAAAAATCAGTGTTCAAGTAGGAAGTGAAGAGGCTGTGAGGGCTGACTTCATATATTGATTTAAAAGAATGTATGATGAAGCACGCATGAAAGTTTTTCACAATTGAAATTTTTCAAACTTTCAAACACTTGGTGTTTGAAAGTTTGAATGCGGATCAGGGAGTGAGGGAGGTAATTATCAGGGGAAAGCGCCAAGCCATTACTAACTATTTAGCACTGGGGAGGGGTCGGGGTGGGGAAAGGAATGGTGTCCAACCACACTTGGACGGTCGGGAGATTGAACGCCGACCTGCATGATAGATCCAGGAGCTGGAGTTTACTCCCATGGTGGTTCTCCCATACCCGTAAATTAGCTTCCCCTCTACAATTATGTCCCGTTTCCTCAGCTTATCTGGATACATGTAGATTACACCGCTCTCAATACATACATCTCACCATTTCATCCGATGAAATCCCCCGGATCCCTCATTTTCTAATCCGGATAAGTCGTGGCCGGTTGAGAAGGTACAGGAGAGTGAGGTAGGGAGGGGGGGAAGGGGGGGGGAATGGGGGGGGGGGGGGGGGGCAGGCTTAAAGCTGACACCCCCACATCTTGTAAACTTTCCTGTGAAGGAGACCTGCTTGGGGTGGTCAGTCTCAGGGCTGCCAGCGCCTTCTCCCTCCTCCTCCAGAAACACCACAATTCTTGAAAAAAAAAATTTACTCATAAAAAAAAGCGAACTCAAACTATGTTTTTTAAACTTTTGATGTATTAAATCGTCTGTAATATTTGTCGTGTGTAATGATTATCGACAGTCTTTCTGACGACTGAAGGAGGTAAAGAGGGCGCTTCTTGTCCCTCGCTTAGAGGTACACGGAGGACGACAGTGGGGGACGTCGTCGGGAGACCTTGGCGACGCTGGTCAGTCGTTGAATGGGTGGCTGCCGGGTGCCGCCTCATCTACTTGATTGCGTGTTGATCTGGGCGCAAGTGCACCGCCGAGGCGCCGCACAGCGCCGGCTATCTCCACCCTTCTGCCGCCCCGTCGGGAGGGCGGCATCCCGAAGGTCTTCCGTGAGTGCTTATGGACTTCTTAAAATGGCCGAGAGGATCGTTAAAAATCGTGGCAACAGAGGGCGTGAGGGTCTCGAGGCGGGGGGCGGGGGGGGGGGGCCAAGTGCGGCCAGCTTCAGATTCTCAAGGGTCGATGCGGGTTGTGTTCTTTGCATTTTCTGGTCGGAGAAACATCTTTTTATTTTCTAAATCCATCGTTGGCGAGTGTTTAATAGACTCGCAGAGGAGCTGCTGCTGTCCTGAAGGTGAAAAAGTTTCATCAGTCCGCTTTTCTGTCCAGTTTACACCCCCCCCCTCCCCCCTCCATCCCTTCCCCCCCCTTTCCTCTCTCCCTTCCTTGTTCTCTCTTCCATAATGAGTGTAATTGAATCACAATTCTTCATTGCTGATTTTCTTTTTTCTTTTTTTTTTTATCTTCCAGGAGTCTTTTTATTTAACTTTTTCCCCCCCCCCCCCCTTCCCGCTGGCGGATTCGCCTCTCGTCTCCAACACTTTCTTTCTTTCTGGTGAATTCTTCTATTACTCTAAACTGATCTTAAACTTATTCTTAAACTTATCTGCTTGCAGTCGGCTACAAATGGCTTCTGCTTTTAAGCTGATCGCTGTTAAAAACTCCGAGGGAGAGTCCTGACACTTTCATGTTGATTTCATTGCCGCTTGAGAAGATTTAGGTTTGGTTAAAAACAAGAACAAAAAAAACTAAATCATTTTTTTTTTTCGGCAATTTTGTCGGACTCACGTTTTTGACTCCAGAAGACGCTTCACAAGGTGACGGTCTGAGACGACCTGCTCGACACTGCAGAGAGGGTGGGGAGAGGCATTCATTACTAAGTTGCTTTTACAGTCTTTACAATAGTATACAATGAGTAAATAATTTATATATATATATATATATATATATATATATATATATGTATATGTATGTATGTATGTATGTATATATATATATATATATATATATATATATATATATATATATATATATATATATATATATATATATATGTGTATGTATGTAATATGTTAGCATTGTAAATATATGGCCACGTCTAAGTAGAAAATAATTACCTCCAAATCAGTTGGTCTGGCAGTTCTTGCTGAAAACTTTTCATTTTTTTCTTGAATAATTCCACTTACAGCAAATGTTTGGTCAAACAGGCACACATGTACTGCTGAACTTCTGAAAAAAAAGTTTACACTTTGTATTACCTAAAATACATATATTTACCTATAGATAAAATGCTCTAAAAAACTAAATGGAAATGTAATTAAAAAAGGGAAAACCTATAACTTGTCCCAGCAATCCTGAGTTTAATCTACGCCTTTTTAGGCATGATGTAATTCATATATGACACTGCTCTTGCCCTACCTGTTGTTGGGTCCAGGGATCAATGGCCCCGAGGCCCGGTGTCTCACCAGGCCTCCTGGTTGTTATGGTGGTCTGGTCAACCAATCTGCTCGTTATCTGACGTACAAGTCAAAGTCCGGGTTTAATTAGGTTAGGTTTTGGCTTTAATGTTGTGCCTTGTACATAATAGTACACAACGTGGATATCGTTTGTCCATCTGTACCATTTTTTTTGTTCGCTCTACCGAACAGTTGCTCTATAAGTACCATCATTCTGTTGTTTATGGATGGATAGTTTATTCAGTATTTAAAAATGGGAGTGTTTGGTGCGGGCTTTTCAAGGCATGTTTATTTTTATTTTAAACACAGTTTGTGTCACAAATCCTGCTTTTTGGATGTTGCTAACAGCTCCGAGTTATGCAGGAATTAAAACAGAATTAAGACAAGTCTTCCTTGAGCAGAAGCGTACGTTTGGCGGATCCTTCGGGTTTACTCACCATCTTAAGAACCGGTTTTAAGTCGATCAAAGATTTCATATAATACTCGCTGTAACCGATAAGTCGTTGACCAATTAGAGGTCGCAGTTCCCCATTTCTATGCCGTGGAAGTAATTATGAATACCTTAAGTAGGTTAAATAACTCAGAAGTAGCTAATTAGGCACAGATTAGATTCTATGCCCCCCCCCCAGTACTCTTGTGACAAGTACTCTTCTGACAAGTACGTCAAAACAAGTACTCCTCTGACGAAGAGTACTTGTTTCGACATTTTCCTATTGGTAGCCTTAAATTGATAGAGTAAAATTTAACATAAGATCGCGTTCTACGAAGTTTAGAAAAGGCTCAGGCCTGATTCTATACCCAGAAACTAATTAGGAATACAGACCCGGTTTCGTGGTTCTGAAGAAACCAGAAAAACAAAACAGGGTTCTTAACGTAAGAGGTTCTGATCCTACCACCAGCATTAAATCGGCCATAAGACAAGTCATCAAAAAAGTTCTCAAAAGGTCCTATATGCCCCCAACCACACAAACACGTTCCCCCAACTCGACAAAAGTGCGCGCCTAAGTCCAGACTCGCGCGCGCGCTTCAGCTGTGCACACGTGCATGCCAGACCTGCAGATATTTGCCACAGCTCCGTGAAAATAGGGGGTTGTACACGCCAGCAGCGACACAGCAAGAGAGAGCAAGGCAGGAGCCACCACCACCACCACCACCCTGGTGGACTTTCAAGAAACGAGGGTAGTGAGAGAGGGGGGGTGGTGGTGATGGTGAGGGAAGGGGTGGTGAGAGAGGGAGGGGGTGGCGAGGGAGAGGGTAGTGAGGGAGAGGTTGGGGTGATGGTGGCATGGCGGGGGTCTGTGGACAGCACCTGCAAGGGGAGGGAAATCTTTTGATGGCACTAACACTTGGTCAGCACTAGAGGCTTAAGAGCCCGGGGCGCCCCCCTTCTCTTTATAAGTT
>NC_091177.1:2721106-2795200 GCF_040958095.1 Procambarus clarkii
TGCGTGATTATAAACCTGCGAGGGCTTAACCCCTCCGATAAACGAAAATATTGGATGCTTAGCACTGTCACTTCAGACATCTCCTGTGAGCACTCAGTATACGCTGTCTAGCGGATCTCAAACTCGGTCCATCAGGGGCAAAAGAAAACGTATCCGTGTCTGTTACCATTGCGTTAATATTTGAACACGTCTGTGGTAGTAAAGAACTCAATAAATACTATCTCATTAGTCCCGTATCAGTGGGACTCGCGGAGGACAGACACATACTCGCACGCAGATATATTTTAAGGTAGTGATAAAATGATGTACAATTTTGGAGGGGCGTACGCACGCACACATGCACGCACACATACATGCACACGCAACAAGGAAGGCGGTAAACACTGGGATAGAAAAGATGGTGAGGATGACCTACTTCTGCAACACGAAGTATAATGGAGACGCGTGAATATAGATGGAGGCCCATTGATAAACATGGAGGCCCATTGATAAAGATGGAGAAATTATAAAGTTTAATGCCATCAGTTACAACCAGAGGAGGAGGAGGTTGGTCGAAGCCTCACAACATTCAGATATAGCGGGACGTGCAAAACTCAGCAGCGAAAGGTGTTGATCTTATCACATGAGCTATAGGGAAGGTGCCTTGAGGACCCCGTGAGGTGGAGACTTTGATGAATAGTCATGTGGTCGAGCAGGAGGACCGGGGAGGTGGCAGTCATGTGTCACTATGAGGGGGGATGAGGGAAGGGGGGGAGGGGAGAGGGTAGGGGGGAGGGAAAGGGGGGGTGTTAGGGGTCTTGCTGGGGTGGTGGTGCTTGTTGCCTCGGCATATCATTGTTAGCGGGTTCACCGCCCCGACTCCCAGGTCACTAGCACTCACCCACCTACTTTGCACCTGATAACATCCATCCATCCACCTATTCATATATTCACCCACTCACCTACTAGTATATTCACCCAGAATCTGTTATATACACTACTAATCAAAAAATTTATACCCCCCCCCCACCTCCCACATACACCAACCCACTTTCACCTGTCACTCGCCTACTCCCACCACCCACCCACTCCTACCACCCACCTAAATCCTCCAGCGGAACTACCTCCACCTAACCCCCGTAGTCCGCTAATTAGATTTTTCCTCTCATTTTTGCCATTTCCCCCCCCCCCTGCTCTCCCCTCCCCCCCGGCCTTAGTCCTGGTCACTGCCGTGGGAGTAACCTACCTGGGGGAGGCTGAGAGAGAGAGAGAGACGTTATCCCCCGGGGCAGGCAGCATCAGTAGACTACGATGCTCTTACGATACTCCAGCGTCCATTCTCGGAAGGAAGTCTTGGTCCGCGTTCTATTGTATCTTAGACTTGGATAATCCTGGCTTCGCACGGAGGCTATATAGCCAGCCTCTATCCATCTTCACTATCCCGGTTGGATATTCATCTTTGTTAGTCAGTGGGGGGTTATCCATCTCTGGTACCCCCCCTCCCCCTCCCAGATCCTCCTGGGTCTTCGTGTAATGCCGTCCTCAACTGATATTAATTACCTGGCTCTGCAGGGGTCTCTCCAGGGTGAGGGGTGGGAATGGGGGGGATAGAGATGGGGACGGGAGGATGGATGGTGATGGGGAGGGGGGAGGACAGGGCAGGGTGAGAAGGGGGGATATAGGGGGGCCAAGAGAGTGGTGATAGTGCGGGCGAAGAGGGGAGGGGAGAGGGAATGGGGGGAGATGAGGAGGGATACTGATGGGAGGGGGGGCGCAGAGAGGAGGTTGGAATGGGAGAAGTGATGAGTGATGGGTATGCTGTGTAGAGAATGGGAAGCGAGGACGGACAGGACTCAAGATGGGATGGTGAAGATGCAGGATGCTTGGACCAGCCTGGTGGAGACCAAGCCCCCACTACACCCAGTACATGAGGAAGCACAGACTACAACACCCTCCTCCTCCCTCCCCCCTCCTCTCTCCCCTCCCCCCTCTCCCCTCCCTCCCTCCCTCCTCTCCTTCCCCTCTCTTTTCTCCCTCCCCTTCACCCCTCCCTTCTCCTTCCCTCTCCCTCCCCCTCTCCCTCCCCACCCACCTCCATCCCCCTTCCCGTCGGCCCTTTATAAAAAAATAAACCCTAAACAGAACATAAAAAACATACCCACAAACTGTGTGTGTGTGTGTGTGTGTGTGTGTGTGTGTGTGTGTGTGTGTGTGTGTGTGTGTGTGTGTGTGTGAATGCTACTTAGTAATCATCTACAAACATCAATATATATATACTGAAATACATGGGCAGAACCTTTCAAGCATTTGAAGCTCCCTGCAAATAAAAAAAAATATATGCTAATATTAAAGCAGGTATACGAGAATTACCACCATCACTACTTTCCCTTAAACTACAGCTGTTCATAACGGAGAAGTTTACTACAATGTCATATTTCTTGAATCAAGGTAAAGGAAAAACCCAATGTATGCGTGTGTGTTAAAAAATAAATAATCCGAATGAACCCAGCAGGCCTAAATAACATTACATACATCACCTTTAGAAAAGGGTGTTGGTTACCTCCGAAAATTTGATTTTTAATTAATACACATATTAGGGTCTTTCATCCGCCTTTACTATTAATAACGTTAGTGCTGAAACTTCTATCATGATGCTACTGCTGTTGCTACTGCTGTTGCTACTGCTGTTGCTACTGCTGTTGCTACTGCTGTTGCTACTGCTGTTGCTACTGAGGGTTTAGTACTACTACTACTGTTGTACTGCACGTACTACTGCTTTATTATCGACGACCACAGCGGTCGCTGTTTCAGCTGTCTTTTTTTCTGATTTTAATGTTCCTTTTTCTATCATTTTTTTTTTGCTGCTGTTACACCAGCTGTTGCTACTGTTGTTGCTGCTACTTTTACTATTCTTGCTACTGCTACTTTTAATATTGCTACTGCCTCATTCTCTTACCTTTTTCCCTCCCACCTTAATCTCTCCTTCCCACATTTCCTGTCCCTCTATTCCTCTCTCTCTCCCTCCCTCCCTCCCCTCACTCGCTCCCAATTAATCATTACCTTTGCTACCTGTATCCAGTTACTTCTTTCCCCATTTTGTCCTAATATGTCCTTTATTGCTTTTCTGGTTTTCATTCCATATTTCTCGGTGTCGGCTTCAGCTGTCGGTCCCGTTTCGTTTTTTCCATCCTTTTTGCCCCTTTCATGTTAATCTTTCCTTTTCGTGTGTGTGTGTGTGTGTGTGTGTGTGTGTGTGTGTGTGTGTGTGTGTGTGTGTGTGTGTGTGTGTGTGTGTCTTCGTTCGTCATTTAACCACTTTGAGGAGTAATGTTGGTGGTTCCTCTTCCCTCGTTTATTGCATCTCCTTCCTTTATCTTCTTTCGTTTATCACCGGTTTCTCTTCGATCATTTCTTATCTGTTGTTTACAGTTCGTTTTGTTGTCTATTATTTTCGCTTCATGCAGGTCGGCGTTCAATCCCCGACCATCCAAGAGGTTTGGCACCATTCCTTCCCCCCGATCCATCCCAAATCCTAATCTTGACTCCTTCCTAGTGCTATATAGTCGTATTGGCTTGGCGGTTTCCCCTGATAATTCCGTCCCTCCCTTTTCCATTCCATATATATATATATATTTTTCCATTTCCATATATATGTCGTACCTAGTAGCCAGAACGCACTTCTCAGCCTACTATGCAAGGCCCGATTTGCCTAATAATCCAAGTTTTCATGAATGAATTGTTTTTCGACTACCTAACCTAACTTTTTCGGCTACTTAACCTAACCTATAAAGATAGGTTAGGTTAGGTTAGGAAGGGTTGGTTAGGTTCGGTCATATATCTACGTTAATTTTAACTCCAATAAACAAAATTGACCTCATACATAATGAAATGGGTAGCTTTATCATTTAATAAGAAAAAAATTAGAGAAAATATATTAATTCAGGAAAACTTGGCTTATTAGGCAAATCGGGCCTTGCATAGCAGGCCGAGTACGACGTTCTGGCTACTAGGTACAACATATATATATATATATATATATATATATATATATATATATATATATATATATATATATATATATATATATATATATACACAAATACATATTAGACATAGCAATAATCTTTTTATATCACACGAGATTCAATAAGAGGCCTTCACAACCACCTCAGTACAAGGCAGTTTACATATGTGGTGAACCAAGCAGGTATACTAGTCTTGCTCCACACCCACCCAGCTGGGCGGCAGTTTACAGTCATGTGCATGCGCGTGATTCTCCGGTAATTGTTTGTCGTTTATTGTGGTTCCTCTTTTATCGTTTACCACCTCCTGTTCCTCTTTTCGTCGCTTCATTTCCAATTCAGTTTTGTTTGCGCTAGTCCGTCGTATATGTTGTTCCTCTCTGTCTCTCTCTCTTCCCCTGTTCCTCTCTCTCTCTCTCTCCCTTCCCCCTGTTCTCCCTGTCTCTCTCTCTTCCCCTGTTCCTCCCTCGTTCCATCTGTCCCTGTTTACTTCCTCCCCTATTTTCCTCTGCCCCCCGCTACCGTCACCTCCCGTCTCCCGAGCAGACAGAGTGGGAAGCACAGGTTGACGGGCGTAAGTGGGCAGGACAGGCGGCCGGTCACAGGGTACTAATGAATCCCTGAGGAGCTTGTCTCTGCTCCTTCTCCCCCCTTCTCTCTCCCTTTCTCCTTTCCCCCTTACTCCTTTTCTTGCTCCCCCCCCCCACCTCTAACATGTTTTTTTCCCCATTCCAGACCTATATTCTCTCACAAATATTCCTATTCCTTTCCACACTTCACTTCTCCTTCAATGCCGTGTGTGTGTTCCTTTGTATCTTTTCCATCTCACAACCCCTCTCTTTCCTATTTTATTTCCCTTTTCCACTACAAGCTCTGATCTTCCCTGTCTCTCTTCACCTCTTATTTCACCCTATTTCTCACCATTCCTGTACTCTGCGGTTTTTTCCTCTCCAACACGCCAAATATGGTTTGGCTGACCGTAATTATATATATATATATATATATATATATATATATATATATATATATATATTATATATATATATTATATATATATATATATATAATATATATATATATATATATAATATATTATATATATATATATATATATATATATTATATATATATATATATTATATATATATATATATATATATATATATATATATATATATATATATATATATATATATATATATATATATATATATATATATATTATATATATATATATATATATATATATATATATATATATATATTATATATATATATATATATATATATATATATATATATATATATATATATATATATATAATCACTAAGAAATCTGTATGACCCGGCCAGGATTCGAACCCATGATCCCTAAACGTACACAGTACCGTAACCACAGCACCATTGATCGTCAGACGATCAATGGTGCAGTGGTCACGGTACTGTGTGCGTTTAGGGGTAATCCTGGATGTCATGGGGTTCGAATCCTTTTCGGGTCATTTAGAGAGTCATGAATGCCCCGCCACATCAGTGGGAAGTGGCTGCAGTACCCTTGGACGTGATCCCGGGCAGTGGGGGTTCGAATCCTGGTCGGGTCAAAAAAACAAAAGAGTCCTAAGTGATAACTATGTGAATATATATATATATATATATATATATATATATATATATATATATATATATATATATATATATATAATGAATTTGTATATACGTCTGAATTAACACAATAATTGTGTAACTAGTTTCCCCTAAGATTGTGACTTAAACGAACTAAAAGAACAAAGTGGTTCAGTTCCTCGGAACAAGTTCCAAGTAGCACGGGTTATGGTGAGCCCGTAACTTACCTGGCACAGGAGCGGGGCAAGACGCACGGACTATGGTTAGCCTCGTGGACGGGAGATGTCTCCCGTCTGAAGAGGAGGTAGAGACAGGCAATAAATAGGCAAGAGAGAGCTGAGGAGCAAAGTAAGGTGTAGGGGATAGTAGTAATAATGAGAACTGCATCGTCCCTTCAACTTCGTGTGTGGTCTGGTCAACATACTTCAGCTACGTTATTGTGACTCATCGCCTGCAGATGTACAGGTTTCGCAGGTGGTTGCGTCAATGCTTGGTGAAGCCTGGTCTTGTTCAATTACCTCGTCACACCTGATGATGGACAGTTTAGTCTTGATAGTCCACTTGATAAGCTTTCATAGTTAACGTCATGCAGTTTAAGGGAAGATGTAGTTTAATGCTGACGAATGAAACATTCTGGCCCAATAAAATGCTAATACAGTAACCGGAAATCAGCTGAATAATGCTGGAATTGATAAATTTCGCTGCAAAAGAAAAACATCAACTCATGATTAGGGGAGAGAGAGATTAGCTACAGTACAAAACATCGAATCAAGTTAAACAAGAATCTGTGAATCACATCTAGAATCATTAGCAATACTGACCACCAATACTGTTCTTCAGTTATACCATGCCCTTTTTTTTTTTTTTTTTTTTTTTTTTTAACATATTAGGTACATCTGCATTAGTGCAGCTACCCTAGACTATATGAAGTGGAGTACAGTGTGTCAAAAAAGCTAACTAGGTGATGCTAAGAAATCCCCATCTCGCAGGATGGTTAGTCATACAGGGCCATGTGTTTAGTAGCCTGCACTGGCAAATTTTGGGTACACTGTGAGGATATCTTCAAGAATACGAGAGTGAATAAAGTAATTGCAGAGCTCCAGGTACCTTATGCCAACTGGTCTGAAAGGTCTAATAACTGGGCATTCAGTGATGTAGTGCGGGAGATCGTGTCGTAGTTCATGCTCAGAGTATGCATCTGGAGTGCTCAGGATTGGGAGACCCGTCACCTGCAGCCACCTGCCACAGGTAACGGTAACCCAACCTGATCTTTGCAACCACTGTGTCGCACAGTCTAGTGAACGTTTTGTGCTGCCCATAGATATAGGTTTCAGATCTGAACAAATCATAGCTTTTTATACTAATACTTTCAGGTCGTTGGGAGTCAGTAAGTTCTTTCCTATCAGGTCTGAGTGTTTGGACCAATACAGGTTTGACATCAGAGATGTGGATACCTAGATCTAATTCAACTTCAAACTTGTTACACGCTAATTTGGCTGCAATGTCTGTCTCATTATGATGGGTTATATTTATGTTTGAAGGTATCCATACAAAGGAGATTCGAGACCCTTTACTCTGTGCATCAACCATGCCCTTATGAAGCCACGTTCAGATTTTGCAGTTCAGTTATGGTCGCCACACTATGAAATAGGCCTGACCTCGCTTGACCAGATACACAGAAGGATGACAAAGGACCCTAGGAATTAGAAACCTTTACTTGAAAAGAGAGGCTAATGAGGAGGAACGTGATGGAAGCAGACAGATCGATGAGAGGTTATGAAACGGGGGATAATATTAGTTTGCTAAATTTGATTAACACAAAATGGAACACGAAACAATATATGTAAATTGGATCAGTTCAGATTCAAGTTCAAAAAGACCAGGGTAAATACTGGCTTGGGAAGAGAGTTAGGGATTTTTGGAACAAATGATCTGGTTGTATGATCGACGTGAACTCGTTGGAGTGTTTCAGGAATGTGTGTGTCTGAGAGAGAGAAATACACAGTTATTAAGTATGCTAATACTAAAAAATTGGTGTAAATAGGAGGTTCATCGTATGGATAATTTTTTTCCCTGTCCCAATTTCCTACCCCAATACATACACACCTATCTTGTTGTTTTTGTTGATGTTTTAGGAAGTGGTGAAGAAAAGTCAGATGCGGAAGAGGTGTAAGTAAGGGAAATTGCGTAGAAATAGGAAATAGCAGCTTGTTGTCTCTTGTGAATCCTGGTGCCTGAGCACATGAGGATGTACATAATTGGGCGCTAATGTACATAAAATCTATAACAAAAATCTATACAAATTTATCTATAAAATCTATATAGATGAATATATTATTTGCTGCCCATCATTGCTAGGTTATATTTTAGGTAGCGATATATATATACACTGTTCCTAATGGGATATGTCGAGTATTAGGTCTACACTGTCATTTCGATCATATTCCACAGCCTTGTGGCTCACTGTTGGTGTCTGATGTTCAGTGGCTGCATGCTCAGAGCTTTTGGAGTAATGGGCTCCATTGTGGTCAGTGGCTTTGTGTTTTTTTTAGTGCCATGATATTCACTGATCAGTTTTTTTCTTCTTCCCCCAAATTGACTAAGATTAAGCCAACCAGAAGTGACACTGGCATGAATAGCCCGTAATCTCTCCCTCATCCCAACCCACATCTATCTACCCGCCACTTTCCTCACACCTCGCTCCCTCCCTTTCTTTGAAACCTCTCCGTTACCCTTATACCCTCTCCGCTCCCTTCCACCCACGCACCCTCTTTCTGACCCTCGTTCCCTTCTCTATCCCTCTTCTCTCCCTCCTTCCAGGATCGATGGAGCGACAATCAAAGCTGTGGTAATCAGAGCTCGATCTGACTGGCCAGGCATCCTTTATTGTCGTGGTTATTGTGTTTTATCCATCTGCCCAACCCCGCATAATGATCCATCACCGTCCATTACTGGTGCTGCTGCTGGCCTGGTCTGGCCTGGGATGGCCTGGGGTGGCCTGGGATGGCCTGGGCTGGCCTGGGATGGCTTGGATTGGCCTGGGCTGGCCTGGGCTGGCCTGGGCTGGCCTGGGATTGGCCTGGGATGGCCTGGGATGGCCTGGGCTGGCCTGGGCTGGCCTGGGTAGGCCTGGGATTGGCCTTGGATTGGCCTGGGCTGGCCTGGGATGGCCTGGGATGGCCTGGGCTGGCCTGGATTGGCTTGGGCTGGCCTGGGATGGCCTGGGATGGCCTGGGCTGGGTTGGCCTGGGCTGGCCTGGCCTGGGTTGGCCTGGGCTGGCCTGGGCTGGTTTGGACTGGTCTGGACCTGCGTGGTTAACCTGGGCTGTTCTAGGCTTTCCTGGAATCGCAGAGATAACTGGTTGAGGTTCACATGAAATGGGATTGAATGAAATGGGCTGGGGTTATACCGGAAAGGAATGACCTGGAGAGGCTTGGTCTGGACTGGAATGGATAGGACAGGGCTGAGATAAGCAATGGTGGACTGGGCAGGTCTAGACTGGGGTGACTGAACTAAGTTGAGGCGGACTGAGTTGGGAAAAATTAGGATTGACTGAGTAGGAGCAAAACTGGCTGGGTTTCCCCAGGCTGAACTATGTAGGCCTGGGCTGAACTGAGGAGGACTAGATCACTAGACCTCAACAGACTCTAAAGACTTGCCAAACCACTTGGATTGGACGGTAGAGCGACAGTCACTCTTCATGCAGGTCGACGTTCAATCCCCGACCGTCCAAGTGGTTGGGCACCAGTACCCTCCCCCACCTCGTCTCATCCCAAATCCTTATCCTGATTCCTTCTAAGTGCTGTATAAAGGGTAATGGCTTGGCGCTTTCCCCCTGATAATTGCATCCCTTCCCTCGAGACTCTCCCCGACTCTCAAGTCTGCCTCTTGATGCTCCCTAAACATCCTCTTCTCCCTCAGTCTCGCTCTTGGTTCCCCATTTACTCTCACTGTGTTTCCTATTCCATCATCTCTCTAACTACCCTGGTCATATGCTTCTGGCAGTACTTTAAAAGGACTTGGGGCGTCGGAATGATGGTTTCTGTATCACAAGGAAGCCATCGCCCAGACTTCAGGATCCGCAGACCCTTTGAGGGCACCCCCACGAGAACGAGTCAGTACGTCGAGTATTTGGGAAGCGTCCTTCAGCGTGTGGCGTATCCTGAAAGATTTCTGTGTCGATATGAAACATGTGTTGTTTGTACAGGACGTCCTGGAGATGTTCTGGGACGTCGTCCAGCATGTGTTCTCTCTTCAGGACGTCCTGGAAAGGTTCTGGGACGTCCTCGTACGTGTGTTTGAGGCTTGGATAAAATCCTGGAAGCTGAGATGTTTTAAGAGTGTCCGTACTATTACCCAAAGCCCACTGCAAAAGGTCGGACGAGGGGGGGGGGGGGTGTCAGCTAGCTTTGTGGCCAGACGTCCATTCATCACATGTGGATGTTTATCTCTAGTCCCTTCCCCTCTATCTTATACCCCACCATCCGTCTATCCTGTCTCTACCCTCTGTCCTATCTCCGCCTTCACTCCATCCGTGCCTGTTAAGCAGTGCCTCTACTTGACCACCAACTTGTACTCAGAACTTTGACATTTTCTTGCATAACTGCTATTTGCACTCTAACGAGGAATCTCAATGTTATATGGATTTTCGTTCTTTTCCTGTTTCTCCCATAACCTGCCTTTCCTCTTCCCTATCTACGTCCTATCATCATCCCCCCCCCCCCTCTCACACCCTTTTCATCTTTGTTGTGGTGCTGTGTATATTCCTTTTATTATGATGTTTGTGGCACCTCTCTTCTTCCTTCTTCTTATTTTATTAATCTTATTAATATATTAATAATCTGTGTTTTCTCCTCTCTTATCATTTCCTCCTCCTTCCACATTATTCGTCGTTCTACTTCTCTTCTTACACTTCCTCCTATCTTTGACCTTCTCATTTACCCTTATTTTCTCCTTCAATTCCTTAGTTTTGTTCTCCCCACTGCCTCCTCTTCCTCCTTCTTCCCTTTTTTTCTTCTCATTGTTCTTCATATTTCTTCTTGTCCTTCTCATCGAACAACGTAGACTGGAACCCTCCATCCTTCACCCCTCATCCTTCCCCACCCCCCACCTCCTCATCCTTCCCCACCCCCCACCTCCTCATCCTTCTCCTTCAGTATTCCCCCACCACCTCATCCTTCCCCCTCATCCTTTTCCCTCATCCTTCCCCCTTCCACCACATCCTTCCCCCTTCCACCTCATCCTTCCCCCTTTCACCTCATCCTTCCCCCTTCCCCCTTCCACCTCATCCTTCCCCCTTCCACCTCATCCTTTCCCCTCATACTTCTCCCTCAGCTTTCCCCCACCACCTCATCCTTGCCTCTCATCCTTCTATCTCATCCTCCCCCACCCCTTCATCCTTCCTCCACCCCCATCATCCTTCCCCCACCCCCTCATCCTACCCTCTCTGGAGTACTCTCATTTTATCATTGGATTGGCAAGCACCCGGGCGTGTTGATGTGATCTCCTGAGAGGAGGGGACGACGGCCCACCTTCCTAAAACTTGTAAGTCTTAATCAAGGTCCAGCATTTTTTACCCATAATCAGGGGGAGGCGTTCGCGGTAAGCAGTGATCTGGGCCAGCACTCAGCCAGCCTTTACGCGTCCATTTACGAAACCTGTGCATCTTTCAGCAATTGTGAATGGTTTTCTGAACGTTTTTTAACATTTTAACGAAATTCGAGGGTTCACAACTCAGGGTTATGATTGTTATAAATAACCTCGTAACAAAGTCGTCGTGAGTGAGGAAAGATGCACAGGTTTCGTAAGGGGATGCGTAAATACTTAATTTGTTATAGCTCTGGACAGAGTGGAGGGAATTATTTAGGAAAAACACCAAGCTATTGCGACTATATAGCCCTTGGGAAGGGGTCAGGATAAGGATTTGGGATGGGACGGGAGGAAGGAATGGGGCCCAACCTCTTGGACGGTCGGGGATTGAACGCCGACCTGCGTGAAGCGAGACCGTCGTTCTACCGTCCAGCGCAAGTAGTTGGGCGGACCTGGACAGAATGAAAGTTATAGTGATCATCAGAATAATAGCAATAATAATATTGTTTTTTTTTTTATTTTAAAGATGAAAATATTGACATTTCCAAAAAAAAAAAATCCACGTGTAGATTTAATCCATGTGTAATAGCTTTGATGAAAGAATTAATATTAATAATGCTCGTAATAATTATCACGAATTAATAATTGATAATTATTATCATTAAATTAATAATTAAATAATGATCGGTGGTAAAATAATAATGACCAAATCACACATTAGAAGATGGAGAAACGTCGACATTTCGGTCCGTCGTGGACCATTAGCAAGTCCATTATTCACACACGACTTGATAATGGTCCAAAAAGGACCGAGACGTCGTCGTCGTCGTCTCCTCGTCTTCTGGTGTGTGAGTTTGGTCATCATATCTTCAGCCATGTTATTGTGACTCATTGTCTGGAAATAATCAATAAAAAGAATAATGAAATGATAGAAAAAAATCAACATTTTTGCTCCAGTTACGGTACTTTTGAGAACCCCAAATGAAAAAATAAAAATTAAGCAACGCGTCCAATTACTTGGCCATATAATGGAACAACCTTA
Organism: Procambarus clarkii; assembly: GCF_040958095.1. Classification (NCBI taxonomy): domain Eukaryota; kingdom Metazoa; phylum Arthropoda; class Malacostraca; order Decapoda; family Cambaridae; genus Procambarus; species Procambarus clarkii. The sequence goes on from NC_091177.1 coordinate 2,733,360, forward strand.
TAAAAAAAATAATTTTCAAGATTATCAATAACTTATCAGCTAAACTCATTCACTTTTGCCTTCAGCAACGAGAAAAAATTTCAACGTAAATATGAAAGAAGATTAGTTTCTTTCCTAGAGACACAAAAATTAAAAAAAAAAAAAAAACAAAGCTAATATTAAAATAGCTAATTTTTGTTTTTGTGCCACATAAGCTCTTCCTTCGTCTTAAAAAGCAAACCATGCCAAAAATGCCATTAAACAATGGCTCTGCCCAGATTCATGAACGCTGGACTCCATGGGGAAATCAGTGTGTGTATGGCGAGAGAGCGAGAGGACGATAACCACCTTTTCAGAAAAGATCGAAAAAAAAGTTTTATGTATAAAAAAAAAACTTCCTTGAGTCGATACACTGCTGTTCTGTTCGGTGTTCTCGCTTGATGTGGGTGTAGGGAGCTGTTGTGTGTGTGTGCGTGTGTGTTGGTACCAGTGTTTTTGGGTGTGGCTGTTGTGTGTGTGTGTCGGTACCAGTGTTATACAGATTTCTGAACGTATTTAGCCCTATCAAATTTACATAGGAAGCAGTGTGTGTGTGTGTGTGTGTGTGTGTGTGTGTGTGTGAAGTCTCAACCACCTCAAATTTGTGTGGATCCCATCCCATGTTGGAGTTGGAAAACATGACTTTGTAGATCGATTGGCCAATGAGGCTTGCAGGAAAGAAAACATTGATTATGACTTTGGACTATCTAATGCAGTTATTAGAAACATACAAATTAAAGAAATTAATTCAGATTTAGAAGAATTAAGAAATGTCCAGAGACCTGAAAGCTGCAGTATTAAAAGTTATGACAAGTTTTGTAATAATAGGTATTTGTATGGTCTGCACAGTAACCGAACCAGGCAATGTGATGTAGTCATTGCGCGAATTCGCCTTGGCTATAGACACATCTGGCAGGTTAGTGAGGCTGAGCCACTACCAGAATACTCAGATTGTAAACTCTGTGATAAACCTTTAATGCATTCACTAGAACACTATGTTGATGAATGTGAAACCGTAAAGGACTTTAGACCTCCTGGCCTCTTGTACCACCAACTGTGTAACTATTTTATTGACTCAGGTGTTCTGGACGACATCCTAACAATTTACCCAAAATTTGCTTGTCCATTTTAAAGAATGAAGAACAATTTTTATTTATATTACTTCTAAGCTGCATCACTTATGAACCCATCCCTGCCCTTGTGTGGCAGTGCACAATAGAAAGTTGTTTTCACATATTCATACATTAAAACATTGATTGTAACCATGATATATATGTGCTTCAGCCTACAGTTTAGACCTATTGTCTTGTGTATGACCCTCTGTCCTGCGTGACAGTGAATACCAACATTATCCTCACTTTAATAAGACTATCAAAATCATCAGATTAGGCAAAATTGTAATTAATTTTGTCAATAAAGATGTTAATAATAGTAACTTCTTAGCGAATTTGTTCACTAGTCTTACACTTGAAAATAACTCCAATGTGTTTTTGAAGCTCATTTGGGTACTCAGTTGCCGCCTGTGTCCTCATGTTCGAAAAATTCCCCGTGCTTAATAATCTTAACCTTGTATGCCCTAGCAATTTCCCCGAGGATTTTTTACGTAGAGCACATACCTCCCCAAACTCATTTTGTCTTTCATTCGTGTAGCTTTTCCACGTAATACATAATTATTAGCTCTAGGGGTAGCCAAATGGCGTACCTGTCGACTTTCCTCGCGTTGGTCTTGCGTCTAAAGAAATTATTATCAAAAGAAGGCTAGCTGTCACCTACTAGATGTGCACTACACGAAAACGATGCCTATTACAGGATTGGTCTCACGTATATGATTTATAAGGTCCTGAATGACTCTTCCAACAGATTAAAAAAAATGCAATGCTTATGTTGGCCTAACCTGTATATGATGGTTCCAGTATTTGTGTGCTTGTCTTCCTTCCTGTCTGTTTCCTGTCTGCTCCCTGTCTGCTCCGTCTTCTTCACTGAATACCAACTGGACGTGATATCTTTTGAATGCCTTTTCTGTATTTCTGTTTTCTCTTCACATAAACGAACTCTTCACAAATACATGCTGTAACTCTTGACAATAGATACGATGTATCGCAGGAAGAGTCGTGTATAGTGTATACTCTCACTATACAGGCTCTGAGCTGCATCTATCTAACGTACTTTATCAACTCGGTTGAAAGAGCACGTTTCTATCTTGATATGATATCGTATTTATCTTGATATGTCGTCGTATCTATTTTGATATATCATATCTATCATGATATGATGGAAGGTTTAACATTTCTCGTCTCTAGTGGTTCTGCCAGACCCATCCTCAGTAAGCGTTCTCCTATCCTCTACTTCACCAGTTCCTAGCCAATTCCCACCCCCCCCCTCCTCCCTCTTTCCCTAGAGAACCCTCTATACGGCTCTCCTCCATTACTGTCCTTTGCCCCTATCCTCCCCCTCTATCCCTCAAGGCCTCGTCCACCCCCGCTCCACGACAACCCACAAAAAGATCACCGTAGATGACTTGTGCTAATCATGTGAATAATAATTAACGCATTTTCAGAAGCTTCAGATGTTTTCAACTGTACTTTGAGCAGTAAATAATGCGAGAGAAATTAAAAAATAAAAACTCCCATTGACACAGCTGTTTGCGTGATCGATGGAGAAATTGTGCGCTTTTTTTCTGTTCCCTCTTAGGCTTTTTTTTTTCCTTCCATCTCCCCTCTCTCCTGACACGGTCCATTGTGGACAACAACATGGTACTTATTGGCCAGGGAGGATGGTGGGGGGGCATTGAGGGGGAGGGGGGATTGAGGGGCTACGGTGAACGGTTTGGGTGGGGGTTGATGGGCAGGGTGGATGGTTTGGGTGGGGGGTTGATGGGCAGGGTGGATGGTTAGGGTGGGGGCTGATGGGCAGGGTGGATGGTTTGGGTGGGGGCTGATGGGCAGGGTGGATGGTTAGGGTGGGGGCTGATGGCCAGGGTGGATGGTTAGGGTGGGGGCTGATGGCCAGGGTGGATGGTTTGGGTGGGGGGTTGGTGGCCAGGGTGGAACGGTGTGTGTGGGGGGGGGGGAGGGGGTTGATTACTAGAAGAGGACGGTAAGGGTGATGGAAGAAATTTGATGGCTACGGTGACCATTGTAGGACGGGGGGTGGCCACGGAAGAAAGTGAGGAAGTGGGAGAGTATTTACAAGGAAGGAAGGTGTGAGGGAGGATGGCCAGCGATTAAGATGGAGAGAGAGAGAATGGCCAGGTAAGGTAAGAAGGTTTCTGGAGAGAACGATGATGGGGGGTTGTATTTTGTGGAGGGTAGATGACTCGGTGAAATACGGTGATTTTGGTGGGTGAGGGTAGACTGTGGTGGTGTGGTGGGGGGTAGACTGTGGTGGACTGGGGTGGTAGGGAGGGCGGACTGGGGTGGTAGGGAGGGCGTGCTGGGGTGGAGACCGGGGGAAGCAACAGCCGCTGCTTGGCCTTGATGTTAGAGGGCCTCGTTCTGCGGCCTCGCCAGGATAACCATCATTTATCATCGTCACCACAACGAATACTGGGGGGAAGGAAGGACAGAATAGGGGAAAAAACGTAAAAATCTGTAACGAATGTGTTTGGGAAAGGTTTTGGTATCACTCGCCATGCCCCATTAACAGGGGAGAATATGCATAATGGTTGTGTGTGTGTGCGTGCGTGCTTGCGTGCGTGCATGCGTGCGTGTGTGTGTGTGTGTGTGTGTGTGTGTGTGTGTGTGTGTGTGTGTGTGTACTCACCTAATTGTGCTTGCGGGGGTTGAGCTCTGGCTCTTTGGTTCCGCCTCTCAACCGTCAATCAACTGGTGTACAGGTTCCTGAGCCTACTGGGCTCTATCATATCTACATTTAAAACTGTGTATGGAGTCAGCCTCCACCACATCACTGCCTAATGCATTCCATCCATTAACTACTGACACTGAAAAAGTTCTTTCTAACGTCTCTGTGGTTCATTTGGGTACTCAGTTTCCACCTGTCTCCCCTAGTTCGCGTACCGCCAGTGTTGAATAGTTTATCCTTATCTACCCTGTCAAATTCCCTGAGGATTTCGTAGGTAGTGATCATCTTTCCCCTCACTCTTCTGTCTTCCAGTGTCGTAAAGTGCCTTTCCCGCAGTCTTTCTTCGTAACTCATGCCTCTTAGTTCTGGGACTAGTCTAGTGGCATACCTCTGAACTTTTTCCAGCTTCGTCTTGTGCTTGACAAGGTGCGGGCTCCATGCTGGGGCCGCATACTCCAGGATTGGTCTTACGTATGTGGTGTACAAGATTCTAAACGATTCCTCACACAGGTTCCTGTAGGCTGTTCTGATGTTAGCCAGCCTTGCATATGCCGCAGACGTAATTCTTTTTATGTGGGCTTCAGGAGACAGATTTGATGTGATATCAATTCCTAGATCTTTCTCTCTCTCTGTTTCATTAAGTACTTCATCTCCTATTCCGTATCTTGTGTCTGGATTCCTGTTTCTACCGCCTAGTTTCTTTACTTTGCATTTACTCGGGTTAAACTTTAACAGCCATTTGTTGGACCATTCATTCAGTCTGTCTAGGTCATCCTGTAGCCTCCTACTATCATCCTCTATTTCAGTCCTCTGCAACCATCATCCGATCAATCAGATTGCAGCAACGATTGGACTCCATGATCCTGCAATCCTCATCTGTCACAACTCTTCTCATCAACTTTGCGTCATCCTCGAACATCGACATGTAGGACTCTAATCCTGTAAACATGTCATTAACATATACTAGAAACAGAATTGGTCCCAGCACCGATCCTTGTGGTACTCCACTTGTTACTGTTCGCCAGTCCGACTTCTCGCCTCTTACCGTAACTCTTTGGCTCCTTCCTGTTAGGTAGTTCCTTATCCATGATAGGACCTTTCCTCCCACCCCTGCCTGCCTCTCGAGCTTGAACAGCAGTCTCATGTGCGGTACTGTATCAAAGGCTTTTGGGCAGTCCAGAAATATGCAGTCTGCCCAACCATCTCTGTCCTGTCTTATCCTCGTTATTTTATCATAGAATTCCAAGAGGTTTGTTAGGCACGATTTCCCTGTCCAGAACCCTGTTGATGTTTGTTCACAAACCAGGTGTTTGTTCTCCAGGTGTGCAACCAGTCGTAGCCTAATTATTCTTTCTAGTATTTTACAGGGGATGCTTGTCAGTGATACAGGTCTACAGTTAAGTTAGGTCTATAGTCTATAGGTGTGTGTGTGTGTGTGTGTGTGTGTGTGTGTGTGTGTGTGTGAGTGTGAGTGTGAGAGTGTGTGTGTGTGTGTGTGTGTGTGTGTGTGTGTGTGTGTGAGCTTTCGTTTTCGGGTGCATCGTCCGGGAACGCAAACAACTTCTGAATGGAATCCGCGGGTTACGCTGCTTTATTTTGATTCTTTACTTGCACGTGGCGGCGTGGGCGGGGAGAGGCAGGGGAGGAGCGGGCGGCCGAGGCTGGGTTACAGGGAGGCTGAGGGTGGGGAAGAGGAGGCGACGGGAGGAACGACATCCATCATGAGTAAAAACAAGATTATTGACAACCTCGTTGAATAACCACCACCCACCCTCCTACATCCTACCTACCCTCCTACATCCCAGCTACCCTCTACTTCCCACCTCCACCCCCTCCCCCTTATACCTCCCAGCTACCCCTCCTACCTCCTTCCTTCCACCTCCACCCCCCTCCCTTCTACTTCCCAGCTCCTCCCACTTACAACCAATTTTTTTCCATCTCCATCGTTTCCCTCCACTATGAGTCCACTCCTTCAATCTTATTTCCTTACAGCCTTAAATGTGGAATCTCCTGCTGCTGTTGGTATCCCCCTGCTGCTGTTGGTATCCCATGCTACTGTTGGTATCCCATGCTACTGTTGGTATCCCCCTGCTACTGTTGGTATCCCCCTGCTACTGTTGGTATCCCCCTGCTACTGTTGGTATTCCTGTTTACTGTAGCTATCGGGAGAGTCCTTTGAGTAAACTGGCCAGGCAATGGAGTGAAAATGGATGAGTTACCAAGTGGGTTTACCCATGGATAGGCAGATGTGAGTAACATTCCTCCTATTAACCCCGTCCATGCAAATTCCAGTTTCCCCTCTGAGAGGGAGGGGATAGTTAGGCATGCATCATATTATGACGTAGTGTAGCCAGCACAATAACAGTGGTGGGAGAGGTGGGGGGGTTTAGCAGTACTAATGGCTGTATCAGTAGTGTGGGGGGGGAGTAGAAGTGGCAGGAATGGGGCTAGTTACAGTAGTGAGGTGTCAGAAATGGAGTAGTAATAGTCAAAGTTGGGGTTGTGGTAGTAGTAGTAGTTATGAGTGTTATTAATAGTAGTGATGAGTAAGTAGTAGGAGGAAAAGAAGAGAGGTTCTTGATAATAATAGTGAGGGCAGCAGGAGTTATGGGGGAAGTAGAAGTAGTGGGGGAGAGCAGCAGCAGCAGCAGCAAGAAAGATAGCGCTCCACCAGCAATTTTATTTATTTTTATTTTTTATTTAGGTAAGGTACATACATACAATAAATATTTACAAGGATTGTTTGACTTATAGGTAGAGCTAGTACATACAATGCCTAAAGCCACTATTACGCAAAGCGTTTCGGGCATAAATGTGGAATGATGGAACAATGATGGAACACTGTTGTACCAGATGTAACAATGGTACACCCAACAGAGACTTGACATGGAGAATACAAACGGTGATTTCAAATTACCTAATGTAGTTTTAATGCATTATTGTAGTAATATCTTGCTACGATGCCGTAGTGCTTGGGTGAAGGTGGAGGAGAGACCTAATGTATGGGTAAGTGTATTAAAAACAAAAACAAAAAATCGGTTGTAGCCAACAACCTTTCTAAAGGTACTGAATACAATGCTCTCTAGGATATAGGTTACTTCCGAATTTTTAGTTTTTTAATTCACTTACACATATATTTGGTTACCTAGCAGTAAAATAGGTACCTGGGTGTTAGTCAGCTGTCACGGGCTGCTTCCTGATGGTGAAGGGCTGGTCGAGGACCGGGCCGCGGGAACACTAAAGCCCCGAAATCATCTCAAGATAACCTCAAGATAACCGCCTTCGTTATTCATAAATATCATAGAAATATAATTACTTTAGATTTCAAAGGACTGTTGACCAGACCACACACTAGAAAGTGAAGGGACGACGACGTTTCGGTCCGTCCAGGACCATTCTCAAGTCGATTGTGAGACAATCGACTTGAGAATGGTCCAGGACGGACCGAAACGTCGTCGTCCCTTCACTTTCTAGTGTGTGGTCTGGTCCACATACTTCATACTTTATTGTGACTCATCGTCTGCAATTGAAGGACTGTCAAAATTATAACAAGCCTTGGAGTTAGCCTTGGTATTAGCAATTATGACCAATAAACTTGCTAGTCCACTTTAGTTTTTTTGTACTATATAATCCAGATTGCATCTCTTAATCCAAAACGTGTTTTTCCCTAGGAAGCAACAACAGCATCAACGCTGCAACACCAATTGTGTTGCTCATGATTAGGCAAAGATTCATTTAAATAATTTAAAATTAAAAAAGAAGTATATGTCAGGTCTTGTGCAACAAATTGTTACTTCATGTGAAAGACATATTTTTGGTAAAAAATCTATAATTTAGATAAGTAGCGTTATCTATGACCTTCAGTCTTGCGTGGCAGTGAATGCGAGCGTTATTATTATTATTATTCTGCGTGGCAGTGATTACTTAGCAGCATCTTCACTGTCTAGCGTAACAATGAATATGAGAGGCATTCTCGCTGTCCTGTGTCACAGTGAATATGCAGCATTTTCATTGTCCTGTGTGACAGTGAATATGCAGCATTTTCACCGTTCTGTGTGATGGTGAATATGAACAGCATTCTCACTGTCCTGTGAGACAGTGAATATGAACAGCATGCTCGTTGCAATGCATATACAGTGAGTGGCTCAAAACCTGACTGAATGGCTCAAAATTAGCCAAACAAAAATATTAATTTTGCAAGTAAACAGGTTATTATTTATTGTTTACATGCTCCAGCGACATTACTATGAATTTTATTTATCATTTTATAAATATATTCTTTTGTGTTCTTCAAACTTTACATTATTCATGGTAGCGCATTGACCACAGAGCTCTCTAAGAACGAGTTTTAGCACGTGAAGATCGACTAAACAGAAAATACTGTAAAGCAGTGAGGCGAGATGGTCTACACAAGTCATCAATTCGCCTTAGAATCTGTGGGCGTTCTCCTGACCGCCCGCCCGCCCCACGCCCGTTATCAGGCCTATCGCCGCCCACGCCCGCCAGCTGAGAGGGAGTGGGGGGGAAAGAGGGAGTGAGAGAAGGAGGGAGTGGGGCTCTGATTGGCGAGTGATTGTGGCCACCGACCTGTGATGGTGACCCCCAAGTTGTGACCTTTACACGTGTTCAGGTGGACGGAATGGAGTGTGTTCGTTGGTCGTTTAGTCGTGGTTAACTGGTTGACGGTTAATTATGGCTGTTGGCAGGCGAGTTCCAGCTATCAGAATGAGGATCGAGTTATTGAGAAAGAGAGAGAGAGAGAGAGAGAGAGAGAGAGAGAGAGAGAGAGAGAGAGAGAGAGAGAGAGAGAGAGAGAGAGAGAAAGAGAGAAGGGGGAGGTTGAGGGACGAGGAGGGAAGAATTGTGAATAGGGAATGAGAGAAGAGAGGGGGGATAGATGGAATTAGGTGAGGGAGAGGAGAGGGGAGATTGAAAGAGAGGGAGAGAGGGTAAGATAGAGGGAGAGAGACCCGGGGACAACATCCAGTATTCCATAAACCACGTACAGGAATTCCAACAGAATCGGTTGACGATGATGCTGCACACACTCAAACCAATTGTCTTGCTTTAATGAACAAACCTGCGCTCGTTGGTGCAGAGTACGTGTGTATAGGCTTGTGTGTGTACAGGCTTGTGTGTGTGTACAGGCTTGTGTGTGTATAGGCCTGTGTGTGTGTACAGGCTTGTGTGTGTGTATAGGCTTGTGTGTGTGTACAGGCTTGTGTGTGTGTACAGGCTTGTGTGTGTGTATAGGCTTGTGCGTGTGTACAGGCTTGTGTGTGTGTGTACAGGCTTGTGTGCGCCCAGGCTTGTGGGTACATAAGCAGCGACGGAGGCGCGAGCACAAGCCACCAGCTGTGATATGCCATTTGCGGGGGGCTTGTTTGTGAGCTGCTCTGATGAAGAGATGGGGGGCTATCCCCCCCGACTCTACTTTTCAGGAAGGGAGAAGGGGGAGCTGCCGGCAGTGAGTGTGTGTGTGTGTGTGTGTGTGTGTGTGTGTGTGTGTGTGTGTGTGTGTGTGTGTGTGTGTGTGTGTGTGTGTGTGTGTGTGTATGTGTGTGTGGAGAGAGGGGGGGGGGCGATGGGAGTGGCTCCTCCCATCCTGCTCTTCTCCAAGCTGTTGTTGATCTTTCATCAAGAGAGGACCTGCCCGCCGGAGGCCCAACACGAGATGTTACTGAACACATCGGTAGATTATACCCCACTCGCAATTATCTACGCGTCTTCCGACCTGCCGCAACGAAACACACACACACACACACACACTCTCGATGGGGGAAGGGGCTGGTGGCAGAATGGACAGCGCTCTAGACTCATGGTCCTAGGGACAAGGGGTTTGATCCCCGGCGCCAGCGGAAAACAAATGGGCAGAGTTTCCTTCACCCTGATGCTATCTGTTACCTAGCAGTAAATAGGTACCTGGGAGTTAGACAGCTGTTATGGGCTGCTTCCTCTGTGTGTGTGTGTGTGTGTGTGTGTGTAAGTGTGTGAAAAAATTAGTAGTAACAGTTGATTGATTGACAGTTGAGAGGCGGGCCGAAAGAGATGAGCTCAACTCCCGCAAGGCAAGCACAATTGGGTGAATACAACTAGGTGAATACACACACTCATCAAAACAAGAGAGAATTTTGAGTCTATCCTTTCAAAGTCAAATAAATAGAGGAATGAAAATCGTAAATGAGAAATCTACCCCATACCGAAAATTGGGACAAGAGAAATCAGTGTATTGAACCAAGCACAGAAAGAACATTCTTCAGAGATGTTCCCATTTGTAGAGATTATACAAAGGGGACCCCAGAATGCATGGCAGGAATACAGACAACCACTTTGCAGGAAGCACCAAGGAGTACCACCCATCTGCTTGAAAAGAAAGTGAGAGAGGAGAGAAATGTTGTGGAAGAGATCCAGAGTTGCATTATGTAAGGAGAAGATAGCAAATAGAAAGTATTTTCAGGTCACGCCAGGAGCAGGAAGAGGAGAAAACTAATGGCAAAAATAGTATTCTCATGAGACAATTGAAGAACAAATCCCTCAGAACAGATTTTTACATTGAGCAACGAAAAATCCTTTATCCAGAGTGCCGAAGAGAGATCGAGACGCAAGGAAGGGAAAAAGGTGTGTGCAACCTGCATTCTCTATCCCGATAACCTCGGGGTTAACCACAGCAGAAGCATCAATCCTTTCCATCCCCTCCCCCCCCCGTACCAACCTTTCCTACCTCCGTTCCGAATGTGCGTATCCACTGAAATTTGTTGTCACTCAGAAGTTCAAAGAGAGACGTTGTATCTATCTCTGGATGAGAATGAGAACCAAAGAATCTATCAGTGTTGGTCATATTACAAATAGATAAGAAAACCTTCCCTTGGACACGCCAAACCTTAGTTTGTATCAATAAAAGCAGTGCATATAAACTGTTTCCACGGAAATACAAAAACGGGATTCCAATGCATGCATAGAAGTCAAAGACCTTCACTAAGGCAAGCCAGAAGTAACTAACAAAGGGAAGACCGGCGTAACAAAGCAAAGTCCTTTGTTAAGTTACAAAAGGAGAGTCCGGGAGGTTACAAGCAGAACATCCATAATGGGTTGTATTCTTATCAATCAGGGATGCAATTCCACGAGAAGACTGCTAAACTAGGCAGCCCGCTCGGGTTTCTTTATGACATGCAGTTAATCAATGACAAGTTCTCCAGAGCTTCGGACAGCATTAGGACTGAAATGTTAACACGTTCCTTTCAGCTGGTCCAGCTCCGGCGCCTTGTTTCATACGCAGCAGACGCAGTTACCAGGGCTGTGAGGTCGGTCCTGTTCTATGGTTTTTGGGGGTCACCATCTATGGTTTTTTGGGGTCACAACAACACAAACACACTCTCACACACACACACTAGTGGACGGTACTGGTGGAAGGTCCACCAGAACCTTCCAGGGTTACTGTACCTTCCACCAGTACCTTCCTTTGGGTCCACCAGTGCCTTCCTTTGGGTCCACCAGTACCTTCCTTTGGGTCCACCAGTACCCTCCGGAGGGTCCACCAGTACCTTCCGGGGTCCACCACAGGGTGTTGTTCCTCTCCAGAGATAGCTCAGTCCGTTGTGGCCATGACTCCTCCTGTGGCAGTACGGCTTGCAGTATACGCAGAGTCAAAGGCAAAGACAGCTGGGGAACTTTGTTGAGACATGGACATAGCTGAATGCGTCTGGCGGGTGCTTGCAGCCACTTGATGTCGTCTCTGAAAAATTGCAGATATACGTCCACTTAGAAAGCTCGAATTAAACTGATTTTATCTTTTAGAATGTTCCAAAAAAAATTTTTGTTAAAGTTTACTTGGCACTGAATCAATGTGAAATGTTCTGGAGGTAAATATAAACAAAAAGTCACTGTGAAGGTTAGGAAAGCAAAGTTTATTTGGTGAATAATTCCCATTTTCTCTACTTTGGCGTTAAAAGCAATAAGGAGATAACTCTTGTTACCCAGAAACGAAAAATAGTTAATGCACAGTACAGTTGCCGGCATGGAATCCATACCTTGTAAAGCATAAAACTTTAAGTTGAAAAAGTGTAGAGGTTTGCAGCAGGATTAGTGGGTGAGCTAAGAGGGTTAAGCTGTGATGATAGGTTGAAGGATCTGGATCTTACAACCCTGGAGGATATCAGGAAACAGAAGAGAGATGATCACAACGTACAAGATACTGTTGGGGGGTAAGGATCAAAGTAGACAAGAACTGCCTCACTAAACTGATAAGACAGTAGGACAAGAGGAAGCAAGAAACGCAAATGAGTTGAAGAAACCTGAGGAAATACTCATTCCATGGACGGGTGGGCAAGTGGGGTGCATTAAGAAATGATGACGTAGAGGCCACCTCCATCCACAACTTTATGGCCAGATTCAACCAAAGAATTCGAACGTCAGAAGAGTTTAAGCCCTAACCACAACAGGTACAACGAGTCGAGCAGATGGGGGCTTAAAAAAGAGTTCGATCTCACGTGCCCGTAATCACCGAGTGGCAAGCACTGACTCACAGGTTAACACTTCATACAGCAGACACTCCACTCTCAGAACTGAAAGATGCGACACGAAGCTTAAACGGCAGGAGACTACGAAACAAGCCAAAGAGTTCGAAGGAGTTGAATCTCGCTTCTCTGTGAGCCCAGATAAGAAAGCATGTATAGGCCAGCACTCTTTTTTCCCCTCTTCACCGCTCCACTCTCTCTCTCTCAACCTCTTCCTCCCGACCTCCAACCGGTTAACCCGCCCGCTGGTCCTTCTACACGACTCGTTAATATCGGTTTATGGCCACAAATTTGATGAGTCTGTCTTCCAGTTTTTATTATATACCCCAGGACTGTCCTTTCCTCTCACCCCCCCCCCCTCTCTCTCTCTCTCTCTCTCTCTCTCTCTCTCTCTCTCTCTCTCTCTCTCTCTCTCTCTCTCTCTCTCTCTCTCCTTCTCTCCTTCTCTCCCTCTCCTTCTCTCCCCTCCTTCTCTCCCCTCCTTCTCTCCCCTCCTTCTCTCCCCTCCTTCTCTCCCTCCACCTCTCTCCCTCTTCCTTCTTAATACCCGTTTTATCTTTAAGTTCTTCCTTATCCTCTGTCCACAGTTCCCCCTCCCACAGTGCTTCCTTCGTTTTTTCCCATTTCCTTCACTTATTTTCTCTTCGTTCCCTCCCTGCCTCATTCTTCCATTTTTTTCTCTCTTCGTCTCCTCACCCAGGCCATGATGGCAGCCAATTCCTACCCCTCCTATCGTCTCCCTCTCCTGCTTTGCTACCCCCCTCCCTTCACCTCCCCGCTCCCATCACCTTTCCCAACATTTTCCCCCTTCCCTCTCCCCTCTATACTCTTCCACTGGTGATGGTGGACGAGCCAAAGCCATTTCTCCTTTTTATTATGTCGATGTAAGTTTTTTTTTTTTAAGATTTTCAGTTGAACTTTGAATTATCATTATATATTTGACATACAGTGATGCTATTCGAAGTGGTACGGTAGTGGGACATTCGGTAGTTGTAATGGTACTATTAGTAGTATATTAGTAAACAGTAGTCATTATAGTAGGTTGCACACATTTCCAGGGAGAGACACAGGCTATATTGAGAAGCACACGAACCATAGAACCTTAGTCTTTATTAGTGCCCACGAAGAGCCTCAGATGTAACCCTAGCTAGCAAGGCAGCCGTGAAACACACACAACATTAAAGTACAGTTCGTACCATTTCTCGGCAGCAGCGATTGCAAAATTGCATACATGATGTATTATCTCTGGCTCCCGAATAAGGAAAATAACTGTGTAAGACGGCTCCTCTCAAGTCTAAACCCGCCCCACTGGACCTCTCAGAGAGGTAATTATCAGGGGAAACCGCCAAGCATTATGCCTATATGGCACTTGGAAAGGGTCAGGATAAGGGTTTAGGATGGGATGGCGGGAAAAGGATGGTGTCCAACCACTTGGACGATCGGGAATTGTAACGCCGACCTGCATGAAGCGAAACCGTCGCTCTACCGTCCAGTCCAAGTGGTTAGACAGAAAGGGAGAGAAACAGACGGACGGATATTACAGACAGACCACGGTAGACGCAGTGAGGAGGGGCTCCATAGACCACACTAAAACAACAAAACAGCCCCCTCTCTCTCTCTCCCCCAACGCGCTGTTAAGGACTGGAACACACACAAACACACAAATTATAATAATAATCATAAGACAGTGGAGAGAGGAAACAGATCATCTCGGCATCGTGGGCGGCCATTCCCGATTCCATTCTTGGTGCCATAAAAACAGCGACGCCAAGCCAAGCGCATCGGCCGGTTTCCTCTTGCCTGCAGACTCTCCTCCTCCTCCTCCTCCTTTACGTGAAGAGGCGAGGAAAAATAGAGAAGGGGAAGAGAGGGCAGAGGAAAACGTAATATGAAAAATATGTACGTAAAAAAAAAAGATGCAGCTGATGCAGGAGATTGACTGGGATGGAAGAGAGGAGATGATAAAAAATAAAGATAAAAGGAAGTAATGAAGATAAAGCGAAAGAAACGGGGGGAAAAATGTAGTAGTGGTGCCAGTTGTAGACTAATCAGTAGCAGTTGAAGAAGGGTAAACACACCCTTAAAAAAAAAAGGGCATGGTTGATAAGGAATTGAAGCTTTTCTTCTCTTGCTTAAGATAGCAAATAAGGAATTGAAGCTTCTCTTCTCTTGCTTAAGATAGCAAATAAGGAATTGGAGCTTTTGTTCTCTTACTTAAGATAGCAAATAAGGAATTGAAGCTCTTCTTCTCTTGCTTAAGATAGCAAATAAGGAATTGGAGCTTTTGTTCTCCTACTTTAGATAGCAAATAAGGAATTGAAGCTTTTCTTCTCTTGCTTAAGATAGCAAATAAGGAATTGAAGCTTTTCTTCTCTTGCTTAAGATAGCAAATAAGGAATTGAAGCTTTTCTTCTCTTGCTTAAGATAGCAAATAAGGAATTGAAGCTTTTCTTCTCTTGCTTAAGATAGCAAAGAGAGACCACCATACACGAAGTAATAGTAGTGAGCGGAAATCTTGTTTCTTTTAAGCATTGGAGATCATTTAGTGGCAGCGAGGTGTTCCCTTGCACGTAATCTCGGGGAACACAATGCAAAAACCATAACAATAGCTAACTTAAACAGTGTAGATAGGCAGTATGTCGGCCTGTAGATGATGATTGATGATAATGGTGATTATTGCAATGATAAGGCAAACAATGACTCCATTAGCCACAGCAACAATAATGATAATGTCTGGATATAGACTCATCACTTTAAAGCCATTGAAGGATTACTTGTGCACCCTGTACTCATCCTGTGAAAGGTAGTCTATTGTACTTCTTTCTCTTGAGGTTATCTTGAGATGATTTCAGGGCTTAGCGTCCCAGCGGCTCGGTCCTCGACCAGGCCTCCTTTTTGTTACACACCCCCAGGAAGCAGAGGCTAACTCCCAGGTACCTATTTACTGCTAGGTAACAGGGGCATCAGGGTGACATAAACATTTTTGCCTATTTGTCTCTGCCCCCACCAAGGATCGAACCCGGAACTTAAGGACTACGAATCCGAAGCGCTGTCCACTCAGCTGTAACGCTTCCCATACTCATCGTGTGAGCGCGAGCTTGTTGTGCACCCCATACTCATCGTGTGAGCGGGAGTTTATTGTGCAACCCCATACTCATCGTGTGAGCGCGAGTTTATTGTGCACCCCATACTCATCGTGTGAGTGCGAGTTTATTGTGCACCCCATACTCATCGTGTGAGTGCGAGTTTATTGTGCACCCCATACTCATCGTGTGAGCACGAGTTTATTGTGCACCCCATACTCATCGTGTGAGGGAAAGCACAAAAAGATAACCTAGGACACATTGGTCTGAATCACACGAAGACTTGGTTTAACTTGTTCTGTGAAGAGGAGCATCCCACGTTTCTTATCTCAGTAACTCTCCACACTGTGAAGACAAAAATAATGAATGTAAAGTTTACATTCATTCCCGCCCCTATCCCCCCTCCCCCCCCCCCCCTGCTAAATATTATCCTGCCTATTGTACTGATTTCTTCTGTTCACTGCCCCTTCTCACTTTTCCCCCTCCCTCCCTTATTCACATCCCCCTTGCATATCCTCCCCCCCCATTTATCTCTCTCCCCCCCCCATCTCCACATCCTTCACCATTCATACGACACTGAATAAAATTGTGTAAAATAATATACATATGTGTATGGGTATTCTTAAGCTTCTCAAAACTTTAAGAGTCGAGAATATTTTAAAAAACAAAAATAAAAATCCATCTTTTAAAAAAATTATGTAAGCCTTTAAAACTGAACAAAAAAACACAAATCCCCAACAAGGTGGCAGGATACAGGATTACTTAAAGGATACAGGATTACTTAAGTGAACATTACAACTACAGAACCTTACTAATGCATAAGTGAAACTTAAATCGCGCAATTCTCTGTGTTCCTGAAACTACCACACACAACACCTGCCTCCACACCTGCTTCTTGCATGTCTATGTTGCAACCGGTAGTCTTCCTCCCACCAGCTGTCAGTCACTTCAACTGTCTTAAGGAACGTGACTGCCGCATTTCTACTATAGCTCCTATTGCTACTATACTGTTTCCAATACAACTGCTTTTACTATTGCTACTACTACTACTACTACGACTACTACTACTTCTACTACTATTCTACTCGTACCCATGCTACACCTACTCCTACTAAAACTATGCACCCTGCGAGGCCAATCATGATGGCCTTATCCGTCATCATTCTTCATAATACACAACTTTTGTCCTCGTTCACTTACGTGGCGGGTTTAATTTGAGGATTCTGGCTCGTCTCAAGGCTTGGCCGTACACCAGGGAGGGGGAGCCACAGCCCCACTGACCACCTCCCGCCCCCCCCCCCTCTCTCTCTCTCTCTCTCTCTCTCTCTCTCTCTCTCTCTCTCTCTCTCTCTCTCTCTCTCTCTCTCTCTCCCTCCCTCCCTCCCCGCTTCTCTCTCTCCCCGCTTCTCTCTCTCCTCGCTTCTCTCTCTCCCCGCTTCTCTCTCTCTCTTTCTCTCTCTCTCTCTCTCTCTCTCTCTCTCTCTCTCTCTCTCTCTCTCTCTCTCTCTCTCTCTCTCTCCCTCTCCCTCTCCCTCTCCCCCTCCCCCTCCCCCTCCCCCCCCCTTTGTTTTACCGAGTAGCAAATGGGGAGGAACATTTTGCCTAGCCGGAATTGTACAAACCCAGGCAGCCCACCTAACCTATCGAGGCCGGTGTATAGCGAACGTCAATATTTCGAGTGCTTCTGTGTTTTACCAATAAGTTGTTTTTTTAATAACGGTTGATTCCGTAAATAATGCTGGGTATTAGGAGTGAACGGGATGCTCACTCGCCCTCAAGATGACCATCGCGCCATCTCCGTGACCGCAGCCTCCCTCACCATCCTCACCACAGTCACTATCCACACAAGTTACTGTTTCATCCACTGTTACACTCTTCCCTCCGCTCTCATCACTATCACCACTCCCTAATCACCACCACAACCTGCTGTCTTGGGGGTCCTGGACCGTCTTCTGGGGGTCCTGAACCGTCTTCTGGGGTCCTGGACCGTCTTCGGTCGTCCTGGACCGTCTTCGGTCGTCCTGGACCGTCTTCGGTCGTCCTGGACCGTCTTCGGTCGTCCTGGACCGTCTTCGGTCGTCCTGGACCGTCTTCGGTCGTCCTGGACCGTCTTCGGTCGTCCTGGACCGTCTTCGGTCGTCCTGGACCGTCTTCGACCGTCCTGGACCGAGGTATTTGGCAAACATCTCCGCCTTTGTGGTCTTGCCTCATTGACCGAACGACATACATTTTACAATGAATTTGCTGTGTGTTAAAGAGAAGCTGCCGTGCACGTTGCCATGGTCGTGAAGCTGTCGTGCTTGTTGCCATGGTCGTGAAGCTGTCGTGCTTGTTGTCATGGTCGTGACGCTGTCGTGTTTGTTGCCATGGTCGTGAAGCTGTCGTGCTTGTTGCCATGGTCGTGACGCTGTCGTGCTTGTTGCCATGGTCGTGACGCTGTCGTGCTTGTTGCCATGGTCGTGAAGCTGTCGTGCTTGTTGCCATGGTCGTGAAGCTGTCGTGCTTGTTGCCATGGTCGTGACGCTGTCGTGCTTGTTGCCATGGTCGTGACGCTGTCGTGCTTGTTGCCATGGTCGTAATGCTGTCGTGCTTGTTGCCATGGTCGTGAAGCTGTCGTGCTTGTTGCCATGGTCGTGACGCTGTCGTGCTTGTTGCCATGGTCGTGACGCTGTCGTGCTTGTTGCCATGGTCGTGATGCTGTCGTGCTTGTTGCCATGGTCGTGAAGCTGTCGTGCTTGTTGTCATGGTCGTGAAGCTGTCGTGCTTGTTGCCATGGTCGTGAAGCTGCCGTGCACGTTGCCATGGTCGTGACGCTGTCGTGCTTGTTGCCATGGTCGTGAAGCTGGCGTGCTTGTTGCCATGGTCGTGAAGCTGTCGTGCTTGTTGCCATGGTCGTGAAGCTGTCGTGCTTGTTGCCATGGTCGTGAAGCTGTCGTGCTTGTTGTCATGGTCGTGAAGCTGTCGTGCTTGTTGCCATGGTCGTGAAGCTGCCGTGCACGTTGCCATGGTCGTGACGCTGTCGTGCTTGTTGCCATGGTCGTGAAGCTGGCGTGCTTGTTGCCATGGTCGTGAAGCTGCCGTGCACGTGGCCATGGTCGTGAAGCTGGCGTGCTTGTTGCCATAATCACAAGCGATTTAAGGCGCTGGAATTCCCCGTTGTATGAGGTTCGAACTCCGTATCTTCGCGAGCCACTCGAGTGTTCGAAAAAGAAAAACATACGACTACAAAATGGAACATTAATTTTCCTCTCGTTCCTCGTATCCGTTACGTGCGAACAGCGCACCGTAACAACGTAAAAATAGCGGTGGTTACGAAGCCTGTTGGCTGGGCGTTCCATTTAGTGTGAGGCATCAAATGATGGCCAGAAAGGGGGGGGGGGAGGATATGCCCCCAGGTGGCGGGCATAGCGTGACGGAACAGATGTGGGGGGTTGGGGGTGTTGGAGAGAGAGAGGTGGGGGAGGGAGAAGAGGGGAAAGGGGGTGTGAATAGGCGGCGCCAGTAATGCTATTCTTCCCCTCCCCCCAAGACCTAGGAGGATCAAGTCACCTCCCTCTACTCCCCCCCCCCCACAGGCATCTCCTGCAGAGCCGGAGCCACCCAGGTGGCCAGAGAGACGGGCACGTGGCTCCCCTCACGTGGCGCCTTAGTGAGGGGAAGGTACGTGACAGCCTCCTCCTCCTCCTCCTGCCACTCAGGGATGGGTGATAGTGGAGGATGGGGGAGACGAGCACCCCCTTGTACGTATGTGATGGGTGGGGAAGTGGGGGGAAAGGAGACTTGATCCTCCTTCGTTTCTCTAGAGATTCCGGAGCCTTATCAGGAGCATACAGCTACACATATTAAAGACTCCAGTCCGGCCGCATCTAGAATATCCTCCAGTACCACTGAGTGTCTTAAAAACTAACATGCTAAACCCGCAAGACATGCAACATATGGTGCTCCGAAGATCAGCAAAACACCGTCCACCATATGATCAGACAATCCAGGAGCTCCAGGAACTCCTGAACACCATGGTAATGTTAGAAGACCCAATGTTAGTAAGATTACTCCCACAGCTGGTGGCCCAAGATGAGACGCCCCACTCCCACAGCTGGTGGCCCAAGATGAGACGCCCCATTCCCACAGCTGGTGGCCCAAGATGAGACGCCCCATTCCCACAGCTGGTGGCCCAAGATGAGACGCCCCATTCCCACAGCTGGTGGCCCAAGATGAGATGCCCCATTCCCACAGCTGGTGGCCCAAGATGAGACGCCCCATTCCCACAGCTGGTGGCCCAAGATGAGATGCCCCACTCCCACAGCTGGTGGCCCAAGATGAGACGCCCCATTCCCACAGCTGGTGGCCCAAGATGAGATGCCCCACTCCCACAGCTGGTGGCCCAAGATGAGACGCCCCATTCCCACAGCTGGTGGCCCAAGATGAGACGCCCCATTCCCACAGCTGGTGGCCCAAGATGAGACGCCCCATTCCCACAGCTGGTGGCCCAAGATGAGATGCCCCACTCCCACAGTTGGTGGCCCAAGATGAGACGCCCCATTCCCACAGCTGGTGACCCAAGATGAGATGCCCTACTCCCACAGCTGGTGGCCCAAGATGAGACGCCCCACTCCCACAGCTGGTGGCCCAAGATGAGACGTCCCACTCCCACAGTTGGTGGCCCAAGACGAGACGCCCCACTCCCACAGCTGGTGGCCCAAGATGAGACGCCCCATTCCCACAGCTGGTGGCCCAAGATGAGACGCCCCATTCCCACAGCTGGTGGCCCAAGATGAGATGCCCCACTCACACAGTTGGTGGCCCAAGATGAGATGCCCCACTCCCACAGCTGGTGACCCAAGATGAGATGCCCTACTCCCACAGCTGGTGGCCCAAGATGAGACGCCCCACTCCCACAGCTGGTGGCCCAAGATGAGACGTCCCACTCCCACAGTTGGTGGCCCAAGACGAGACGCCCCACTCCCACAGCTGGTGGCCCAAGATGAGACGCCCCACTCCCACAGCTGGTGGCCGAAATTTGTATCGATCTACTCGATGAAAACCAAGCCCTAGACTACATAATTCCTAAATGAAATATCGAAAAAAACTGACTCCATTCACAGTTTAAATGTAGATATGATAGAATCCAGTAGGCTCAGGAATCTGTACATCAGTTGATTGACTGTTGAGAGGCGGGGCCAAAGAGCCAGAGCTCAGCCCCCGCAAGCACAACTAGGTGAGTACAACTAGGTGAGTACACACAAGCGGTGGTGATGAATGGAACAGCTCGGTGTGTCCAGGGCAGGTGTGTCCAGGGCAGGTGTGTCCAGGGCAGGTGTGTCCAGGGCAGATATTTAGATGGCAATAAACGCACGCTACAGTGACGGTGAATAGAACAGGTGTGTCCAGGACAGGTGTGTCCAGGACAGGTGTGTCCAGGACAGGTGCACACAGCTACGGTGATTGGTGTGAGAGATTAATGGGTCCCTTTACCCTCTATATCTGACCCCTCTCTTCCTCTCTCCCCCTCCCCCCCCCTCTCTCTCTCTCTCTCTCTCTCTCTCTCTCTCTCTCTCTCTCTCTCTCTCTCTCTCTCTCTCTCTCTCTCTCTCTCTCTCTCTCTCTCTCTCTCTCGCCCTCCTTCCCCTCGTCTGTTATCGGTCTCCCTCCCACCCACCTCGATCTGTCGCTCTCTAACACCCACACTCTCTCCCTCCACTCGCTCCCACATGTAGAAAAGAGTAAACTCCTAAGAAGATTGTGTTTAGCCTGAAAGAGGTTAATAACATTTAAGATATACTGAGGGAAGCTGCTTGTTGCAAATATACACAAGACAACTGCTTGTAACGGATACTCCGGGCAGCTGCTTGTAACAGATAAACAGGGCAGCTGCTTGTAACAGATAAACAGGGCAACTGCTTCTAACAGATAAACAGGGCAGCTGCTTCTAACAGATAAACAGGGCAGCTGCTTGTAACAGATAAACAGGGCAGCTGCTTGTAACAGATAAACAGGGCAGCTGCTTGTAACAGATAAACAGGGCAGCTGCTTGTAACAGATAAACAGGGCAGCTGCTTCTAACAGATAAACAGGGCAACTGCTTCTAACAGATAAACAGGGCAGCTGCTTCTAACAGATAAACAGGGCAACTGCTTCTAACAGATAAACAGGGCAACTGCTTCTAACAGATAAACAGGGCAGCTGCTTGCTTGTAACAGACACAAACACGTAAGATGACAGAGGTGTGTCTAGGCGAGGCCAGGAAGGTCATTTAGACAAATAATTATCACGCTAAACGGTGTTTTTTGTTCATAGTTAATATAGTTTTCTGGTATAATATTTCTTGTTGATACTAATCCTGATATTTCATCGAATCTGTTTTCACTAATAAAACGCTTAATGGTTGAAGATATTATTTACTTCTAATGTCGTAACCGACCGAAGCAGTGACTTTAGTACTGTCAACTGTCTTTTTGGTGTTGCAGTCGTCACTGTCCCTAGTCACTGTCCCGTAGGCACTGTTAGGTAAGCAGTACCATCTACCACCACTTCCATGTGGCTAACAGATGCTTGGACCACAACGGTTTTTTTTTTTTTAGCTTACCCTATACGCCCACACCACGCGCCACGCCCTGGCCAGGAGGTACGAGGGAGAGAGAGAAAATGGGAGAGGAAGAGGAAGAGAGAGAGAGAGAAAGATTGGTCCAATGAAGGAAGAATGGGGAAAGAAACCAAGGAGGGTGGTGGTGAGGAGGGGGCATGACTAGGCCCCGGCACTGTGACCCACGCGCGTGCAACACACACACACACACACACACACACACACACACACACACACACACACACACACACACACACACACATACTATACACAGCTGCCGAAAGAACACAGAAAAGTCAACTTTTTCGGATAGAGTGGTAGACGGTTGGAACAAGTAAAGTGGTGGAGGCCAAAACCGTCATTAGTTTCAAAGTGTTATTTGACCAAGAGTGCTGGGAAGACGGGACACCACGAGCATCCTGTAACCTCCCCGTTACAGGCTGTCCTCCACCCCCTTACTGTCTGTCCTGCGTTCTGCATAACTACTCATTACAGGACATTACCTCGGCTGCTCCATCTACCCTTTTCCACCCGTCTCCTCCTCTGGAGAGTGCCAGCTACCCTATACCACAACTTCCCACTACTTTAACAGTGAAAATCACTACATTTCCCCCATTGTGCTGCGTCCCCCCATGTTTCGTCTAATTTTCCTTGGAGAGTGCCATCTAAGTCATTTACCCTCTTTTCCACCCTTCCCTCGCCCCCGGCAATGATATATTTCCATTTCTTAGTCCCCAAAGGCGGGGCCACCCACCCCCCTTTCCCACTCCATATAGTCCCCACAGACAAGGCCATCCACCCTCTGTTTCTCTCAGCCGACTGACATGTCTATGAAAAACCCAGCCGGGGCCACCCTTGTATAGGAGCAACAATATCGTCACCTCCAACATGTCACTTGCCAGGGTCATTAGCAGCTTATGTCATGACGGATGGGAGGGGGGAAGGGGGAGATGGAGAGAGAGATGAGGAAGAGGAGGGAAGTGAAAAGGAAGAAGGTAACTGTAGGACTAGCCAAGGGAGAGGACATGATTTAGTGTCACACCTTTCTCTTGCACTATGACTGTGAAAGAGAGAGAGAGAGAGAGAGAGAGAGAGAGAGAGAGAGAGAGAGAGAGAGAGAGAGAGAGAGAGAGAGAGAGAGAGAGAGAGAACTCATTAAGGTTGAATTATTAAGTGGCAAGGCACATGTGGTCGATCGTACGTCAGCAAGCTTGGCACACACATGGCATCCTCTTCCCAGCCCGCCCACTTCCACCCTTCCCCCGGTCATCCCCCTCCCAAATCATCCCCCTCCTCCAATCACCCCCCCCCCCTCCTCCAATCATCCCCCTCCTCCAATCACCCCCCCCCTCCTCCAATCATCCTCCTCCAATCCTCCCCCTCCCTAACTCTCTCCTTTCTGGGCGTCTACACAGGCCTAGCTACGAGGATGCCTAGATCTCTCAACTTGAAGAAGAGGGTACATGATCACTGTATACAAGATACTAAGGGGGAATAGACAGCGTAGAAAGGACAACTTCTTAAAAATTTCGAGATAGTACAAGAGCACACAAGTGAAAGCTGAAACAAAATGCTAATGAGTCTTAGAAATGCAAAGAAATACTCATTTCTTTGATATTTCGAACCTCATGATAGGTTAATTATAACGGAACAGGTAAATAAGGGTTAGACACAGAGTTTACCTCCACTACCACGTATTCACTTATAGGTAAGCACAACCTCCTTCCCCCTTCCCCTTGCTATCCCCCCCCCCCTCAACCTCTCCATCTGAACTTTAGTCTGTGTGTCTCTCTCTCTCTCTCTCTCTAGATAGATAGATAGATAGATAGATAGATAGATAGATAGATAGATAGATAGATAGATAGATTTCTAGTTGATTATCATGCCTTGCACTTAATTAATTTCTCCTCCTCTGTGTTGGACAAACTTGAAGTAGTACAGAATGAAGCCATGAGGATAATTCTTGGTGCCCCAAGATGCACAAGAATCATCAACATGAGGGAAGAACTGAAGCTTCCAACCCATACTAGAGAGGATTTAAATTTAAATCTGTGTTCTTCTCCTAGTTATCCTTTTTTAAAGAAGTTCGAGGGGGAAATTAAATTTCAGAAAATCTCGAAGATGCTTTGCTTCTAAGGGCATGCGTCTTCAACATTCAGAAATGAGCAGTGACTAACAATGGTTGAAGGCATGGCATTAGTGTTTAATAAGTGTGATAATACTGACGAGTTCATTTTAACAGTAGCATCGATGATTCGTTCATTCAGGTGTGTGAGAAGGGGAGTCTAACCCCTCCCTTCCCTCAAGAATATTCGAAGAAGGAATCCATTCCTTCCCTAAAAACAAATGAGCAGCGTTTCTTTCATTTTGAGTTTGCTTCATTTTCTGCCGCACGGGTTCCTGTGGTGACTGTGCTTTTCCAAGTTTTGACGGTCCTGAGCAAGCGACTCCCAAGTACTGGCGTTGATGTCCAGGTCTTTGAGGGTCACCTTGAGGTAGTCCTTGAATCGTTTTTTCTGCCTCCTAACAGATCGCGGGCCCTGGTATAATTCTCTATTCAGCAGCTGTTTAGGCAATTAGCTCTCGGGTATTCTGAAAACGAGAGGAGAAATAGATTAGTTAGAAAGGCGGGGTCCAGGAGCTAATAGCTCGCTTATGAAGGCACAAATAGTAAATATTCTCACACACACACGCACACATAGAGGGTGTCAGCCACAGCTGCTGAGTGGACAGCGCTCTGGACTCGTAATCCAAGGGTCCGGGTTCGATCCCAGTCGATGGCGGAAACCAATGGGCAGAGTTTCTTTCACCCCTTGATGGCCCTGTTACCTAGCAGTAAATAGATTCCTGGGAGTTAGACAGTTGCTGCGGGCTGCTTCTTGAATGTGTATGTGTATGTATGGGAAAAAAAGAAAAATCAGTCGAATGATTGACAGTTGAGAGGCGGGCCGAAAGAGCCAGAGCTCAACTCCAGCAAGCACAACTCGGTGAATACAACTAGGTTAATACACACACATCAATACACCCTTGTAAAGGTGGACGTTTTTATTGTCCTGGCCACCTACAAAGAAAGGCAAATCAATTATAATAACGAAAAAGTATATGTACACTCCGTGGTGTAACCAGCGCGCGAGAGAAATAGATATACATAGATAGATAATAGATATTATGTGTGTACAAATCAACAATACACAACTTTAGCCTGATCACAATACCTGACAACCCCCTGAGAGACTCACAATACAAGTTACACAATAGGACCACTCTACATGATTGTGTGTATATATATATATATGTATTCCATATTTAATTTGTCTCAAATTGTAACATTTTTATTTTGTATTCTAATTTTTCGTGAATTTAATTATTGTTATTATTAATGGTTTCTGTTTCGTTTTGTTTGTTCCTTGTCGACCAAAAACAATGACAAGAGGAAGAGCTGAATTAGAGAAAATAACTCGCGAATAGAGATGAGTGAGTAATAAGGATGAGTCGCACTGGGGTGATAGTTACTCATCACCCGTGATGAGTAACAGGGCACTTGTTGTCCTGAGTAATGAGGAAATGCTGACTCCTTGTGGGTTTAGTGATTATTTAGTTTAATGGTTGGTGGGTTTAATTTTATGGAGGGTTGATTGATTGATCGGTTTTATTTGTTGAGGGGTAAATGGGGGTGGGGCGGATTCAGTGGTCAATGATTGGGGTTGGTTTTAATCGTTGGGTTACCTTAAATATGGGTGATTGGGGAGAGATAAGAAGTACTTTGGGTGGTCTACACTCACACTCACTCACACACTCTCACTTTCACGCAATATTACTTCTCATCGTGGCACTTGAGTTGCCACTAGAAACAGTGGCACTCATTCCGCCATCTCGGTGGCACCCAGATTTTGGCAGGGATGCTTAGAGCATTTAGAGCTGATGGAGAGTGGTGGTACTCAGGTTGTGGTGGTGACTCAGATTGTGGTAGTGGTACTCTGAATGTGGTGGTGGCACTCCAGGCTCGATAGTTATGGTGATGGAGATTCTAACAGTAGGCACAGATTGACGGGAGTGGTTGATGGTCGTACTATAGTGCTTAACAAGTTGTGGTGGTGGTTGATCCTTCGCCTCATTCTCCTAACCAGCTTCCCCCCTTCACCCACCTCCCCCAACTTTCCCCCCACTTCCCCTTCCCCCTCCCGGTAAGCAAGGGGTGG
Source organism: Procambarus clarkii (assembly GCF_040958095.1). Taxonomy (NCBI): domain Eukaryota; kingdom Metazoa; phylum Arthropoda; class Malacostraca; order Decapoda; family Cambaridae; genus Procambarus; species Procambarus clarkii. The sequence continues at coordinate 2,759,554 of NC_091177.1, forward strand.
AGGGGGCGTGTAGTAATGGTAGTAGGAAGTGGCGTTTGTACACCGCGCCACGCCCGGAAGTTGTAGCAGCTAAGGGTATAAGCCCTTAATGGCAATGAAAGAAAGTATGCAACATGGACTGAGAGAGAGAAAGAGAGAGAGAGAGAGAGAGAGAGAGAGAGAGAGAGAGAGAGAGAGAGAGAGGAGACAAGGTAGGGAGAAGGTTCGTGGGAGGGAAATACGAGACGGGAGGAGGGAGAGGCAGGGAAGGAGTAGAGGGGGACAGATTTCGGTATGAAGCGGTGAAGTAATTTGTTGTTTCTTGTTAATTACTGGAACAGGTGGTTGAGTTGAGGCTCCTGCTGCCTCATGGGTGATGTGTTGATCCACACAGCCGTCAGTGTGGCGTGTTGATCCGCACAGCCGTCAGTGTGGTGTGTTGATCCACACAGCCGTCAGTGTGGTGTGTTGATCCACACAGCCGTCAGTGTGGTGTGTTGATCCACACAGTCGTCAGTGTGGTGTGTTGATCCACACAGCCGTCAGTGTGGTGTGTTGATCCACACAGCCGTCAGTGTGGTGTGTTGATCCACACAGTCGTCAGTGTGGTGTGTTGATCCACACAGCCGTCAGTGTGGTGTGTTGATCCACACAGCCGTCAGTGTGGTGTGTTGATCCACACAGCCGTCAGTGTGGTGTGTTGATCCATACAGCCGTCAGTGTGGTGTGTTGATCCACACATCCGTCAGTGTGGTGTGTTGATCCATACACTACACACATCGGTGTAGTGTATGTGTGTGTGTGTGTTCAGGGACGCACTGTCAGTCCCTGCGTTGAGGGCTCCACCTTGGAGGTGTTGTGGGAGTACGTTTCCTTCCTTGATTTTCGTAGGTCGAGTCGCAGCTGCCACGGCTCGTAGGTCGAGTCGCAGCTGCCACGGCTTGTAGGTCGAGTCGCAGCTGCCCACGGCTCGTAGGTCGAGTCGCAGCTGCCCACGGCTCGTAGGTCGAGTCGCAGCTGCCCACGGCTCGTAGGTCGAGTCGCAGCTGCCACGGCTCGTAGGTCGAGTCGCAGCTGCCACGGCTCGTAGGTCGAGTCGCAGCTGCCACGGCTCGTAGGTCGAGTCGCAGCTGCCACGGCTCGTAGGTCGAGTCGCAGCTGCCACGGCTCGTAGGTCGAGTCGCAGCGCCCGCGGCGGTGGTGGTGGCGGCTTGTAGTCCGGAATAATTAAATTAGATCGATCTTCTGGTATAATATTGTACAGGACTTGAATAATGTGTGCTTAAGATTATTGAGTATTAAGTCCTCTACATCTCATCGGGATTAAGACAGTTTGGTTTTCTATTGACACCCCCCCCCCCACCTTCGATTCCTTTCTGGAAGCTGCTTTCTAATTTATTTCTGATCATTCTGACTGTTGCTGTTACAAGTGTCTGGACAAAGCTGCAGGTGGATCGAGGTTTATTTCTGACCAAACATTCTTAGTTTTCGCCCATTTTTGCGTAGGAGTAATGGTTTTATAGCTCTGTCTTGAATAGTTTCAATTGCGGGATTCAAATCTTCGATTAGAGATGCTGACCAAGACAGTACTGGCAACAGCGCCAGGATTGTTTTAGACACTTTAGAGTCTAAAACTAGGACTTTTTGTCCTAGTTTTAGGACAAAATATATTAGGGGGACTCCCCCTAAAATATATTACAAATATATTAGGGGGACTCCCGGTTTGCCTCCTGCCTTCTCAGTCTAAAAGTCTAAAACTAGTCTAAAAAAAGTCTAAAGAGTCTAAAACTAGGACTTTTTGTCCTAGTGTTAGACTCTAGTGTCCTATACTTGCTGGGCTTCTGGCCTGTCATGATCATTGTCCGGTGCTGACGAGGTCATCGCTGAAGCTTATCAGAAGTGTGGTGGTGGCGGAGGATGTTTGACCTTGTTGTTTTGACCTTTGACCTTACGTTTCCATCAAGGTATTGACCAGTTTGGGGTTGTGCACTCTACTGTGCACCGCGCTGTTGGTGAAAAGTCTTTGTTCTGACTTATTTTTTGTGTGTACTCACCTATATGTGCTTGCAGGATCGAGCATTGACTCTTGGATCCCGCCTAAAGTAATCCCGCCTGTGTGTGTGTGTGTATGTGTGTGTGTGTGTGTGTGTGTGTGTGTGTGTGTGTGTGTGTGTGTGTGTGTGTGTGTGTGCGTGTGTGTGTGTGTGTGCGTGTGTGTGTGTGGTTAAATTGGTAAACACGGACGCGGGTAAATGCGATGCTTCCGCTTCTTCTCAGACGAGTGTGGGATTACAAATAGCCTTGTCAAAAAAAAACTTCGCAGAATCTTAGGAAGTTACTAATTGTCTGTAGTCCTGAGCAAGGCTGTTCCTGCCCTAGAACCCAAGTATGTTTGGAAAAAAAAAGGCTAAACTTTTTATATGAGTCTGTTCTGAATATTTTTATAAGCTGTCTTTGCTGTAGATATCAGGAGTGATATATGACGGTTTTTGGGTCATCATTGGTTTGATATCAGTCGCCTACAAGCAACGTGGAATTGGAGTAGGCGAGTGAGAGGGGGGGAGAAAGAACAGGTAGAAGAGGGGAACCGTCCTCTCACTCTACCCTCAGTCACCATCCCTTCCCCTGACCCCTCATCAGACATCATCACCTTCTCCCCTCTCACCTCCACACCCCCTCCCGGCCAGTGGCACTACTCCTGGCAGCTATAATATCCTGTAGACCACCTGAGACAATTATTGCTTTCTCCAGCTGCTTCCTTATACCTGGCCAGGGAGGAGGGTCGAGGGAGAGAGGGGAGGGGGGTCGAAGGAGAGAGGGGAGGGGGGTCGAGGGAGAGAGGGGATGAGGAGGGTCTAGGGAGGGAGGGGGGAGATAATAAAGCTTCTCACGTAGAAGGAAAACATACAAAAAGGATGACTAGATAAGATGTTAAAAAGGAAAAAATATGAAACACGAACAGATGAAGAAAGAATGTATCATGGCCATCTCTCTCTCTCTTTCTCTCTCTCTCTCTCTCTTTCTCTCTCTCTCTCTCTCTCTCTCTCTCTCTCTCTCTCTCTCTCTCTCTCTCTCTCTCTCTCTCTCTCTCTCTCTCTCTCTCTCTCTCTCTCTCTCACTCTCTCTCTCTCACTCTCTCTCTCTCACTCTCTCTCTCTCACTCTCTCTCTCTCTCTCTCTCTCTCTCTCTCTCTCTCTCTCTCTCTCTCTCTCTCTCTCTCTCTCTCTCTCTCTCTCTCACTCTCTCTCTCTCTCTCTCTGATCACTTCCTCACCTCAACCTTCGCTGGCCCTCGGCTCCCCATCTCCTGCCTTCTCCCATCTCCTCCCATTATCTTCCCCCCTCTTCCCTGCCCAGCCCCCCCCCCCTTAGCGATCATATCGGGGCAGCCATCCCGAGGTAAATCTGCGACGGAGGGAGTTTGGGGGAATAATCCCGCGACTGTGGCTGAATATCACGGGGACATAAAACAGGGAGGCAACTCCACCTGGTGATCGACGGAGACACTAAGTGTTGGTGTGGGGGGGGGGAGGGGCGGAGAGTGCCTCCCGTATGTAGATAAGGTCCCCCCTTTCTTCCCCCCCCCCCCACTCTCTTTCTCTCTCATATATATATATATATATATATATATATATATATATATATATATATATATATATATATATATATATATATATATATATATATATACACACACACGAATTCACTCACTCACACACACGTACACCGTAGGGATAGTGGAGATAGATAGAAGGAAGGAAGGTTTCAGGGAAGAAAAGATGTTACTTGGGTTTGGGGTTCAGACCAGGGATTAAGATAAAGAAGAGGGAGAGATGCCACGCTTTCTAAGCTGAGGGAAGACTAAGGAAAGAAGTAAGGATAGAGAGGGATAACGGGAAGGGTAGGGAAGGAAGGAGGGGGAGGAAGGGAGGAAGAAAAGAAGGAATGAAGGAAAAGCAGACCATCATCTGAGGGAGAGAGATCTAATAATGGTAAGGAGTAAGGAAGTGAAAAGGGGAAAGGATAGAAATAGGAAAGACGTAAAAGGAATGAAGGACTAGAGAGAGATGGGGAGAGGTGGTAAGGAATATGATAAGCAGCCATCGCTCTGAAAGAAAGGTCTTGCAAGGGAGAAACGACACGAGATTGATATCCGCAGGAATAGAAATTTAACCCTTTTCTGGAAAAGAAAAGTGGCCTACCTTCTCGGGTAGAAGGAAAGAGGAAGGCTGCAAGCTTTCACTGCTTCAGGAACAGGAGAAGGGGAAGGGGAAATGGAGAGAGGGGCAGAGAAAGAGAAATGGTGGGAGATACAGATGTGAGAAGGGATGGTACCTTTCGAACGGATGTGGGAATGGGTGCAATCCCTTGGTCGAATGTGGGAGGAATGCCACGTCTGATATGAATGTGTGAGGAGTGCCTCTTCTGGAACGGATGTGGGAGGGATATTACCTCTCAAACGGCCATAGGAGTGGTTCCACCTCTGAAAGATTGTGGATGGGGGTGCCACCTCTGGAACAGATGGAGGCATGGGTGCCACTTCAGGAACGGAGGAGAAGGAAGCGCCACCCATAATCCGGGTAAGAACAGCCTGCTGTATCACGAAAGACATACTAAACAAACAAAAAATTGACGTCTCTATAAAGGTACAGTGAACAAAAATATCGAAACCTGAAAAGCAAGAGGATTGGAATCTTCAGAGGGGATTATAACCTTTTAAATGAGACTTGAACTTGTAAGATACACGGAGAGAAGTGAGTGGAAGAATGGGAAGAGTTAAAAAGAAGGGAGATGGTGGATAAGGGAGAGAGAGAGAGGTGGAAACCGGACGTCATGGGCGATTGAGATGCGATGTAAAGGAGGTCAGCAAAATTCGGTATGGCTTCGGGGAAGTAAAGTAGAGGAAATGGCACGAGAACGGGAAAGAAAATGTACGAGAGGAAAAAAAGTAGGAGAGAGAGAGAGAGAGAGAGAGAGAAAGAGAGAGCGAGAGAGAGAGAGAGAGAAAGAGAGAGAGGAAGAGAGAGGAAGAGAGAGAGAGAGAGAGAAAGAGAGAGAAAGAGAGAGAAAGAGAAAGAAAGAGAGAGAGAGAGAGAAAAAGAGAGAGAGAGAGAGAGAGAGAAACACAGGCCTCCAATCAACAACCATTCCATCTAATAGACAAAACTCATCCATACACCACACAGCCTCCTGCATTAGGCCTAAGTAGCCCCAGCTACGCTCTCTAAGAAAGCACTTACCAACACTATATACAGAGTTAAAAGCTTTGCTTCAACTCTAGTCTACAAGTCATAAAGATATTAAATCATTGTCTTTTGTGGAACTTGAGCTGTAGAGTAGAGAAGACTTCTTCGAGACCTGGTCTTAAAAGACTTGAGCTATGAGGAAGGACTTAGGGAACAAGTTCTCATCTCGCTGCAAGACTGAAAGCCTTAAGTGGCGATATAAACAACACTTAAGATTCTTAGTCATTGCCAAAGGGGATTAAGACATGTACTTGGGGGGTAAAAATAGAACCTCAGATGAGTGTGGGAAGTCCAGGAAAGCACTTCTTCACTTGAATAGTGAGTAAGTGGAATGATGCTGCAATGGAAGGCAGTTGATGCTAATTCCGCACTCAGTTTCAGCAGCTTGCATAATTAGAAACAAGAGGGGTCAGGAACCATTGCAATAGATGATCGGCGATCGAGAGACAAGCCCCTTGAGAACCATCTCGACTGCAAGCACATAAGGGTGAGGAAGGGTGAGTGCATATAAGTGAATACAAACCGTACCGTCCGTCAGTTCCCCACACACACACACACACACACACACACACACACACACACACACACACACACACACACACACACACACACACACACACACACACAGGCTACGAGGGGGGCCTCGTAGCCTGGTGGATAGCGCGCAGGACTCGTAATTCTGTGGCGCGGGTTCGATTCCCGCACGAAGCAGAAACAAATGGGCAAAGTTTCTTTCACCCTAAGTGCCCCTGTTACCTAGCAGTAAATAGGTACCTGGGAGTTAGTCAGCTGTCACGGGCTGCTTCCTGGGGTGTGTGTGTGTGTGGTGTGGGAAAAAAAAAGTAGTTAGTAAACAGTTGATTGACAGTTGAGAGGCGGGCCGAAAGAGCAAAGCTCAACCCCCGCAAAAAAAAAAACTAGTAAAAACAACTAGTAAACACACACACCACACACACACACCACACACACACACCACACACACACACACCACACACACACACACCACACACATACACCACACACACACACACGCACGCACTTCCAACAATTCTAATTGAGAAGTCAAACGCGGCCTTTCCGGGGAAGAAAAGTATTAAAAAGAAATTAGATTTGTATAATAAGGCAAGTTATCCATCGCTGGGTGCTCCTCCCAGGCGCTCTCCTAGCTAATCCCAGCCCGAGGGGGGAAAAATATAAGAGTGAAGTTGTGTGTGGGTCTGGTCGTAGATTACCTCGCCAGAGAAATAACAAGGTGATCGCTGGCGACAATAAGTAAGCTGGGGGCGCCGCTCCCTGGCCTCGTATGGAAATGATATGACCTCCTCTCCCACTCTCCCCTCCCAATCTCCTCCCCGTAACCCCCTCCCCCTTTTTCTCTCCCCCTCCCCCTCCTTCACCCTTGCCTTAACCTCCTGTCCTCCAGCCTCCCCTCCTCTGCCTCGAAGGGAAGGAAAGGTCAGAATTTAGGAAGAACCAGAGATGGAGGATGATGGAATGTGTTAGTTTGGGAAGGAGGAAGTGGAGTGTAAGGTGGAAGTAGGAGGAAGTAGGAGGAAGAGGAGCTTAGCTGAGGGAAGAATAATCCTACAGAAAGAGGTGTTGGAGTTGGGGGGGGGGGAGGGGGTTGTAAGCGATGGTAGGAGATAGGGTGTAACATTGGGGAGGAGAAATTAAGAATGGACTGTGTAATCGTGGAAAATTGGAGCAAGATCACCCCTACTTCCTCACGAAGAATTCCCAGACGTGTAACATATGACATATCCAACCAGTTCTCCATTTGTTGACCAAACCACACACTAGAAATTGAAGAGACGACGACGTTTCGGTCCGTCCCGAACCATTATCAAGTCGATTGTGTATGTATGGTCACAATCGACTTGATAATGGTCCAGTACGGACCAAAACGTCGTCGTCTCTTCAGTTTCTAGTGTGTGGTTTGGTCAACATTTTTCAGCCACGTTATTGTGACTTTTCACCTGCGGTTCTTCATTTACTGAGGCACATTTACTGGGTCTGATCTGGCACAGGATGCTGTTGAGACCTTGATGGGTATAATATTCACTTATGAGGACGAGATCACCGGCGAAGGTGTTGGAGTTTGTGTGAGGGCTTTATCTCTAGATAATTATCTTTTCTTGCCCTTATCTCAAGATAAGGGCAGCTTGACCTTGGTAATCTTTATCCATCAAGACATTGGAGATCTCCATCTTGCGGTACGTCATTTTAAGCTCTTGTGTGAGGCAGGGCGTCCTTGGAATCGTTTGTCTTGTATTAGTGTCTATCTGCGACTCTCTGCTAGTGGCGGAGGCTGTTTATCACCAGGAAAAAAATGAACATAATTTCGCGGCCCGTCGGGGGGAGTATAGCCCACCTTCCCGAAGCCTTTGGAAAAGATGACAAGCGATATTCCCAGTAACATAAAACTCCTGGTGGGGGTGTGGTGGTGGGAAGAGAATAACCATGGCGTTTGAGTGTGTGATTGTGGGCGCGCGTGTGTGTGTGTGTGGGTGTGGACCTGTGCGGGTGTGAACGCGTTCGCGTGTGCGTGGGCGTTCGCATGTGTGTGCGCGTGGGCGTGTGTGTGTGTGTGGGCGTGAGTGAGTGTGTGTGTGTGTGTGTGTGTGTGTGTGTGTGTGTGTGTGTGTGTGTGTGTGTGTGTGTGTGTGTGTGTGTGTGTGTGTATGTGTGTGTGTATTCACCTAGTTGTACTCACCTAGTTGTGCTTGCGGGGGTTGAGCTCTGGCTCTTTGGTCCCGCCTCTCAACTGTCAATCAACAGGTGTACAGGTTCCTGAGCCTATTGGGCTCTATCATATCTACACTTGAAACTGTGTATGTGTGTGTGTGTGTGGGCGGGCGTGTGTGTGTTTGTGTGTGTGTGTGTGTGTAGGCGCGCGCATGTTTGTGAGAGAGAGTGAGTGAGTGAGTTGGTACGCCTCCTGGCTGACACAGTCCTGAAGTCTGTGAGACAGGTCGCGGGAGAGCAATTGTTAGCCACACCATGGCTGGGAACCCGTGTGACAGGACAGACGACCACAGGGGCGACGGCCTGGGTAGGGGGCACTTCGCTACATGTCTTTATTGTCTGATTTTTTGTCGCATGGGGAAAATGGGGGATAGATCCGGGTGTTGCTCCCTGCTGTGATTTGACCCAGCGAGGTGTCGTCTCAACTGTGTGGGGTTGATTGAGTGTCTTTCTTATGATACCTGGTTGATACCTGGTTGATGGGGTTCTGGGAGTTCTTCTACTCCCCAAGCCCGGCCCGAGGCCAGGCTCGACTTGTGAGAGTTTGGTCCACCAGGCTGTTGCTTGGAGCGGCCCGCAGGCCCACATACCCACCACAGCCCGGTTGGTCCGGCACTCCTTGGAGGAATAAATCTAGTTTCCTCTTGAAAATGTCCACGGTTGTTCCGGCAATATTTCTTATGCTTGCTGGGAGGACGTTGAACAACCGCGGACTGACCTCAGATGCCTTCACGAGGACATGCCATTCCGCAGCTCAAGTTCAAGTATGTTTATTGAGACATGAAAGAAATACATCTCAAAAATAGCAAATTAACACTTTCCATTGAATAAGAAAAATCACATCAATTTCCTTTCTTATTTAATGTAATTTTTCACCTTGAACACCACATGACAATAATTGTTTATCATACATCTATAAAAAAAATACAATGTCTCATTCTGCCCGTCGGTCTGTTTAAGACTGGACTATGAATATGTGCCCAACACGAGCATGTTAATAACTGATCACGTTAAAATTAAAAAAATATATACAATCGTCTTTTTTAATCATTAAAGGCCTAACAAATTTTGATGACATTATGTTTTTTCAATTGACATTACTCTGATGCACCTGTTATTAATTATGCATTTCTCAGAATGTGAGAGAGAGAGAGAGAGAGAGAGAGAGAGGGGGAGAGAGAGAGAGTGGGGGAGAGAGAGAGAGAGAGAGAGAGAGAGAGAGAGAGAGAGAGAGAGAGAGAGAGAGAGAGAGGGAGAGAGGGAGAGAGAGGGGGGAGAGAGAGAGAGAGAGAGAGAGAGAGAGAGAGAGAGAGAGAGAGGGGGAGAGAGAGAGAGAGAGAGAGAGAGAGAGAGAGAGAGAGAGAGAGAGAGAGAGAGAGGGGTGGGGGAGACTGACAGATGGGTAAAGACAGACCCAGGCATCATGGGTACCCAACATGATGTTTGTTGTACATTTCATAAAAATTTGCCTTCGACATGTGATACATACTGACACATGTTACACATACTGACACATGTGTCACATATTAACATGTGATCAAAACTGACATGATATATGTACTGACAGGTGACACATACTGGCACTTATGATATATACAATGATTCATGATACTTAGTAACACACGTGATAGAGACACTTGCTTGGGTAGCCGTAAACACTTTGACTGTTAAGATGGACAACGAATAAGTCATGTCTTCCCCGTTTAAGTGCATCATCATATCTACACATTGACTGTTAGAAAAGTTCAGAAGGACTTGTCTCTGTCTCTCAGATAATTGCGCGTGAAAAGTATAGTATCTTGGTTTAATAAACTATTTTTCCAGACTGCGTTTAAACATCAAAAGCGTCGACAAGGTCGTCAACCCGACCCTCTCACACAAGAGGAAATCAGAGACCCGATTCGCGCTGGAGCACTGATCCTCTCATCCCACCTCAAGGTAACCTCAATATAATCTCAAGGTAACCTCAAGGTAACCTCACTGTGTGTACTCCAGCAACCCCGTCCCTTCGAGAAGACCTGGAGTTGAGAGTTTGTGGAAGAGGCAAAGAGGGAGTACGAGGTTTGACCTGAAAATTTTAGGTTATGCTTAGTAATCTTCTGGTATTTCAGATTGAGGAGTGTACATCTGAGAATGTAATGTAATGTCAGGTGTGTTTAAGCAGAGGGTATCGAGCAATAGTTTAGTACAGAGTGGTCCCTCCTGCTACTGCTCTTGAGACACGTTACTCTTGTTATGTTCTTGAGGTTAGAAGTAAGAGCGGAGGAGAACAGGCAGTGGTAGGATAGAATAAGGGGAGACGGGGAGACATGATTAAAATAGTGTTAAGTATTTCAATTTGTGTCTTGTTTTGTAGAGTATTGTGCAAAGTGTTGGATGTGGTTTTGCCTGTAAAATCGTACAATGAAGCTTTGAGCTCCTTTGCCATTCAATAACTACACCGAAGAAAGTGTGTGTGTCTGTGTGTGTGTGTGTGTGTGTGTGTGTGTGTGTGTGTGTGTGTGTGTGTGTGTGTGTGTGTGTGTGTGTGTGTGTGTGTGTATTGTTCCTTTCCCTCCCACCTCTGTGCGCACACTCCCACTCACTCACTCACACAAAGCACAACTAGGTGAGTACAACTGGGTGAGCACACACACACACACACACACACACACACACACACACACACACACACACACACACACACACACACATAGGGGGCCTCGTAGCCTGGTGGATAGCGCGCAGGACTCGTAATTCTGTGGCGCGGGTTCGATTCCCGCACGAGGCAGAAACAAATGGGCAAAGTTTCTTTCACCCTAAGTGCCCCTGTTACCTAGCAGTAAATAGGTACCTGGGAGTTAGTCAGCTGTCACGGGCTGCTTCCTGGGGTGTGTGTGTGCTGTGGGAAAAAAATAGTAGTTAGTAACAGTTGATTGACAGTTGAGAGGCTGGCCGAAAGAGCAGAGCTCAACCCCCGCAAGTACAACTAGGTGATTAATCACCCCCTCCCCCCTTTTCTTTTACCAGCGTCTGGGTGTGTGAGTTGGATTAGACGGGGGAGCGGGTGTACAGTGTAGGCGAGGAGGAGTAATGTTATGACGACCAGAGACCTGCAGACCTAAAGGTGACCGCACCGCACGCATAGAGGGACCAGAGCCTCCATCTGGGACGTTTGAGTGCGTGCACGAGCGCGGGTATCGGTTTGTGCACGCACCTAAATACACTCGTGGGAGATAAGGCGCCGTTACTGGGCCTTTTTTTTCTCTCGCCTCTCTCCATGGATCGTATAGTGTGATGATGGTTGAGTTTGGTTATGGTGTGTGTCTTTGTATTCACCTAGTTGGGCTTGCGGGGGTTGAGCTTTACTCTTTCGGCCCGCCACTCAACTGTCAATCAACTGTTACTAACTCTTTTTGTCACACACACACTCACTCACTCACTCACTCACTCACTCACTCACTCACTCACTCACTCACTCACTCACTCACTCACTCACTCACTCATTCACCACTATACTCCTCGGTAGTATAGTGGTGAGAATCCCCGCCTGTCATGCGAGAGACCGGGGTTCGATTCCCCGCCGGGGAGGAATATTTTACCGAGGCGGGACCAAAGAGCCAAAGCTCAACCCCCGTAAGCACAAATAGGTGAGTACACACACACACACACACACACACACACACACACACACACACACACACACACACACACACACACACACGGAGAGAAGGGACTTCGTGGCAAATCGACAACATGGGTTCAGGGAGGGTAAATCTTACCCGACCGGCTTACTAGAATTCTACGACCAGGTAACAAAAATTAAGCAAGAAAGATAAAGCTGGACGGACTGCATTTCCTTGGATTGTCGGAAAGCCTTTGACACAGTACCCCATAAGTGGCTGGTACATAAGTTGGAGAGATAGGCAGGAGTAACTGATAAGGTGCTCCAGTAGATAAAGGAGTACCTAAGCAATAGGAAGCAGAGAGTTAGTGAGAGGTGAGACCTCAGATTGGCGTGAAGTCACCAGTGGAGTCCCGTAGGGCTCTGTACTCGTTCCTATCCTGTTTCTGATATACGTAAATGATCTCCCGGAGGGAATGAACTCATTTCTCTCAGTGTTTGTTGACGAAGTCATAATTATGAGGAGAATTAAGACAGAGGAGGACTGCTTGAGGCTTCAAGAAGACCTAGACAAACTGAAGAAATGGTCGTACAAATGGTTGTTAGAGTTTAACCCAAGCAAATGTAATGTATATTTATATATAAGATGTTGCCCTTATCTACTGGAACGCCCTACCAGTTACTCCTGCCCGTGTGTGTGCACGTGTGTGTGTGTGTGTGTGTGCACGTGTGTGTGTGTGTGTGTGTGTGTGTGTGTGTGTGTGTGTGTGTGTGTGTGTGTGTGTGTGTGTGTGCACGTGTGTGTGTGTGTGTGTGTGTGTGTGTGTGTGTGTGTGTGTGTGTGTGTGCGTGCGTGTGTGTGTGTGTGTGTGTGTGTGTGTGTGTGTGTGTGTGAACGTATGTGTACACTCATGTCGTTGAACTTAAAGGATGGAGCTAGGCTCCAACTTAGTCTTCTAAATGTGTGTGTGTGTTGTGTGTGTGTGTGTGTGTGTGTGTGTGTGTGTGTGTGTGTGTGTGTGTGTGGAGTGTGGGGGTGGTAATGCACTTATCTAGATAGGCTTGCAGGGTAGAGCACTATCTCCCAAGCCCCAGCTCTCTATCGGTTAATACATTGCTTATCGAGTTAGGTTCGACGCTCTCTCTCTCTCTCTCTCTTGTCGCCCATATCGCTTGGTAACGACACGTTGATGGATTGTTTCCGCCGTAGTTCAACAGGGATTACAGAGGGGCACAAAAGGTCGTAATCAGACATCAGCTAATATATTAATACCTGATCGTACTGATAACAATCAGTGCACGGAGTCAGCCTCCACCATTCTTAAATCATTGAAATTAATTTGTCCTCCAGCATTAAATACATTCTTCTTAACATTCTGTTGTTGATTCGGGGACTTAATTAGTTCCTTCTGTGGGAAACTGTGTTTTTTTCCACTAATGTGAGATTTTGTTCCTCTAGTATTTCCTATTAATTCCCGCCTCAATGCTGTGGGATTAAACTGTTGATATAACTCTGAAATTTGTCCAGATCTTGTTTGTGTTCTCGCTAGTCAGGGGTATTTTTCCCCTCCGCATATCTAAAAGTGGTCCGACATACGTGGAATATGTTGACCTTTAATGACTCTTTGTTCTGCTGTGTGATGGACAGTCCTTTTGTTGACCAATGTGACCACGTGTATGTGTCTTGTTTATGTTTCCAAAACGTCCATGAAATTCATCTAAAAAAAACAACTGACAAATAGAATCAGACGAGTTAAATCCATTGTCGCCTGTAATAAGTAAATAATGTATGGTACCAGATTATTCAACTAATCTTATCGCTTTGAATAACATGGCATGACAAGCTCTTGATACAAAGCTTCCCATTTTCATTGCATGGAAAATGGGAGGATATTGAATGTAGAGTTCGAATGCGAGTCGCCAGTGTGTGTGTGTGTGTGTGTGTGTGTGTGTGTGTGTGTGTGTGTGTGTGTGTGTGTGTGTGTGTGTGTGTGTGTGTGTGTACTCACCTAATTGTACTCACCTAATTGTGCTTGCGGGGGTTGAGCTCTGGCTCTTTGGTCCCGCCTCTCAACCGTCAACCAACTGGTGTACAGATTCCTGAGCCTACTGGGCTCTATCATATCTACATTTGACATATCATATCTATCATATCTGTGTGTGTGTGTGTGTGTGTGTGTGTAATAGAGACCCCTTCCACCTGCCCCCTCCCACCTCCCCCCTCTCACCCTCCCCCCTCTCCCCCCCCTCTACCCTCTTCCACCTAGTCTACATCTCCTATTTTGTGAAAAGGACAATTACGAGAAGGTTGACGTTGTCTATGTGGCATATCTCATTCAGGAGGGAAAATGTGAGGAATGTGCGGGTGTGAGGGGCACCAGATGTGCTGTTACAGCAGCTGGGGGGCCAGGATGTGTCATGTGACACCCCAGTACTCTTTATGCTGCCTTATGCTGTTGCTGCGTGGCCAGGATGTGTCATGTGACACCCCAGTACTCTTTATGCTGCCTTATGCTGTTGCTGCGTGGCCAGGATGTGTCATGTGACACCCCAGTACTCTTTATGCTGCCTTATGCTGTTGCTGCTGCTGCGTCTCCTGCTGCGGTTACTCTTACCTTTTGCTGCTGCCTCTGCTGATACGCTTGATCATAATAAAGAATTAAAAGTTTTTATTAAACGTAGTTAAATAAACGTAGTTGTATAAACGTAGTTAAAAATACAACTTTTAACTACGTTTATACAACCTTGCATCAAAGAAACAATTGTAAGAATTGTATTTTTGTTATGTTATTTAGTGCGATTGTATGTTGAGAGAGAGAGAGAGATTAGGCCTTGTGTAGTGGCCCTGGTGGCCAAGGTTGTGTAATGGTCCTGGTGGCCAAGGTTGTGTAGTGGTCCTGGTGGCCAAGCTTGTGTAGTGGTCCTGGTGGCCAAGCTTGTGTAGTGGTCCTGGTGGCCAAGCTTGTGTAGTGGTCCTGGTGGCCAAGCTTGTGTAGTGGTCCTGGTGGCCAAGGTTGTGTAGTGGTCCTGGTAGCCAAGCTTGTGTAGTGGTCCTGGTGGCCAAGCTTGTGTAGTGGTCCTGGTGGCCAAGCTTGTGTAGTGGTCCTGGTGGCCAAGGTTGTGTAGTGGTCCTGGTGGCCAAGGTTGTGTAGTGGTCCTGGTGGCCAAGGTTGTGTAGTGGTCCTGGTGGCCAAGGTTGTGTAGTGGTCCTGGTGGCCAAGGTTGTGTAGTGGTCCTGGTGGCCAAGGTTGTGTAGTGGTCCTGGTGGCCAAGGTTGTGTGGTGGCCCTGGTGGCCAAGCTTGTGTGGTGGCCCTGGTGGCCAAGCTTGTGTGGTGGCCCTGGTGGCCAAGCTTGTGTGGTGGTCCAGGTGGCCAAGCTTGTGTGGTGGTCCAGGTGGCCAAGCTTGTGTAGTGGTCCTGGTGGCCAAGGTTGTGTAGTGGCCCTGGTGGCCAAGCTTGTGTAGTGGCCCTGGTGGCCAAGGTTGTGTGGTGGCCCTGGTGGCCAAGGTTGTGTGGTGGCCCTGGTGGCCAAGGTTGTGTGGTGGCCCTGGTGGCCAAGGTTGTGTAGTGGTCCTGGTGGCCAAGGTTGTGTAGTGGCCCTGGTGGCCAAGCTTGTGTAGTGGCCCTGGTGGCCAAGCTTGTGTGGTGGCCTTGGTGGCCAAGGTTGTGTAGTGGCCCTGGTGGCCAAGCTTGTGTAGTGGCCCTGGTGGCCAAGCTTGTGTAGTGGCCCTGGTGGCCAAGCTTGTGTGGTGGCCCTGGTGGCCAAGCTTGTGTAGTGGTCCTGGTGGCCAAGGTTGTGTAGTGGCCCTGGTGGCCAAGCTTGTGTAGTGGCCCTGGTGGCCAAGCTTGTGTGGTGGCCCTGGTGGCCAAGGTTGTGTGGTGGCCCTGGTGGCCAAGGTTGTGTAGTGGTCCTGGTGGCCAAGCTTGTGTAGTGGCCCTGGTGGCCAAGCTTGTGTGGTGGCCCTGGTGGCCAAGCTTGTGTGGTGGTCCTGGTGGCCAAGCTTGTGTGGTGGTCCTGGTGGCCAAGCTTGTGTGGTGGCCCTGGTGGCCAAGCTTGTGTGGTGGCCCTGGTGGCCAAGCTTGTGTGGTGGCCCTGGTGGCCAAGCTTGTGTGGTGGTCCTGGTGGCCAAGCTTGTGTGGTGGCCCTGGTGGCCAAGCTTGTGTGGTGGTCCTGGTGGCCAAGGTTGTGTAGTGGCCCTGGTGGCCAAGCTTGTGTGGTGGCCCTGGTGGCCAAGCTTGAGTTGTGGCCAAGAGGATCGATAATCATCACGTGGGTATGGAGTCCGTAACCTGAGCGGCCAAGGGAACGTGGGAGGTGGTGGATGCTGGACCCCCTCAACCCTCCCCCATCACACACCCCACTAACTCCCCCCTCACTTATCCCCCCCTCAGTCATCCCCCCCCTCAGTCATCCCCCCCTCAGTCATTCCCCCCTCAGTCATTCCCCCCCCCCACTCATTCCCCCCCCCCCACTCATTCCCCCCCCCCACTCATTCCCCCCCCCACTCATTCCCCCCCCCCCCCCCCCCACTCATTCCCCAATTCGGTATGTTCCAGCGCCGTCGCAGGAACTGTTAGCTCCGGAGTTGACCTCGAAGTGGGTGAAAGAAGGCACAGGGACTCCAAACCCGGAGACCGTCGTGGTCGGGGCCGGAGAAGAAGCAGCCCGTCAAGGGCAAGAACAACCCCAGCCTCCCGGAGCAGAGCCTGGGCCGCACGAGCCCCAAAACGTGGACGTCCTGTTCCCGCACCTACGGGTTCCAGACAGAGATCGTCACAGGCCTCTTTCACCCGAGGCCCGCTTCCTTCATGAGCAAGCAGAAGGAAGAGTGATAATTATTAAATACAACAATTATTTTTTATAATAATCATATAATTATTTAAGTGCAACTGTGAAAATATAATTAGCTGTATTCCTTACAGTAATCTATGACACATTAATTGATTGATGAAGATTAAGCCACCACAAGAGGTGGCACGGGCATGAGTGGCCCGTATAGATGGTAGATGTTTGGAGTGAATGTGGTCGTTGGTAGTGTAACATCTTGAAGTGTGTGTCTTGATGGGGCGCTTGAGGCGTCTAAGACAAGCAAACGAGTGTACAGCGAGCGGTAGCAGTAACAATCCGTGGCCAGTGTCAAGTTAACAACGGTACAGATCAATGGGGTCGTAAGTTTCTCCTCTCACCCAACCATCAACTCCTTTAATGGGTAGGAGGATGGTATAGTTATTAGAGAAATAAGCAGTGTACTTGGCCTCAGTTCTACCGAGAGGTTCTTCGGTTGATTATAAAAAGTGTCTGATCACCCACGGTACCTCTTCTTTAACTTTATAAACAGTGGGCAATTAACTGCTTTCCTAGCAATTCTACGTCGTTCGTAGCACGTCACTACGTGAGCCTCGTTTGCCAGCCGCGGTAGTGTCGCTCCTCACGATCGTCGGCCAAGTCGAGGTGCCTCGACGAATCACAGTCGTTCCCGCCAAGGAATGATGCTCGGCTCTCATTGGTTAAGGCACCAAGCGTTGTTGATCTTAAAACTCAGAAATTTCTGCTTTCATCTCTGGAAGTTGAAGCTCGACCGGCCCCAAACATCCTCTCAGTCAATCTCTCAATCTCCTCCTCCATCTTTTCCATGACCACGTTCGTCTCAGGGGACAGGATAAGATTATTATGATAATAAAACTGAATGGAAATGATCAGTATAGCGTTAATCCCACCTTCAGCTCTCAACGCTACTAGTTTTTTTTTTTTGAGAGTGAAGAGTATGGAGAGGCATAGGTCAAGGAAAGTGAAGAAGTGGGAAATACAGTGAGAGTTATGAAAGCAGGCGGGCTGTCCGCCTTACTGACACGATGTGTGGGTGTTGGCAGCTAAGCTAAGCTTACTCTTTCTCTTGTCAGGGAGCTGTGAGTGTGAGAGATGTTCATCATGTTGACCAGATCACACACTAGAAGGTGAAGGGAAAACGACGTTTCGGTCCGTCCTGGACCATTTTAAAGTCGATGACTTGAGAATGGTCCAGGACGGACCGAAACGTCGTCGTCCCTTCAGATTCTAGTGTGTGATCTGGTCAACATACTTTAGCCACGTTATTGTGATTCAACGCCTACATATTTCGGCATATATAGATGTTTATAGAGGAATACTGTGTAGCAGTCATATATATACACACCCTGATGGTTCCACACATGTTGTTCTGTTTAAGGCTCTTTATTTTTATTATTATTATTTATCGATTATTTATATACACATACACACACACACACACACACACACACACACACACACACACACACACACACACACACACACACACACACACACAATATATATATATATATATATATATATATATATATATATATATATATATATATATATATATTACTAAATTTTTTCCAATTATTGGGGGATTTCTGGTCACTATTTCACCTGGGAATTATGTACTGTTGGGCTGGGTTTTCATTTAGTGAATCTTGGGCCACCAGCTGTGGGAGCGGGGCGTCTCATCTTGGAGTAATTTTTCTAACATTGGGTCTTCTAACATTTGGATGGTGTTCCATACCCTGATGGTTTCGTGCTGCAGTCTGATGTTTAGTGGCTGTGTGTTCAGGAGTTCATGGAGCTCCTGGATTGTCTGGTCATATGGTGGACGGTGTTTTGCTGCTCTCCTTAGCGCCTTATTTTGCACTGTTTGCAGTTTTTGCATGTTTGTTTTCTTTTAGGTGTATAGTGGTACTGGGGGATACTCTAGATGCGGGAGAACTAGAGCCTTATATAGATGTATCTGAAAGTTCGTACTGAGGCTTCGGAATCTCTTCGGTTTCCCTAAGGCTGCTTTTTTTTTGGGGGGGGGAGTAAAGAGGAAGGAGAGGCATAGGTGAAGGGAAGTGTAGAAGTGGGAAATACAGTGAGAGGTATGAAAGGCTGGTTTGGATTGGTTTGGCTGGTTTGATTGTCAATCAACTGTATGGAAAGGCTAAGGCTGCTTTGGCTTTGTTTAGTCGGTCCCTTAGGTGAATTTTTATCCCTGTTCTATTGATCATGAGTCCCAGTATTACTTATAAGGACAGTGTTTTGTTCCGTCATTCATTACGGACCCCCATACCCATCCCGTGGGCGGTGGTGGACCCCCATACCCATCCCGTGGGCGGTGGTGGACCCCCATACCCATCCCGTGGGCGGTGGTGGACCCCCATACCCATCCCGTGGGCGGTGGTGGACCCCCATACTCATCCCGTGGGCGGTAGTGGGAATGAGGGGTGGTGGCTGGCCGGTGTGAGCTTAGGGAGGGGGGAGGGGGGGGGGAGGGGGGAGGAAGAGGAATGGGTGAGAGCAGATTTGGGAGAGCAAGGTCCGGTGACATAGTACCGTGACACTATAAATGTCTCTCCTCCACCCCCTCACTCTGACTTATTAGTCCCACACAAAAAACACTCTGCAACACAAACGCACATACGCTCATGTACGCTTACACGCGCGCGATCGAGCACGCACGCAGGCTGAAAATCACAGTGAAAATACTAAAAATAAAAAAGGGTAAGAGTACCTAACAGTCATGAAACAGTAAGCCATCCCGAGAGAATGTAAGGGAAGAGGAAACTGACAACCGAGGTCCCACAGAACTCGGTTTCATGTGTGCGTGCATGCGTACTCACCTAGTACGTTCTAACTAGTATGTACGCACCTAGTATGCACACCTAGTTGTACTCACCAAGTTGTGCATGCTGGGGTTGAGTTCTGGCTCTTTCGTCCCGCTACTCAACTGTCAATCAACAGGTGAAAAGTTGTGTACTCACCTAATTGTGCTTACGGGGGTTGAGCCGTGCACTTTCGGTCCGCCTCTCAATTCTCAATCAACTGTTTCTACTACTACTACTTTTTTATCTCCACACCACACACCAGGAAGCAGCCTGTGACAGCTGACTAACTCCCAGGTACCTATTTACTGCTAGGTAACAGGGGCAGAGGGTGAAAGAAACTCTGCCCATCGTTTCTCGCCGGCGCCCGGGATCGAACCCGGGACGACAGAATCACGTGTCCAGCGGGACAAACAATGGACAGACAATATACCTGCCCGAGGAGACAAAGTCTTACGTCTCAGTGATTGCAGATACACAGCTAATGAGGTAAAAACTGAAGAAGACTGCAGTAAGAGAGCTCCCTGAACAAGCCGGAAATGTTCCGATATATGTAGCCACTGACGTTCAATTAATTCCCCCCCCCCCCCCATGTTCCAAATATTCCCCCCCTAAAAAACATATGAAAATATATATTCCCCCCACATGTTAAACAGTATTTCCCCACCATACATCCGGAAATGTATCGACAAACCTGATTATTTCCCCACAGGTCGAAATATTTCCCCACCAGAGCTCACCCCGTATACGCACCTCTCAGCCGTCAAATAGAAGGCGTTAATACAGAAATCCTTCCCCCAAAAAAAGGACTTAAAAGAAGGAAAAAAAATTATTTCCTCCTGGCGGCGGCCCTCTAGAGGCATAGAAGCGTCCTCTAGAGGCATAGAGGCGTCCTCTAGAGGCATAGAGACGTCCTCTAGAGGCATAGAGGCGTCCTCTAGAGGCATAGAGACGTCCTCTAGAGGCATAGAGGCGGCCTCTAGAGGCATAGAGACGGCCCTCTAGAGGCATAGAAGCGTCCTCTAGAGGCATAGAAGCGTCTTCTAGAGGCATAGAAGCGGCCTCTATAGAGGCATAATACACGAACACAAACCCGGTAAAACCAGCTTCGCGTGGGGGGGGGGGGGGAAGAAACAAATAATCAGGGTCATGTTTTCACGGCCACCTCCTTTATCGATTATGACCCTCAAGTCCATTGTCCATACGGGCGTCTTTGATCCTCAGAAACGCGTCGCATCGCATTTATGCCGTTTCCCGGAGACGAGAGGAGAGGCCGGGGCCGTTATGTGGCGATCAGGGTGGACAGTAAAGAGGCTGATAAAAGGAGGAGGAGGAAGAAGAGGGGTGAGGAAGGGGAGGGGAGGGGGGGGGGGCGATAGGGCAATGATGAAAGAAGGAGCGCATCGGAGCGTGGGTGATGCGAGACACGGTCATTCGACGGCCCATCCTGTATTGCTGTAATTTGTAGCGCCGACGACCTGGACTGTAGAGGGGATTGGGGTGGTGTATGGAGGGGGGAGGCTGGGATTGGGGTGGTGTATGGAGGGGGGGGGGGAGGATGGGATTGGGGTGGTGGAGAGGGGTGGCTGGAATTGGGGTGGTGGAGAGGGGTGGCTGGGATTGGGGTGGTGGAGGGGGTTGGCTGGGATTGGGGTGGTGGAGGGGGGGGTGGCTGGGATTGGGGGGGCGTGGGGGCTGGGAAGGGAGAGGCGATGATTGGGGGAGGGGGTGGAGTGGGGGGTTGATATGGTGGGTGTGGGTGCTAATGTGTATGAGAGGAGGTGCTGATGTGGGTGTGTAGGGGTGGGATGGGGGGGGGAGCGGACGCGTAAAGGGCCGGGTGGGAGGGGGGGAGAGAGGCGGGGGTTACTATTGTAGTGCGTAGGGGTTGTGGAGGTAATGTAGCACTTACCTATCAGTGACAACTGGGAAGATGAGGTCTCTATGTCCCCGCCTACTACCTGATGTGTTGTACTTTCTGTGTTATAATTGAATTATTCTGGCGTTCGAATTCTTTGTCGAATCTGGTACTAAAGTTGCAGATGAAGGGGGGCTTCCACAACTACTTCTTCCAGTGCAGTCGTCGCTTGTTCACTACCCGTACAGTGCAGGGTACGAGTATTTCCTTATATTTCTTCGACTCATTTGCGTTCTCAGCTTCCTGTAATGTTCTCAGCTTCCTGTAATGTTCTCAGCTTCCTGTAATGTTCTCAGCTTCTGGTAATGTTCTCAGCTTCCTGTAATGTTCTCAGCTTCCTGTAATGTTCTCAGCTTCCTGTAATGTTCTCAGCTTCCTGTAATGTTCTCAGCTTCCTGTAATGTTCTCAGCTTCCTGTAATGTTCTCAGCTTCCTGTAATGTTCTCAGCTTCTGGTAATGTTCTCAGCTTCCAGTAATGTTCTCAGCTTCCTGTAATGTTCTCAGCTTCCTGTAATGTTCTCAGCTTCCTGTAATGTTCTCAGCTTCTGGTAATGTTCTCAGCTTCCTGTAATGTTCTCAGCTTCCTGTAATGTTCTCAGCTTCCTGTAATGTTCTCAGCTTCCTGTAATGTTCTCAGCTTCCAGTAATGTCCTCAGCTTCCAGTAATGTCCTCAGCTTCCAGTAATGTCCTCAGCTTCCAGTAATGTCCTCAGCTTCCAGTAATGTTCTCAGCTTCCAGTAATGTCCTCAGCTTCCAGTAATGGTATCAGCTTCCAGTAATGTCCTCAGCTTCCAGTAATGTCCTCAGCTTCCAGTAATGGTATCAGCTTCCAGTAATGTCCTCAGCTTCCAGTAATGTTCTCAGCTTCTGGTAATGTCCTCAGCTTCCAGTAATGTCCTCAGCTTCCAGTAATGTCCTCAGCTTCCAGTAATGTCCTCAGCTTCCAGTAATGTCCTCAGCTTCCAGTAATGTCCTCAGCTTCCAGTAATGTTCTCAGCTTCCAGTAATGTCCTCAGCTTCCAGTAATGTCCTCAGCTTCCAGTAATGTCCTCAGCTTCCAGTAATGTCCTCAGCTTCCAGTAATGGTATCAGCTTCCAGTAATGTCCTCAGCTTCCAGTAATGGTATCAGCTTCCAGTAATGTCCTCAGCTTCCAGTAATGTCCTCAGCTTCCAGTAATGGTATCAGCTTCCAGTAATGTCCTCAGCTTCCAGTAATGGTCTCAGCTTCCAGTAATGTCCTCAGCTTCAGGAAATGTCCTCAGCTTCCAGTAATGTCCCCAGCTTCCAGTAATGTCCCCAGCTTCCAGTAATGTCCTCAGCTTCCAGTAATGGTATCAGCTTCCAGTAATGTCCTCAGCTTCCAGTAATGGTCTCAGCTTCCAGTAATGTCCTCAGCTTCAGGAAATGTCCTCAGCTTCCAGTAATGTCCCCAGCTTCCAGTAATGTCCTCAGCTTTCAGTAATGTTCTCAGCTTTCAGTAATGTCCTCAGCTTCCAGTAATGGTCTCAGCTTCCAGTAATGTCCTCAGCTTCCAGTAATGGTCTCAGCTTCCAGTAATGGTCTCAGTTTCCAGTAATGGTCTCAGCTTCCAGTAATGGTCTCAGCTTCCAGTAATGGTCTCAGCTTCCAGTAATGTCCTCAGCTTCCAGTAATGTCCTCAGCTTCCAGTAATGTCCTCAGCTTCCAGTAATGTCCTCAGCTTCCAGTAATGTCCTCAGCCTCCAGTAATGGTATCAGCTTCCAGTAATGTCCTCAGCTTCCAGTAATGGTCTCAGCTTTCAGTAATGTTCTCAGCTTCCGGTAAGGTCCTCAGCTTCTAGTAATATCCTCAGCTTCCAGTATTGTCCTCTCGTCCTACTTTCTATCACTTTAAAGAGGCTGTCCTCCAGCCTCTTTACTCCAGATTCCAAGCCGGTGCTGCATATATGTTCCGTACTGACCTAAAAAAAAAAAAAGACTGTGTATTAAATTGAGAGAGTTCTGATTTAGTTCCTTAAACGATGTTCTAATGTTTCACAGGTCCAATATTCTGCAGATGTTACTCTGTGAGTGCCTCTGGAAATAGGAAACACACAACTAGAATGGCTCACTGGAGGCTCTGTTCCTGGAAGACAGCAAAAATCATACCTGTGATAGAATGTATACCTTCTAATGAACTAGAATGAATAATGTAGATATTTGAAGAGATTTCATAACCAAATGACAGTATGGGGGTACTGTCGGGGACCCCGTACTATCACACCTTCCTGAGCGGCATGATCAGATATCGATGATCAAGCAGGACAAGGCAGGAAGGGTTGATTCCATTTTCCTGAACTGCAAGAAAGTTTGCGACACTATACCACGCAAGAGGATTCCTATACTGATTTGAGAAGCTTAGGACATGTCGAAAAGGGTACAAGAATAGCTATCACACCAAGAGAGTGAGTCTGAAGGAGTATGGAGGCCCGAAACAAATGGAAGGAACTATACTCGTACCTCATGTAAGTGTGGCCAAAAAGCACAATTCACTGAAAAGCTGTGGAAGCCACCTCCATCCACAACTTTAAGGCCAGTCAGTATAGATTTCGAGCGTCAGAGTAGTTAAAATTACAGCAGAACGTGGCAAGTAGGCGAGGCATAAACAGCTGAACTTCACTCACCATAGTAACTGATAGACAAGTAGCAGAAGGTAAATCCAGGGGCCCGCACTGGGATCCCCTCGGCTTTTAATATAAGTTAATAACAAAACTATGGAAAGACCCAACGCGTCCATACTTACGTAAAATCCCAAAGTGACACCGTAGTGACACAAGGAGTTTAAACAGAACGCATGCAGACTGTTCTCCGAGGGCCGGGACAAACCTGAGAGCAGCTCTGATGATGGCGGTCCAATGACTTGGGCTGGACGGTAGAGCGTCAGTCTAGCTTCATGCAGGTTGGCGTTCAATTCCTGACCGCCCAAGTGGTTGGGCACCATTCCTTCCTACCCCTCATCCCAAATCCTTATCCTGGCCCCTTTCCAAGCGTCATATAGTCGGAATGGCTTGGCGCTTTTCCCTTGATAATTCCCTCCCTCTGATGATGGCGACTTCAGCCTAAGCTGGAATAGTGAGAGGAGAGAATGAACAATGCTTGAATCGGAGAAGGAAATGAATTAACAATATAACATCAACTGCGTGCACGAGGTTTGCAATGATTCAAATAATTTTTAGAAATTTGAAAGAAAAGATCTAAAGGGACCTAAGCAAAGAAGCGTTCAGGAACATTGTTCAGTTTCCTGTAGGATTCCATGTCTAAAAACCTTTCAGGAAGCTGGTCATGGAAAACTTCAAGAGCTGGAACAAGAAAACCTTCAGGAACCTGGACAAGGAATCTTTCACGAACTTGGACACAATCCTCAAGAAAAAGGAAGCCTTCAAGAACGAGGACAATAAAGCCTTTGAAATTGTAAATAAAGAAGCCTTCAGAATACGCAGTACATAACCTATGTGAGACCAGTCCTAGAATATGCAGATCTGGTGTGTGACCCAGTTGTGCCATTATGTTGTGAGCTGACTCCTATTGGCAGTGGCGAGAGCTGCATGGGTGGGAACAATGGTCACAGGTGATATACTGAAGGGCCGAGTCCAGAAACCTATGCTTACCAACTTCCTCCCCCCCCCCCCCCCCCCGTCCCATTTCTCTGTCTGTCTGTCTGTCTGTCTGTCTGTCTGTCTGTCTGTCTGTCTGTCTGTCTGTCTGTCTGTCTGTCTGTCTGTCTGTCTCTCTCTCTCTCTCTCTCTCTCTCTCTCTCTCTCTCTCTCTCTCTCTCTCTCTCTCTCTCTCTCTCTCTCTCTCTCTCTCTCTCTCTCTCTCTCTCTCTCAAAATGTTTCTTTCGCACGCACGCGCACGCATACACACTCACACAATCACAGGACTCCGTGCGTGGCCACTTTTGTCCCGGCGTCAACACGAGAACTAATACAATTGGACCTTACCTATTTACACGTCACACCAAATGCAACACGATATAGACCTACTAATTGCAATAGTAATCCGATGAACCGCGAGCGCCAAGCCACTCTCGCTCCTCGGTACCCCCAGCATGAAGTCGTTTGTCCCCTGGTGATGGGTCTTGGGGATACGCCCCTCAGCCTCACGGTGAAGGAGCTGGAGGGGCAACTCATGTAAAATTAGTTTCAGATTCTTGTTGTAGCTCGTTAGTAAAGAAATTATTTTGTCATTTGGATTGTATTCGAGATGGTGATGGGGGAGGGGGGAGGAGGAGGGAAGGGTGGGGGGGGGGGTAGAGGAGGGTTATTTGTTCTCGTGGATGAGAAATGGGTTGAGGGTTTGCATCTCTGGGCGAAGGCGCGCGCGCGCGAGCTCTCAAGAGTAAGTTCCATTACCTGAGAAATATTTTTGCTATTCAGCGTCGTCGTTTCTTTTCAAGTAAACCTAACCCGAATGAATCCAATTCCACCCAGCCTATCCTGACCAAGTCTATTCTCTCCTATCCATCCCATCCTAACCAAAATCTATATAAAAAAAAACGGAATGTGTTAGGCTGTCCAGTGTTGGAGGCTAGGCGCCTGGCTAGGAGGCTAGGCGCCTGGCTAGGAGGCTAGGCGCAGATACTCTAGTTAGGATTACGGGTTCAATTCTTACAATTGGCTCGACGTTACAAGATATGTATACAAGGAGATATATGACGCTCATGTTCCGTTTAAATAGTTATTACAAAGACACATCAAGAAACAAAGAAAGGAGATAAATATATCAACTAAATGAACATAGTTGTACGTGGTTGTATAGGGAGAACACCCTCATGTGCACGGGTTATTGTTACCTGTGGCAGGTGGCTACAGGTGCAACCCGTCCTCTTAAAAATAACGTCACTTTTGGCTCGTATGCGCGCTATGGACGTAATTTGAAATGAAATCGACTCACAAAAGTGACGTACTGTTCCGTTTTCTGTTTGAGTCGTCCGGCCCTCCTCGGACAGCTTAGAAGAGGAACTTTCCATTAACGTTTTTCATAACGTTTTGAAACTTTATGAAAATTTCCTGCCCACCTAACCTATCAGAGGACCCTTAACTTACTGTTGTTGGAAAAAAATATCCAAAATTTATTTTAATTTTTTTTAATTTTCAAATTACGTCCATATTCGGCCATACGGGCAAACGGCCAAAAGCGACGTTCTCTTTAAGAGGACAGGTTGACAGGTGACGGATCTCCCAAATCCTGAGCACTCCAGGTACAAACTCTGTGAGCAAGAACTGGGGCATGATCTCCCACACTATATGACTGAATGTCCAGTTATTAGACCAGAACCCATTGGCATGAGGTACATGGAGCTTTGCAATTCCTTTATTAACTCTCGTGTTCTTGAATATATCCTCATAATGCACAGAGTCTGCCAAGTGCAGACTACTGATCACATGCTACTGTATGACTAACCATCCTGTGTGATGAGGATTTTTAGCATCACGTAGCTAGTTCTTGACACACACTGTTCTCCCCTTCATATAGTCTAAGGTAACTGTGAAAGTGCAGATGTTCCTAAATGTGTTAACAAAATTGTTTTCATAACATCCCAACTTAAACACTATTCAACCCACAAGGTTTTGTAACTGCGTTACTTTGCATCAGAGTAACCATTGAAAAAATATTATGTTGTGTGTTTGCTGCGATTTCATGTTCTGAGAGAGGGAGGGATGGATCTATGAGGAGAAAGCACCAAGCCATTATGACTGTGGCACTTGGAAGGGGGACAGGATAAGGATTTGGGATGGGACGGAGGGAAGGAATGGTGCCCAATCACTTGGACGGTCGGGGATTGAACGCCGACCTGTATGAAGCGAGACCGTTGCTCTACCGTCCAGGTAGAGCAACGTACCTGTAGAGCAGGTAGAGCTTCTTTTTCTTGTCGTTCTGAGAGAGTGAGAGGGGATAAACAGGGGGAAAAAACAGTACAAGAAAATGAAGACGACAACTAAAAGTATGAGAGAGTAGAGATATGCGGGATCGAACACAAGGTCAGCACTAACCGTAGAAGTGTACATAAACAGGTCAGCATGAGCGTCGGTAAGGAAGGAAGCGACCATAAGATGTTCTGTACTGACCCAACATTGGTACCTCGTGGATCACAAACTTAAGACACAATTGGTTTATTGATCTGCACTAAAACTAGCGCCCCAAACGTCAGCATTAAGCTGAGAGAGCTAAAACAAATAACTCAAGAGGAGTGAAGGAGCAGAGGAGACATGATAACAGCATACAAAATATCGAATAGAAAAGTAAATAGGACAAGGCTAGACTTTTGTCATTGAGAGCAAATGGATTAACACAAGAAGATTGCGGTGGAAGTTTACGATATAAAGAAGGTGCATAGATACATAGGGAAGATGATGTCATGGAACCCACAGCATAAAGAGCAAATAAGACGCTGAAACAGAAATGTCAAGTAAATTAAAAAATATATATAAATAAATGTGCAATTAGCTATGAGGCAAGTGCCAGAGCTCGTTCTCCGTAGACACTAAGAGAAAAGCACTTACACACACACACACACACACACACACACACACACACACACACACACACACACACACACACACACACATACACACACACACACACACACACGCACACGCACGCACGCACGCACACACTTCCTCCTTTCCGTCTGTCCCCCTTTCTTCTCTTTCCCTTTCCCCCTTAACCCTGTCGATCCCCACTCTCTCTCCCCTTCTCTTCCCCCGTCTCCAATCCCTCAATCTCTTTCCCCCTCTTTTCTATATTCCTTCTCCTGCAGCATTCCTGTTTCAAATGTAGATATGATAGAGCCCAATAGGCTCAGGAATCTGTACACCAGGTGATTGACACTTGAGAGGCGGAACCATACAGCCAGAGCTCAACCCCCGCAAGCACAACTAGGTAAGTACACACCCACACACACCCACACACACACACACACACACACACACACACACACACACACACACACACACACACACACACACAGTCACAGTCAGTTAACAAATGGAATGCATTACGACGTAATGTGGCGGAGTCAAATTCAACACACAGTTACAAATGTAGATATGATAGAGCTCATTAGGCCCAGGAACCAGTTGATTGACAGCTGAGAGGCGGGACCAAAGAACCGAAGCTCAACGCCCCCCCCCCCAACACAAGCACAACTAAGCGAGTGTACACACTGCAAAAATCTTGACACACCACAGGTTTTCTGCGGTGTGGCTGCTAGATTGTAAGCCGTACAAATGTAAAGTTGCGGGCAAAGGAAGAGGAGTGAGAAGACCCCAAGGGCAGTAAAGACTAGCGAGTAGATGACTTCCTGCGTGGACAAAGAAGAAAGACCTGGCAGTAGACATGACCCCAGAATCAGATACCAGAGGCACTCACTATTAGAATACTGTCTGTAACATACGGCACATTTGCCATCATCTGCGTTGCCTTTAGGAGCATAGAGGAAGGTGATTTTACGGCAGCAATGTACACGCACCCACATCCAACCACACGCACGTGCACGCACGCACAACGACGTACACGCACGCACACCGACGTACACGCACGCACACCGACGTACATGCACGAACACGCCTCGGCAGCATGGGGCCCCGCGTCGATTCCCCGTCGCCAAACACGAACCATTACCAACAGAAATCCATTGAATGCGTAATCAAAAATTCCTCAGAACGCAGAGGCAAAACTCCGTCCTCCATAAGCTCTCAAATCACCTCCTTCTACCTTTACCTAATCTTCCCTCCCCCTCTCATTTTTTTTCTTCTTTCTGGAAATGAGGGTATTCACCATCGGGATTTTTGCCCCAAAATGGTTCTTTCAATGACAAAAAAAAGGAAGGAGAAGGAGCTCTCAGGTAGCGAGGGAGACCTGCTGGTCACTTCCTATTTAGCAACCTCAACAGCCTCTAGAGACTTTCTTCGACGGACAAGACTTACCTTACCCTCCTCCCCATCACCTCCCTCCCTACCCATCTCCCCTCCTTACCTACCTACCTACCTACCCCTCCTCCAAGACTCTCTCCAACCACTGATCCTTACAAGCTGACCGCCAAAAATTCGTTAAAACTCGGTAAAAGACGGCCAGATATTTGACATGATAACTGCATTGTGTGTTTTTGAGTGGTTGTCCCTCGGAGCCAATTATGCACTTGTGACCAGAGGTCTGACCTTTCAGTCACCCTCTCTTTCTCCTCCTCCACATGGTCTTCGTCTTGTGTACCCTCGGAATGTCTTTCGTACGTATGGAAGAGGTCTTTGGAGGTATTTAAAGGTCTGCCAGGATTTGCCAGAATTGGAAATTCGGTATTCTCATGAGAGAGGGCGGTTTTTTGTCTGTTTTTTGTCATTGGGTGCATTTTTTCCTCTGTCTATGGGTGTGTGATTTATTTGTCAGTGGGAGTTCGTTTTAGCAGTGGGTGTTTATTTTGTCCTATAAAAAATAAATGTGTTTATTTCGTTTATTTGGTCACGGGGGGAGTTTTGTGTTTTGTTAGTTGAAGTGTATTTCATATGCCAAAGAGTTTATTTTTTCGGTGGATGTGTGTGTATGTTTTGGTGGGTTCAGCGGGGTTCGGATTGATTGTGTCAGAGGGTGTGTGTGCTTCTGTCAGTGGAAGTGTATTCTATTGTCAGTGGAAGTGTGTGTTTCTGTCAGTGGAAGTGTATTCTATTGTCAGTGGAAGTGTGTGTTTCTGTCAGTGGAAGTGTTTTCTATTGTCAGTGGGTGTGTGTGCTTCTGTCAGAGGAAGTGTATTCTATTGTCAGTGTGTGTGTGTGTTTCTGTCAGAGGAAGTGTATTCTGTTGTCAGTGGGTGTGTGTGTTTCTGTCAGTGGAAGTGTATTCTATTGTCAGTGGGTGTGTGTGTTTGTCAGTGGAAGTGTATTCTATTGTCAGTGGGTGTGAAGTGTTTCTGTCAGAGGAAGTGTATTCTATTGTCAGTGGGTGTGAAGTGTTTCTGTCAGTGGAAGTGTATTCTATTGTCAGTGGGTGTGTGTGCTTGTCAGTGGAAGTGTATTCTATTGTCAGTAGGTGTGAAGTTTGTATTATTGAGTCTGTATTCCCTATATTGACTTTCCCCTCCTTCCCTCCACTCCCCTTAACTCTGTCCCTTGATTACCTGATGTAAAGTACCGGTGGTAGGATATTTTCAGCAGTAAAATACAACTTAAATATTTGTTTACAATTAAGCAATGGTCAAGTATAAAAACAAAACTGGGCTGCCCCGTTTGAGCGATTGTTGTCATTGTTGCATTACCTAGAATCAATCACCTTCTGCTTCCCCTCCCGTCTCCCCCTCCCGTCTCCCCCTCCCGTCTCCCCCTCCCGTCTCCCCCTCCCGTCTCCCCTGCAGCATCCTTGGAGCCCCTGCAACATACCCTGAGTCCCTGCAGCATCCCTTGAGTCCCTGCAGCATCATTTAAGTCCCTGCAACATACCTTGAGCCCCCTGCTGCATCCTTTGAGCCTCAGCAACATCCCTTGAGCCCCCGGCAGCACATTTTGACTCTCAACAGCGTCCATTGAGCCCCTGATGTAGTATTCCTTGAACCACAGCAGTAGCATCCCCTCGTTACCTCCCACATCCCCCTCGTTACCTCCCACATCCCCCTCGTTACCTCCCACATCCCCCTCGTTACCTCCCACATCCCCCTCGTTACCTCCCACATCCCCCTCGTTACCTCCCACATCCCCCCTAGTTACCTCCCACATCCCCCTCGTTACCTCCCACATCCCCCTCGTTACCTCCCACATCCCCCTAGTTACCTCCCACATCCCCCTCGTTACCTCCCACATCCCCCTCGTTACCTCCCACATCCCCCCTAGTTACCTCCCACATCCCCCTCGTTACCTCCCACATCCCCCTAGTTACCTCCCACATCCCCCCTAGTTACCTCCCACATCCCCCCTAGTTACCTCCCACATCCCCCTCGTTACCTCCCACATCCCCCTCGTTACCTCCCACATCCCCCTCGTTACCTCCCACATCCCCCTAGTTACAACTGTTTACCTTAACCCTTAAATTACTTTACACCCACTTTGTTCTTCTAGTCCTTTACCGCCTATTGTCATCTCTTTGTTTTTCATCTTCCTCCTCTCCGTCTGTCGCTTTCTTCTCTTTTCCTCTTATTTTCCTTTCCTCTTAACCCTGCCCAGTCCCACACACTCTCTCTCTCTCTTTCTCTTCCCAGTCTCCAATCCCTCATTCCCTTTCCCCCTCTTCTCTATTACCTCTCCTCCTTTCCCCTCCCTCTCTCCTTTTTCATCTCTCTCCCCTTCCAATACCCCCCCCCACCCTGCTCCCATTTTATGATAATGTAGAGAATAATTCAATCGGTCTGGGTGGAGGAGGATGATTGATGTCAAGCGATATCAATCGCTCGACATCAATCATTAATCATCAATCATAGATCGACATTATGGCGATCTATGCCTTGTGAGAATTACTACTTAAGAGGAGCTACAGGCCATAAATAAGTTTTTTCCTAACGCTCCCACACCCACCCCGGTCGGCCGAGCGGACAGCACGCTGGACTTGTGATCCTGTGGTCCTGGGTTCGATCCCAGGCGCCGGCGAGAAAGAATGGGGCAGAGTTTCTTTCACCCTATGCCCCTGTTACTTAGCAGTAAAATAGGTACCTGGGTGTTAGTCAGCTGTCACGGGCTGCTTCTTGGGGGTGGAGACCTGGTCGAGGACCGGGCCGCGGGGACACTAAAAAAAAAAAAAGCCCCGAAATCATCTCAAGATAACCTCAAGATAACCCCCAGCCACTGAGGCACTCACAACACTGGAAACCAGATTTAACAATCTTCTACAACTTATAACGCTCAATGGGTGGATGGAGAGGCGCAAAAGACCGCAAAAGGAGCTAGAAGATGAGTCGCAAGATCTGTGCAAGATAGAGTACACCGAAGATGAGTCGCAAGATCTGTGCAAGATAGAGTACACCGAAGATGAGTCGCAAGATCTGTGCAAGACAGAGTACACCGAAGATGAGTCGCAAGATCTGTGCAAGATAGAATACACCGAAGATGAGTCGCAAGATCTGTGCAAGACAGAGTACACACCAAAAAATGGGATGACCTAATAAGCGTAATTCAAGTCCACTACAGGAACCCAGGAAAGTTTGGGGGAAAAAAAGTAAAAATCCTGATGGGAACCTCATGTTAGGTAACACCCTGGATCAAAGACGCCTCAGGAAATAAACTCTACGAGGAGAAGAAAAGAAACAGGAATTCTGGACGTTTTGGGAAGAAAAGTTCAGGATAAACCCGGAAGAAAATGTAATTTTTTTGCCACATTAATGAAAGGGAAATTACATGTGTAGTTGATAACAGAGCTGCAACACTACTCCCGACGCCAACAATAGACCTTAACAATATCCCCAATTAATGCCACCTTATCTAACACTACCATTGCAGACGTCCATAAAACAATTAGAAATTTGAAGAACAAGGCGCCGGGCAGTAGCATAATAAATTAAATTATATTATCCAACCTACCATTGAATGCACTCCATCAATACACAAGTATAATAAATGCAGCTTTTGTATCTTGACTATACCCCACATACTTCAAAAATGTCACAATCAGATTAATCCCCAAGCCAGGAAAATCCTCAAACCCAAGCCGAAAATTATAGACCAATTTTCCTCCTCGAAGTACACACCTTAAAGAAAACTAACATGCAAAAACTACAAGCAGTGCAAAATAAGGCACTAAGGAGAGCAGCAAAACACCGTCCACAATTCATGGTTGCAATTCTTTTAACCATGTCGTGGCGCAATCGACTAAGGCGCATCTGGGGTCATCCCGGACGTAGGTTCAAACCCTCATAACAGCCCATATGGATTTGTTCATTTGATGTAACACGCTACTGTGATTTCTGTGTGTATTTCCCTTCACCTGTGTCTCCGTCCTCTTGCTAACGTTTAAAGTCTGATGTTTCTCTCTATTCTGGTATTCTCTATCTCCACAGTCTTCACCTCTCGCCCCACCATCTTACATCGTGCAGCCTGTCTTTTCTTTCTATATTTCTGTCTTTATTAGCATGAGGTAGCGTACAGGGAGACACTAATGAAGGGAGGTGGAGCAAGGAGAGGGAGGGAGGTGGAGCAAGGAGAGGGGGGGGGAGGTGGAGCAAGAAGAGGGGGGGAAGGTGGAGAAAGGAGAGGGGGGGAGGTGCAAGGAGAGGGGGAGGTGGAGCAAGATGTGAAGAGAGGTGAAGTGCAATATTGTACAGCAATGAAAAGATAAGACAAGGCAAGAGTGACAGGAGGAGTTAGGAATGTCTTGAAGGTAAAGGTGGGGAGGGGATGGGAATGGAGTGGGGTAGGGGAGATAAGAAGAGGGGGAGGCTGAGGAATGAGTTGTGGGAATGGGGGGTTATGAAGAGAAGGAGAAGGCAGGTGTGAGAAGAAGTGAAAAGGAGGGTAAGAAAGGGGGGGAGGGGGTTGATGGACAGAAAATGAGTAGTTGGAGTTGTATATGAAGATGGGGGGTGGGGTGGGGGAGGCCGGAGGGGGAAAAGAGGAGTGGGTTAGGGGAGGGGTGGGTGGGAATGGTGGGGGATTGGGGAGGGAGGGGTGGGGGATTAGGGAGGGAGGGGGTGGGGAAATGAGTGGGGTGATAAGAGGAGGGGGAGGGGGAGTAGGGGTGACGGAAGGTCACCTACGGTTTGCCACAATCTGACCGTAATTCGGGAACTTTGAGGGAAGGGAAAAAAATATATAAATTCGTCCCTAAACTGGGACAGAAAAAGGACAGGCCGGGACAGAAAAGGACAGGCCGGGACAAAAAGAAAGGACAAAAGATTTTAGCATCTTAAAAAGCGTTGCTGGGCCGAGGACAGAGAGACCTCTTCAGTGGGGTCCTTCGCCACCCTCTATGGCCGCCCCCGGGAGCTGCCGGCCGCTGCCACCTGGCTCACTCCCACGCCGCCCACACGCCGCCCACACGCACACGCGCACACATGCGGACCACACGTACTCGCACATGCGAAACGCACAGAGGAGGATTCATCGACGCTTCCGCGCACACATAGACGCAAATACGTTCATACACGAGCACACGCGCACACCAACATACACAAAGGAACTCGTAGGAAAATCCACACAGGACATGACGGACTACGTAACGAACAAACTCGAAGAAGCTGAAGCAAGATTAGACCACCAATAAGGGCTCAGGGAAGCAAGACGAAGCACTAGTCCATAGTACAACAACCAGTGTCTTTGGAGGCAAAGAGAAGCAGCACAAGAGCATATGGCAGAAATATAGAGAACACAGAACAGAAGGCAATCACCATGAACACAAAGAGGCCAGAAATCAGTACACAGAAACTAGGAGAGTGGCAGAAACCCCGTTAACGAGAATGACATAGTGCATTCAAGGCCAAGCCAGAACTGTTCCACAGTTATATCAGGAGGAAGATGACTGCGAGTGATCAGGTTATCAGACTTGACCAGAGGGAGGGAGGACACACGGGGAAATGATAATGAGGTATGCGAGGAACTTAAGAAAAACCTTCAGGAAGTATTCAAGCTGGAACCTGATTTGCCACAATAGAGCTTAGAGCCCAACCCGAACGGGCCGTTCCACAGGAAAGCTTCGCTGAAATAACAGTAACGCCATAAACAGTAGAATCGCAGCAACAGGAACTGGACGTGAGAAAAGCCGCGGGACCAGACAAAATAGCATCTTGAAATACAATAAGAGGTATCCGAAGCATTGTGCAGCACACTTATCGTAATATTTAATTCCTCAGTAGAAACGGAAGAGAACTTCCTAACTGCTGGAAAATGGCTCGAGAAGAAAGCGGGAAGGGGGGGGGGGGCAGAAACTGTTATACCACAGACCCGGGCCACTATAACAAGTATTCCCTGCAAGTTACTAGACAAGCTGAACCGAAGCAGCTTGGATAGTAGAACATATCTCTCAGGAAGGACGCAAAGGATTACAGCGAGGGCAGAGACATCAGAGTGGAGAGTGGATATGTACAAATATCCACTCATACTAATCCTGTACAACCTCCTTGATCCTATAGACATGGTCAGGCCAAAGAAGATCAACTCTTTTCACCCTGTCGTAGCTCAGTCGATTAAAGCCTAGTCTGGGATGCTCCCGGACGCAGGTTCGAATCCTCGTCACGGCTCTTGTGGATTTGTTCATTTAAAAGAAGTAAACATTGATTGATGGTATCTATATGTGCCCGGCGTGGGGGGGGGGGGAGGGTCAAGGCAAAACACAGCTTGCGAAGTAAATAAGTTGGGATTAGGCCATAGTTGTGGATAACATCTTTCTGGTGAAGTTCGGTTAAGTTAGATTTGGTTGCACCCCTAACGACCACCCCCCAACACCCCCACCTACACCCCCACCACCCTCGCCTACACCCCCACCACCCTCGCCTACACCCCCACCACCCTCGCCTACACCCCCACCACCCTCGCCTACACCCCCACCACCCTCGCCTACACCCCCACCACCCTCACCTACACCCCCAC
>NC_091177.1:3443200-3615700 GCF_040958095.1 Procambarus clarkii
TGTCCGAGTGGCTAGCAAAGCTAGTTTCCTCTACACAAACAGCGGTGCATGAACCCTCTGGTTTTGCTTGTGCAGATGCGAGAGTATTCTCGGGCACTGGTGCATTATTGGGTTTGGCCCCAGATGACTTCTTGCCACGATTCTTCTTCTTCGCCATTTTAACCAAAACTGTTGCACAGCTTGCCCTTTCAAGATGCCAGGTATTTTGCAACTACAGTTCTCAAAGCCTTAGGCACAGCATTACATCACATTTGAGAGATTAACAGCATGTGTTTAATCTCTATTGCTCTTCAAGCTCGCCTGCTCTCCTGCACCACACACGGAGGCAAGCTCCACTGAGGGGCGACGCAGTGCCTCCTCTCTCCTCTGCCTCTGGGATCAATACTTTAATCAATAGACTCAGGCCGGCACTGCGCCACAGTTGCTCAACCAGCCTTGCCAACCCTACACACAAGGATTATTATTGCTCTATTCTTTAGCAACATTTTTGTATTTTTACTTTAAAAGGATAAAACAAGTACAGCATCACTTGATAAATTCCAGTTGAAGCAGACTGCTACCTCACTGACATCTGAAAAACCGCCTCCTAGCTGGATGTCCTGAACAGTTGGGGGTTCAGCTGTTCCACGTTGGGGACTAGCTTTTCAATCACTAGACACAACATGCTATCTCCGAGGGAAGGGGGGAGTTTGCCTGTGATAGTCAAGGATGCTTCGTCCACAATACCCCCAAAGCCTTCTCAGAGGTAAAAATGGATTTAACTTTTATCATACCCAAGAATATTCTAGTTTCTGCAGAGCTGCATTATTTAAATACTAGTATACCTGTACTGTACTTAAATAGCCTCAAGTAGCACTACAGCATTTTCTTATTTTCACACAATAACAAAGGCAAGTTAAATTTCCACTACTAAATGTCTTTAATTTGACTCTTGACAGTGTTAAAGGGCAACAACTGCTCTCCATTAAGAAAACCATTTTTTATCAGTGGCACAAAGTATATATAGTATATTATTGTCCCATTACCCACCTACCCTGGGGAGGGGGAGGCAACGGTACCATTACCCACCCCTCCAGGGAGGGGGAAAGGCCCCATTACCCATTCCCCCAACGAGAGGGAAAACAATGGCTCCATTACCCACTCTTCCACTGGAGGGGGGCAACAGACCCATTACCCAAACCTCGAATGGAGGGAATGGCAATGGCCCTATTACTCCACACCTCCGAGAGGTGGCAGCAGCGGCCCCATTACCCACACTCCCAGGGAGGGGCAGCAGTGGCCCCATTACCCACACTCCCAGGGAGGGGCAGCAGTGGCCCCCATTACCCACACTCCCAGGGAGGGGCAGCAGTGGCCCCATTACCCACACTCCCAGGGAGGGGCAGCAGTGGCCCCCATTACCCACACTCCCAGGGAGGGGCAGCAGTGGCCCCCATTACCCACACTCCCAGGGAGGGGCAGCAGTGGCCCCCATTACCCACACTCCCAGGGAGGGGCAGCAGTGGCCCCCATTACCCACACTCCCAGGGAGGGGCAGCAGTGGCCCCCATTACCCACACTCCCAGGGAGGGGCAGCAGTGGCCCCCATTACCCACACTCCCAGGGAGGGGCAGCAGTGGCCCCCATTACCCACACTCCCAGGGAGGGGCAGCAGTGGCCCCCATTACCCACACTCCCAGGGAGGGGCAGCAGTGGCCCCCATTACCCACACTCCCAGGGAGGGGCAGCAGTGGCCCCCATTACCCACACTCCCAGGGAGGGGCAGCAGTGGCCCCCATTACCCACACTCCCAGGGAGGGGCAGCAGTGGCCCCCATTACCCACACTCCCAGGGAGGGGCAGCAGTGGCCCCATTACCCACACTCCCAGGGAGGGGCAGCAGTGGCCCCCATTACCCACACTCCCAGGGAGGGGCAGCAGTGGCCCCCATTACCCACACTCCCAGGGAGGGGCAGCAGTGGCCCCCATTACCCACACTCCCAGGGAGGGGCAGCAGTGGCCCCCATTACCCACACTCCCAGGGAGGGGCAGCAGTGGCCCCCATTACCCACACTCCCAGGGAGGGGCAGCAGTGGCCCCCATTACCCACACTCCCAGGGAGGGGCAGCAGTGGCCCCATTACCCACACTCCCAGGGAGGGGCAGCAGTGGCCCCATTACCCACACTCCCAGGGAGGGGCAGCAGTGCCCCCATTACCCACACTCCCAGGGAGGGGCAGCAGTGGCCCCATTACCCACACTCCCAGGGAGGGGCAGCAGTGGCCCCATTACCCACACTCCCAGGGAGGGGCAGCAGTGGCCCCCATTACCCACACTCCCAGGGAGGGGCAGCAGTGGCCCCCATTACCCACACTCCTAGGGAGGGGCAGCAGTGGCCCCCATTACCCACACTCCTAGGGAGGGGCAGCAGTGGCCCCCATTACCTATTCCATCTCAGGGAGATAAGGTAACAGCTCTATTACTCACACCAAGGGAGACTGCAGAACCCTGTAGGGGAAATAAACCAATAGTTCAACACTTAAGATCAATTGTTGAATGTCATGATATTTCAGCTTAAGAGAATAAACAAACCAGTTTAACCTATTACTAAAGGCACTTGTGTTCAAGAGTAGCAAGTGATGTCAGTGAAACGAAGAGATTATTCGACTTTTCTCACACTGCAGCATTTCCAACTTTCATAATAAGGCCAATTACAGTTAAATTCACCACCAAATAATTTAATACTTAATGCAAATTACTAATTTCGATCAAGAAGTTTTGAATACATCAAAGAATTGTTCCCCCAAAAATATAAAATGGCAACAGACATCGTGAAAGGGAAAAAATCAATGTTGTATACAGATGCCTCTTCCCCCTCAATCAATACAGGAAAATCAATACCAAGTTTCCCTGCACAGTACAATCTATCCCTGTCTTAATGTGCTTGAACATAAAAAATAAAGAAAACCTCCATAACCTCCACACTTATACATTAAACACTTGTACCCCTTCCCCCTCATCACACTAAAATGCCAAGTCATGCATTAAACCCACATATTACAAACAGCCACCACTGAGCCTGGATTCTTCCACTGGCCTGATCCCACATGTATCTGTTTGTCATGGAAAAGGCTGCCACATTGGTAAGTGGAGCAAGGATCCAGTTCCTAATAGTCTGGCAACTTCAAAAACTGTACAGGTAAATAATTTAAGTTAACATATAAAGAGTTGAGAATTAACCAACAATGCTAAACTTTCTATTCATCCATAAACAGCTAAGCCAGTGACAACAGCATTGTACCGGTACTATAAAAATCTACTCAACAGAACAGCAAGTGCCTACCTGCTGTTAGTACTTTGCAAAATGAAACTACAAGAGAGGATTCCAAATGAAACTATAAAAAATGTAGACAAAATATTTACAAATACTGTACCTCTGAACTCTTCATCCCACTCAGGAAGGAAATCAACGAGAACAAAAAAAAGCAGCAGCAGCACAGAGGCAAAGAAATAAGAGAAATTAAAATTTGTACAAATTGAGTATTCTTTGCCACCACACACAACTGGCAATTAACTAAAATCTTGACTGTCTTTAATTTGCAAACAAAAAATCAGTGTTGAATGTAATAAACGACAATTTCTGGGCAAGTCCTGGTGGCTCCCTGAAGCTACTACACTGATACAGTGCCATACTACTAGGTGCCATCAGTCATGTTCAGTGTACATACTACTAGGTGCCATCAGTTCTTATTGGCCTACCAGGGACCACGAGCCAAAACCTGGCCCCTTAAAGAGGCTCAGGAAACGGTGGCACTATGAAAACCTTTTATGTAAAGTTATTCATGTCTGCCACCACCATGGCAAGATGCCAAAATGTCAGCAAAACAAAACATGAAAAATGAAAATTGGGGGAAAAAAACTGGAGAGAGAAATGAAAGCGCAGAACCCCCTCTACAACCCAACCCCCGAGAACGAGCAACCAGGGAGAATCATAGCAACAACCAGACATGTAAGCTTGGGACCCACCTCAAGTTTACACACGTCTGGGAGTACGTCCCACCAGCAATAAACACTCCCGTCATGAGGAAGGACACACAATTCGAGACAACTAGCTTACTTGAAGGATGAGGACCACCACAGGCGAGGAGACTCCCTTAAGGGAGTCTAAAGGAGTGTCTCCTGAACACGCCAGGAAAGAGAACCCTGATTGTGCAAGGGTAGCGATTAAGGCACACCCAAGGAAGGGAACACT
Source organism: Procambarus clarkii (assembly GCF_040958095.1). NCBI lineage: Eukaryota > Metazoa > Arthropoda > Malacostraca > Decapoda > Cambaridae > Procambarus > Procambarus clarkii. The sequence goes on from NC_091177.1 coordinate 3,447,430, forward strand.
GAGCACATGCAGCTCCAAGCACACTAAATTCCTGGCTCATGTTACACATATGCATACACAAGCATCCTCAAAGGCAAACACCACTTAAGTAAAATGGGAGACTGGAGCCAAAGTGACTTAAGCGGGAAAACAGACACCGGGTACATCAGTAAAAGAAATGGGGGTGGAGTAACTGGCTGACCCAGCCTGCATCCCTCCTCCCTCCAAACGAGTAGGTGGGAGGTGGAGCGAACTAGCTCGCAGTAGTTTCATGAATTTTGGCCACTTTGTTTACATTGTTGGCAGAGTTCTTTTGGCGGTTTTCAGGCTGCGGTCCCATTTCTTAACAAGCAGTAGACTGTTTTGTTTCATGACTTTCTGGGTGCCTTCCCTTGGTGGTGGCAGACATGAATAACTTTACATAAAAGGTTTTCATATTGCCACCGCTTCCTGTGCCTCTCTAAGGAGCCAAGGTTGACTTGTGGTTGCTAGTAGGCCAATAAGAACTGACTGATGTCACCTAGTAGTATGGCACAATTTCAGTGTAGTAGCTTTATGGTGCCACAAGGGGCTCCCCCAGTTAATGCTAGTGCCAATATCACTTCAACCTCCCTACTCCAAAGTCTGATAAATTTTCTAAACCACTTTGATCATAAGACAATTCAATTAATCAAATTTCAAAAGAAAATACACAAAGGTAAGACCACTCCAAAACAGAGATAAAAAGATCATCTAGTGTCAATAATTGGCAAATCTCAACATATTTCACATATACAAATGTTAACATTTATGCAACAGTGCAATGACACCAAGCAAAGTATTGCTGAACATTTACTAACAAGGACAAAATAAAAATTAAGAAGCATTGATTGTAATTTAGCACCCTTTTCTGGTACTCGGTATCTCCTCAGTATTGATGCACTGATACTAACAAGGTGAGGGGACCTTTGTATTTGATCTACCCAAAACTTAAAAGGACCAACCAAAAAGTTACACAAACCAAAAGACACCCAATCCACAAATCTGAAAATGCAAATTTATAACATTTTGATCCAACCTGGACTATTATTAAGTCATGGATGGAAAGAAACCATTGTCAATTCTTTTATTTTCAGATGTGTGTGTTGGGTGTCTAATGGTAAGTTGAATGGTAAGTCACAATGTGACTTGCTGTCTGCGAAACAAAAACCACCGACTAAATGAGATGAACAATGAAAAACCGGTAATCTAGTTTACTGTTGGTGTACAACTCGAGTCCTAACTTGCCTGGATATCACCAGATGGCAGTATAAGGCCTCCAGGGGGTCTCTGCTTGCCACCTACCTCAAGAATCGCCAGTACTGTACCCGAAAAATTTCCCATGGGGAATGGTGTGGAATAACTAGGCAGGATAGGAAGAAAAGTGTTTCACATTTACTGAAAAAAATCTTAAAGAGTAGAAGAAAAGTAGGACAAGGGCTTATACATGAGATTGTATAAAGCAGCAGTATCAAGTCTACCAGATGCCCAGGTCGCGGACAAAGAAGCAAAGAATGCTGCCGAAGCAGCAAACTGGCCCACCATGGAAAACGAATCCTGGAAAAATTTGAAAAAACCAAAAGGGACAGACAGACCCATCAAAACTTCAAAACACATTACAGTGCAACTTCAATTATTCAGACCAATTGGTACCTTCAGAAGCCTGGATAACTGAAAATTCTGATCATCATATTCACATCCTAATTTTTCCATGCGTTGTGAGTGAATTTCACTGAGCAAAATTATAATTGAACCCATTCATACAACCGACATCCACCAGAACATGACTAGAGATTTTTTACCCTCATCCACCATATTCCCAGAATCCAGACCCTAAAGCTTATTTTAATAATAATAATTCATTGTGTTAGGGGAGCCGGTCGGCCGAGCGGACAGCACGCGGGACTTGTGATCCTGTGGTCCTGGGTTCGATCCCAGGTGCTGGCGAGAAACAATGGGCAGAGTTTCTTTCACCCTATGCCCCTGTTACCTAGTAGTAAATAGGTACCTGGGTGTTAGTCAGCTGTCACGGGCTGCTTCCTGGGGGCGGAGGCCTGGTCGAGGACCGGGCCGCTGGGACACTAAAGCCCTGAAATCATCTCAAGATAACCTCAAGATAAGGGGACAGGCAGCCAGTATGTATTCATACATGTTAGGCTTATATCAGTCCCCCCACCCCCCTAAGGTCAAATTACTGACCCTGCCCAGGATGGAACCTACAACAAGCTGACTAACTCCTTAGTACTTAGCACCTACATACTGCTAGCTGAACATTGGCATTAGGTGATAGGAAATTTGTACAAGCATTTCTGTCCCATACAGAATTTTACATAGGAAGACCCCCCTTAGTGAAAATTAACCAGGTCCATGAATTTTCCTATACAGTACCTATACCTATTTCCTATACTTGTTTAGCTCATTTTCTAGGAAATATTTATGGACCCCTTTCCAATAAATGATCAAAAATATGCTATCTTCAATATTCAGAACATTTTCAGTACCACCACTGAGTCAGAAAAGCCACTAAACAAAAACTGGTCACATCCACTGGCCAGTTTCCACACAGGCTGTGTGGCTGTGTTTCCACCAAGCCCCCAAGCCCTAACACCCAGAGAACATGGGGTAAAAACCACACTAGACAAGAGCCACCTGCCCAGGAATGCAGGAGAGAAAACTCAACAATCCAGAGCACAATTGGAGAGGAGAGGGGTGAGGAAGGAGACTTACCAGTGTATACATAGAATTTGTAGCATTTTTAGAATTTTTAGACCCATGAGACCCTCATGGCAGAGGCATGGCATGATCTTCAGGCCTAGTGGTACCAGTAGGTTAGCACAGGGGAGCTACCGAGAGGACCATACCATAAAAAGTGTCATTACAGTAGGATTTAAGCTTTAAACAATGTTCCTAAAGCAAACTTATTTCAGATGAGATTTCTGCTATACAGAAATAAAAATTACTAATAAATATCTTTAACCATGTTTTATTAAGAACTAATTTTTCTTCTAACAATTATAAGTGCTCTATGCAATAGAGCACAGAGCAATAACTTCAATAAGCCAGACATAATTAGGTACACTTTATGCATCAATATATGCATTAATTAAGTTGTAAATAATTGTGGATGGACAAGCGAGGTATTTGTGTCGAGGAGCAAGCCATCACTGAACTGGTAGTTCACAGGAGCACTAACATGGCAAGAAAACAGTGCTATGCTAACATCTATATTTAAGCCTTGGTGGAAGAGGAAATGGAGGGCCAGTTCTGGGGATTTTGACAAATTTTTTATTTAAAATACTTTTAGTGGGATTATTCATTAGGAAATGGAACAATAAAAACACTAAGTTATTCCCATCCACAACTCAAACAAGTAAGAAACATTTTGCTTTTTTTTTTTTTAAAGAAAATGTTACTATACACACATTAAATAATCCACCATGCAATTTCCATTAATGTATTTTAAATTATTTCTACTCACTAATGCAACTGGCATAAACAGTATTGTGTTCTCTAATGAAAAAAAAATGAAAAAATTAGTAAATGGTTTCCACATCCCTGTTAGGCTTTACCTCTAAATTCTGACGAATGTTAAGGATCAAGTTAAGCCAGTCAATGGTCCATGCTAACACTACTTCTGGTACAAAGACTATACTCACCTGCTCGCTGTACACATCAGTTAAATTATACAAAGCTGGTTGGTCTCCAATGAAAAACAAGGTTCCGGTAATCTTTTCCCTATTAACTGCCATTATCAATATTTTTTTTTTTTTTAACACCAACCTGTTAGTGCACATTCTTAATTAACATGAAAATTTTAAAAGTTACCTTGTAATTACAAGAAATGCATATACTGCTTTATCATCATTTTCCAGAGCACAGGCTGTTTCTTATATTTCAGTACAATATGCAAGTTGTATGACAACCTCCAAATTATGCGATGAAGCACTACCAGTGTTAAGGCATTCACAGTGATAGCAAGTATTATACAAGTAATAGGTTTTTCTAGAAAGTTATCATCATAACTTTCTTATCATCTAAGTGTGGCCCATATCATGTCCAGTATTAAAAATATTGAGAACATGTTGAAAAAGAAACCTGGAAGAGGAGACGAAGATTACATGTCATGATGCAGAAATTATGAAGAAAGGCAAAAGCTAGTAGGTAAAACAGTATAAATGCCGTACACAAGATCAATGAAAACCAACTTTTGCACCGACACCTTACCAACCAAGAAGTTTCTTTTACTCTGATAACTAAAACAAAGCCCTGCTAGTGGTGCTCCCCTCAAAGTCACACATTAAAGTGGAAATTCTGTCCATAATTTAACTTCATTTCCAGTTGAATTGTGCGATACAAGCACACTAGATTTTCACAAAAATACACTACCATAATGATGAGAGAAGCAAGGGTGAATTAAGGCAACAATAAACCACATTTAATTGTAATGAAATGCCATTTTCTGGGCAAGTCCCGGAGGCCCCCTGAAGCAATCCGAACTGTTATGTTTGGGCGTCATCAGTCAAAGAAGTTCTTATGCCTACCAAGAACCACGAGCTAGATCCTGGTCCCCCTCAGAGATGCACAGGCAGCAACGGCCTATGAGCACTTAACATTTAAAGTATTGGGCGGGGGCTCATTTAAGGAGCGCGGGGGTTTATGAGGTTCAACAGCGTCTTTGCCACCAGGTACCTAGTGAACGTTCTGGTTCCTTCTCGGCTGTGAGTGGTTTTCGGGCTCCTGTCGCAGCCATCTGTCTCAAGAACTGGAGTGGTGGGCTGCCGGCTTCCTCCCCCCTCCAGGGGCAAGCAGAAGTGCTAGTCACATGAAGGGTTGTATGTTTGGTTTCTTTCTAGGGAGAGTTATTTTGGTCTTTCAGGATGTAGATTGCACAGGTTAACCAGACAGTGGTCTGTTTTGATTTGCCTATCTTTCTGGGTCCTTTCCCAGTCGATGACAATGACATACTTTACATCTGAAGTGCTCATAGGCCATTGCTCCCTGCGCCTCTGAGGGGACCAGGTTCTGGCTCGTGGGTCCCGATAGGCAAGAACTCCTGTGACTGATGACCCCAAACTAATACAACACACATCAGTTCGGAAAGCTTCAGGCAGGAGATGGGGCTCCCCACAGAAAAATGCCCGTTTCCAATGTCTACTTACTTTGCCAATATTAGTCCATGTAAGACACCATTAAGAACTAATACAAGGCATTAACTGGTATGCATTCAGCTTGTATGTCAAGTTATACAACAAGTGTTATTGGATGGATGCTATCCTAACGTGTTAATTTCCCACAAAATTGGTATTCAAAAAAATTCCAATTAGTTTCCCTTTTTTTTTAATATTTTATAATGACTGTACTGTAGTGTAACACCATACAGACCCTAATCAAGCAGGTAACACTACATCTGGGTTAAATGCCTGTGTGACATTTCAAATTTATTAAATTAAAAACTAAAATTTTTTATATTTTTATAGTGTATAGTGATCATGAAACCCTAAAAATGTCACCCAGTTCAGTCACCACAAATCGGCCAGAGTGATTTTACACTGGGCAGTTTAACGTGGACCTGCTTCGACAGGTTGAAAATTTTTACGATCATACATCGGTTTTACAGTGTGAATGTTCTGTTGTGTATGAATTTGGGTAGTAATTGCCATTCAAATATTGCATCAATCTTCTTCATACTGAATGTGATAGAAAACTTATCTAAAAGTAGCCTTTCTGAATGCAGTCATGTAACTGATAATTTTTTAAAAACCATTTATGGCAGGGTTAACGTGGTAGCTACAATTTACTTGCCTAGGCTGTTTTTTTAATTTAAAAAACCCAGGCATTTAAAACAAAAATTTTGTTTATCTATTAATTGGACAAAAACCCAACCTTCCTTAACCCCAAGGGGGTTTAAGATTTTTTTTTTTTTTTTTTTTTTTTTTTTTACCAATCCTGATTTAAGGCTATGCTCAAAGTGATACAGGGTATACCAAACATTTAAGTTCATCCTGGTTCAGCAGGTAATGTGTGTGTGTCTGGGAAGCCCAGGGACTTGAATTCTATCCCATCACATTGCCTCAATATTCGTTTTCTATCCAATGATTATAATTGTCATAAATATGCACTAAAACAATTATTTTCAAATGACATACAGTATATCAGACAATGGCAAAAATGCAACAAAACTTAACATTATCTAGATACACACACATGCCAGGCATCAAGATCAATACACCTATATGGGCAGAATTCTGGTTGAGGTTACGCAACTAAACAAATTTGCCTTATATTCCACTATTACTTTTTTAGTACCTTTCATAAATAATTATTCACCAGTATGTTTAATGACTCAACACTGACAAATGTTGACCACTACTGTACTGCCACATAGAAAACATTATTATTTTTGTTCACACATTGTAGGAATTAAGCTAAACTTTCCCCTTATTTTATAAAAGCAAAAAAAAAAATCAACATTGCATTATCTATTAGTGTTTTCCACCCACCATGAGACAAATCCTTCGTGCATCCATGCACATGCATTCATGCTCATGTTCTTATCTACACGTGCTTACAGGTAGATATGACTAGCTTCCTCTTCTCTTTAGGGTATTTAAGACAATAATACACAGTTCCCAATGACTGTCTTAAATTGCTTTACCTGTTAACTTAATTGGCTTAAACTACATCTTTCAATTGATTCTGCCTCAGTCATCTAGCTCAACTTTTCTGGAAGAGTCTGCACTCTTTAACTTTGTTTCGATTTATATCTACTGTTAGTCTTTCCTAACTATGAGCGATGTTAATGAAATTCACTATGAACATATTATAAAACTTCATTTAACACACGAACTATTATTGCTCCTTAAACTGCCGTAAGTTTTCACATTTTACACACTTTCAATTACTTTACAGTATCATGGCTAAATCTCTATCCTTGTCTATAATCATCCCCTGCTGTCCACTTTGCTATACTCTGTATTCTCTTTATCTTGCACTGAGCACTAACTAGTCCAAACGGCACACCAACTTCCTTACCTGCAAGGATCAGAGACAGACCTGGGAGTGGCAATAACATCAGAGCAACAGACTAACCAGAATCATATGCAAAAATTGGCAAAATAAGAACATTTAAAAATCATGCCATTCCTAGAAAACACAGTATCAGTGTCAAATCCCACCATCTGTCACTGTCACCCCCAGGGGCCACTATCTATCTTGCTTGCCCATGTTTAGCTACATGATAAGGCCTATGCATGTGCTCGCCACTCTTTCATGCATTTTATTTCTAAAATACTTGTTGACAATTGCATTCTTTAAATTTTCAAAAGGTGCTGATGTTTTTCCTACTACCCTGGGTCTTCGATATAAATTTCTTCCTTATTACGAAATATATATACAGGGTATTTGCTTTATTATTCTGATACTGTATTTACTATCTGACATATCTCTCTTGCCTAGTATTTATGTAATCTTTATAATCACACTGAGGTTTCTGGATGGTTTTATGTACTTGATTGTTGCCCACAATTGTAGCTTCCAGGGACCCATGTTCACTGTAACTTGGTAATTGTCCATGACAAATTCCAATTGTTGCTTCACATGTCTACATCTCGTTTTGTGTCGGTCAATCTTGACTAGTACTTTTATTTCCTAACATCCTTCAAAAAACATTTCAATATATTCATGCTTTCATTTATGGACACAATGAACATAGGTGGACCTCAATTTGGGATGGGATTAGTTCCTATTAAAAACTAAATACTGTAATCATAAATCCAACCTAAACATAATTGGGGAAATTGCAATTTAGATCCCCTAACAAAGTCCAAATTTTTCAACTCAATAAAATAGTTTTGAACTTTAAATATTTAATGCTTCCTCAATTTTAATGCTTCCTAAACACTTAATTAAGCCCAAAATTCATACAATGTGCAGTGTTAAGAATATTTCAAAATTAGTAAAATCTTAAGAGGTGTGAGAAAGCCGAGTACACTGCTGGGAATGAGGCAGAACTGCAGATTACCACAAAATATCTGCACTAATATGCTTTAACCTGTGCCTAACCTGTGAACCGTTGCAAAATTTACCCACACACTTATCTAACTTTGGTGTACCTTTTTTGGCATTGGACCCATATTCTGCAATGTTGCATTACTCGAGGGCTGCCTGTTAAGGTGCCAGCATAATTCCTTCCAAACAATATTTTTGACTACGCCAACGAAATACTTTACTGTGGTCTGGATAGAGAAAAGCCTTCATCCAAGCAAGAAGTGCACCCTTTACTACACCAAAGCGTTCCAATTTCTAAAAAAAGCTTGTCGTGATCATGAATGCATACATTGTACAGTACATATGCAACTGTTTACAAGCTTCCACAAAAGGTCAGCTCAGTTTTAGGGCAAGATTCCCAGTGTAATGCTCAAATTTCAGTTATTGATAGACAAAAAAAAATAAAATGATGGAGCCGTTAAACTTCCATACATCACTTTATTCATTTTAATATTGCAAAGCTTATTCAAATACTTAAAAAATTTCATTTATAATATTTATGATAATGTGCAAGTGTTCTTTGTAATGATTTTTTTTTTGCCAATTTTACAAATTTGCTGTATTTAAACTTTTCCCCCCAACTCCAATACCTCTAAGCTTCCACTCTAGCAAATATGAACTGTATTAGTAGCTATTGCAACTGCCAAATTCAAACGTGTGTTCACTCTGACCGTAAAAAACATGAAGCTTCTGAAAACTGGCATGCACAGTTTCAGCGATTTACAATCATCCAATACTTCAGTAATATTCATCATTACCCAGTTTCCCATTTGCAAAGGAAGTGGAGCCACTTGTCCAGAGAAGACAAAGAAACAATACAGGGCAAGAGAGTATTAGAGAGATGTTCATAATGACACCCATCTAGTAGAAAAAGCAGCATTCATGACAAAGGACCATAATATTAAATAAATAAAATATGATGCTTGTAACTCCTCCTGCACCTAACACGGTGTTTAAAGTAAGATACACAATAGTCGAATGAAATTCCACGAGATAACGTATAAAATTATGTAATTTGAGTAATCTGGAAGCCAGCCCAACTGGATCCCCGGAACCTTGTTCTTCAGTTTAGCAAGTGATGTGAGCAATTTAGGACAGCATGACTAACAAATGGTTTACCTGGTATGTCTTTTTCCTAACAGGAAGGGCCTGAAATGGGAACAACTGCTGTAGGAAGGTGCTGATCTTCCACATTCATTTAAAAACATATTTGAGTAAAATTACCTCACGTGATTGATTAAACTGTACCCGGAAACATACAGAGCCAAATGTCTGCTGCTGACTTGGGAATCAATAATGACTGGGAAAATTACTTTTTACTTAAATTACCCCTCAAAGTTTTACTTAGATCATGTAAAGATTTCTATTAATCCCCCTTGCCTCTCGTTCACAAATCTTTAAGCACTAATTACATACAATCTGGGTACAAGAAAATATAAACAAACCCTTATTGTTTCAATGAAAAAAAGTAAATTAAAAAAAGAAAACTATGCCCTTTCAAAAGGAAAACCTGAATACTGTACATCCATTTCTTAAATAAAATTAATAATAAAAAAGAAACTCCAAATACACAACCAAAAATAAAAATCACATACATGCAGTGCTTCCCCACCCTCAAGCACCAAACACTGAATCAAGTTTCCCCTCAGCTTTACAAATTGCATCAACTGCAAAAATAATAAATAAAAAATAAAAAAATAAATCATTGCACATACACGCATTCAGATACACACACACACAAACAGAAGCACAGATACTCACCAATGCATCATCTACAACAACCTCGGGGAAAATTCTTCTTAGGACGGCACGAACCTTTGCTTTCTCCTCTTCCACTTCACCAGATGCCTCCTTCAGACAGAAAAAAATTATATTAATGCTGGCAAAGGTTACAAAGCGCCAATCATCATATCAACCATATTCTATTAAACCAACGTGCAAACTATATTTGGGGAAAACCTTACATAACCACTCACACCAATATTGCTTTCTGTAATTTTGTTCTACAATCCTTTCAGACAATTATGATATTTTTTGTAATGCCTGCTAAAATATAATAAATTAAAAACCACAATGCAGAGAAATAATAGAACAAATTTCAAGTCATTGCCCTTCTTCCTCCCCTCTCCTGTTTTCAATGGGTAGAGGCATCAGCCTCAAGAGAGGGGGGGGGGGGGAATAATGGCCACGAGGGAAGAAAAAAATTAAGTTTCTAGTAGAGTGAAGGAATGAAGTACAAGTACTTTAAGTTCCAACAAAAAAAGTGTAAAGTTTTATATTTAAATTTTCATGTGCTATACTAGCGAAAGCAGCATGCCACTCCACATAAGAGAACCACTAATGGCCTGGTAGCCTGGTGGATAGCAGCGCAGGACTCTTAATTCTGTGGCGCGGGTTTCGATTCCCGCACCAGGCAGGAACAAATGGGCAAAGTTTCTTTCACCCTGAATGCCCCTGTTACCTAGCAGTAAATAGGTACCTGGGAGTTAGTCAGCTGTCACGGGCTGCTTCCTGGGGGGGTGTGTGTGTATGTGGTGTGGAGAAAAAGAAAAAAATGTAGTTAGTAAACAGTTGATTGACAGTTGAGAGGCAGGCCGAAAGAGCAAAGCTCAACCCCCACAAACAACTAGGTGAATACTAATGCAGCATTTCAACTTTATTCTGAACACAACTCTGGATCATACATTAGAAAAAAAAAACAGATTTCATTGATAACTGAAAGGAGGCAATTTATCTTTACTATTGAGGCTGGTTAAGAAAGAAAAATTAAACAAAAATTATTAAAAATTTTTTTACATATGATTAGAATTAGCCTAATTATCACTCTTGCAGAACCCCTAGTTATCTAGGAGGTCCATAGTCCCCAGGTTACGAACCCTTGCACTAGTAGACCCTGAAATATTAAGTTTATACGAAGGTGAATCTGAGGAATATAACCAATTTCAAGGATCTAGTGACCCTGTCATTAGTGATGGGGACAGTGACATTGGCTTTCCTGGTGGTAACAGAGATATTTGTCTTCATGGGGGGAAAGTGGTGTCAGTCAAGTTCACGTGATGTCTCGGAGGACAAATCGAGAGATTTTCAACATGTTCTCGTGTCCACTGTATTCATGGAGCTCGTGCTAAACTGCCCAGTCAGTGTTGTTGGTTCACAGCCAAAAAAATCCGGGTTCAATTACCACACAGGACTGACATTTCAGCAAGTTTCCTTTTACACGATACCTCTAAACACCTAATAGTGAATAGGTACCCAAGAGTTAGGAAACTTCTTGTTTGTATCCTGGGAAATGGCCGTCACTGGCATAAGTAGATCTCAATAAGATTAACTGGTTTCCTGTTTCTGACAATGGGAACCACGTTGACAGCAATCAGCACCACTAGTCTCCTCCTTGGACAACTCACCACTTGGATTCTTCAAGAGTCAGAGAGAGAAAGACTTGGGGATTGATATCATGCCAGACCTGTCCCCTGAAGCCCATATCACGAGGATAACATCAGCGGCATATGCCAGGTTGGCTAATCTAAGAATGGCCTTCAGAAACTTGTGTAAGGAGTTATTCAGAACCTTGTATACCACACGTCAGACCAATCATGAAGTATGTGGCTCGAGCATGGAGTCCATATCTAGTCAAGCACAAGACTAAATTGGAGAAGGTTCAAAGGTTTGCCACCAGGCTAGTGCCCAAACCGAGAGGTACGAGCCACGAGGAGAGACTACGGAAACTAAACCTCACGCAGCTGGAAGACAGGAGTTAGGGGGAACATGATCACCACATACAAGATTCTCAAAGGAATTGATAGGGTAGATAAGGAAATGCTATTTAACACAAGGGGCACACGCACTAGGGGACACAGGTAGAAATTGAGTGCCTAAATGAGCCAGAGATATAATAGAAAGAACTTTTTTAGTGTCAGTGGTTGACAAATGGAATGCATTAGAGAGTGATGTGGTGGAGGCTGACTCCATACATACAGGTTCCTGAGCCCAGTAGGCTCAGGAACCTGTACATCAGTTGATTGACAGTCGAGTGGCGGGACCAAAGAACCAGAGCTCAACTCCCGCAAGCACAAATAGGCGAGTACTTAAGTTCTCACGCCAAAGTTTGCATACAACAAAATATGCACATTATTAAAGATCCTCTTGACTCCCAGTCTATGATATTTATTAAGTGACACCATTTGTATCAGGTATGAGAGCAAGCAAGTCTACACCTTCACTAATACGCAGGCACTAATTCTATTGATGCAAATTTGCTGTTGTCATACCTCCTGTCATTACAAAACCAGTTATAAAGTTTAGTATTCACAAGTTTTTGTTTGGGGGAATAAAAGTGTGGATGGATTAATTAATATCTATAAAAACAGCTAGGCTGATGGATAAAAATTAAATGGACGCCCAATGCAAGGCTATTGGGAGTCTTTGAGAAGGATGTGACAATCTGCTTCTCTTGCAATCATATATACAAATTTTCATTAGGTATTTATGGATGCTCAAATTAAAAACTTCTCAAATTTCACTGTATGAGAACTTTAATCATTCTTTGACAGTTTATTGGGCAAGGTAAAGCATTTGTAAAAAGTTTTAAAATATTTCAAACAGGTATTCATAGGACATGCTTACAATTGCTACCGAGCCATGATAACTAACGTAATTTTGATGTTAAAATACCTATAGTGTTACATTACTATTTGTGAATAAATGTAAATTAAGCAGATGCTAATTGATTGTACTGAAAAACTAGTTCGTGAAAATTATTATTACCCTCAACAGCCCGACAACTGAGAAAGGAAAGTGTTAGAAATATTAATAGAAATGCTAACAACATGAATAGAAATTATTATGCAGAGAAGGTGTCAGGAGTTAGTGAATATGAAGCAACCAATGTGGTACTGCAGTATTAGTGGTGCCAACATTATTCTATAAATTACCCAGTATCTTTCTTGTAAGTACTCTTATTTTATTTATTTCAATAATTAGGCTTTATTGAAATGACCGACTAGAATATTTTTCCACTTTTCAGTCCAAACTTATAAAGTATTTTACTCTACTACCTTCAAATATGCACAAATAAGTTTGAGTAACCAAATGCTGACAAATCTAAACATGATAATCATACAAAGCATATGATGGCCATACCAAGGAAAAAAAGAAATTTAAATACCCATACTGCAACGTTATCATGCTCACTCGCTACACTTTACATTGCCAAGCACCTTGTTGTAATTATATAAAACTTGTATACTGCATTCTATATATATATATATATATCCCAAGGACAAGAAAAGCACTATTAGCATGTTAGAAGAAATACTAAAATTGAAGACCAGCTAAAGGAGATTAACAACCTTCAGGCTCTATGTTCCTTTTAACCAGAAATGACAAATAAAAAACCCCAATACTAATTTTTACTATTAATATCATTCCATTAGTAAGCACTATTACAGTTTCACTTAAAATTAACTACAATTTCAAAATTTTAGAACGAGTCAACATATGATGCATACTAACAGAAACGATAACCGAAAACGTACATGTTTTCCTCATTCACAACACATTAACTCAACCATTTTATCTAAATGCAGAAAAAAAATCACCTCATTGATTAAATTTGTCCTTCACCTGAGAGTACCTCTAATATTTACTGCACTAGATAAATACTGTATGTAGCAAGTGAAGCTAGCTATACAAAACTTGCCCAGTTTTTTAAATATAATGTAGTATTTGAAACCAGGAATCAACCATGCATAACAAAAACCTGTAGGTTGTCTTAAATCTCAATTGGCGAATTCTATTTCTCATCAGACCTTGCAAAGCTTTCTTACTAACAGTAGAGCAGCACTTACATCCACCTGCTTGAGTCTAGCCATCAGTTTTTCCTCTGTGCTCGTTAAGGCCTCCAGGACTTTGTGGTTCTTTTCTCGTAACTCCTACAAGGCAGGGATTAACAACACACGTGTTAGACTTAAGGGAATCTAGTACTGGATCTCATTAATTATTAAGCTTGTTAATAAATATATGGGTATAGGCATTCCATTCAGTTATCCTCTTATGATAACTATACTGTATATAAAATTTGCAAATTGTATGAATTGTAATACAAATGTTTGAAACAATAGGTCAATGGATACAGAGTGGCCACACAAAGCTAAATCTCAGGTGTGAAAGCAATTCTAGGCTGCATCAGGTTTAAATCATACAGTGCCCTAAGAAGCCCACACAGTAAGACATTGCATGCACACCAGCCTAGGTCTGCTTGATGGGGGGGGGGGATAAAGTCTCATGGGCACAGGCAATAGGAGCAACACTAAGAGGCAGAGGGAGACTTCTACACACAACCACATTGTGACCAAAATGTATTAAGCTCGCTCTTGGGATGTCTATTAGCCCGCAAAGTGAGCAAAGTAAAAATCAATCACGGTTAGTCATAATCTCTCCCTCATACAACAGGGGGCATAGACTCAAGCTTATCAGACAAAAACAAAAAAAAAGTGTGCAAGTGCATAATACAAATCAAATTCTTCAGTCTAACAATAGTGATACAACATGCTAGAGGTTTTATTCTGCCCCACCAGAGGCAGGCTTATAAACTGGTTGAGAAGTGGTGTCGTCTACCAAGGCAGGTAAACCACTCCCAAAAAAGAAGCAGTAGGCTCACCATTTAAGTGATATCTTATAACAAAACTACAATGGATTACAATAGACTCAACATTTAGGAGCTCGGGTACACCACAAGACTTGTAACCTCAATTCCACTTACCAGCATTGAAAATCTTCTAAACACAAGGGAAAGTTTTCAAAGCTTATAAATAGGAAAAAGTGAAGACAACAGTACATCCAACATTAGGTGAAAAATACTAAGAAAATTAATCATTAAAAATTATACCTAACTTACAGCCATGCAAATTCCAAGAGTGTGTGTCAAGTAACAATTAAGTAATATGCTAAAGCACTGCTGGAACAAAATGTGGGGAAAAGTTACTCACATTGTTCTTCGCTCTTTGGCTCTCTAAATCTTCTTTTAGTCTCTTAATTTCTTTCTTCAAGTTTGCTACTTCAGACAACTGTTCTTCTATTAGGTTTTCTTTCTCCTTCACTCTGTAATGTCATTACTTATTATTTAATAATCCTAATGAAAAAACCTGAACACAGTATGATGTTCATGGAATCAATAGTTTTTTTTATGACAACCATTTCAAATGTCAACACTGATTTCCAAACATTTCTGCCATAATGTAAAAAATAAAGTTTAATTCTTACAATGATTCTAGGTGGGCTGTGTCGGGCGCTGAGGTCGGTTCTGTATGTACATCCCCATTCTCTTGCCCTTCAGCAGCTGGACGGACGCTCTGTGATGCCAAAGACTCTTTCTCCTCCTTTAGTCGCTCAATCTGATGACAAGATCAAAACTTCTAAATTAAAAGTATGCAAGATAAAATCACTGGTTGTCAGTCACTATGTTATTGTTTGAAGTGGGCACACTCATACAGGTATTGACATCATGGAAAAATGTGTGACGAATTTAAAGAGGATACATTGACCTTAAAATTACAATAATATAGCCTGTAGATGCAATACATTAAGAGATTGACATTTGTGTTTCAGGGGTAGTACCCAATTTGGTGTCTAAAGTAAACCACCACTTCAGTCACCCACTTTGTGAGAAAATGTTTAATCTTCTGTTTGTGAACCCATTTAAAGGCTTAAATGGTAAGGCAACCAAGTTTATGAAAGTTTACCACATTACCACATTGCACAACTGTGTTTCTCTGTCAAAAGGCAATGTGGTAAAGCAGGAGAGGTCTTGTGAGCTCTACCTACACAAGCGGCTGAGTATTTCACTTCTCCATTTTAACAAATAATGGCTGGTGAAATGATTTGAGGATAAAACAGTCCCCGTGGCCTAGTTGGCAAGACACTTGCATGGCGTTTCGCGAGCAATTTGTCCTGGGGTTCGTATCCTGGCCGGGGAGGATTTACTGGCCGTCAATCCTTAACCGTAGCCTCTGTTTACCCAACAGTAAAATGGGTACACGGTTAGAAATTTTGTAATAAAAGCACATCAAAGTGCCACACACTACGTTGCCAATGGCACCTGACATGGCAAAAAATATCTCCCAATATACTACACACATTGCTAACTAACCAAAACACTGCTATTATCAGAATCCTGGTCACTAAATACTGAATATGAATAATTTTCCCCAGGTTTATTTTCCCAATAGGACACAAGGTCCATTTCATGACGCGTAGACATGCTAAAAGGCAGCAATGTGTTGTGGATGTCCGATTCTTGCTGTGAACACTGTAACCAGCATTGGGTTCACTGATGTCTAAACCTTTTATATAGTTTTTGTCAGTCAGGATTTATATGCCACAATCATTAAATAATTAGTTATTTATGTCATTATTAAACGATGCACAAGCTGCAAGGCAGTGCCGTGAGCTGCTGTTGCATGTACTACACATACAACAGCATTTTATTAATGGTAATAAAACAAAGGGTATTAAGGGTATTACCATTAAATCCCCAAAGTATTTTGAAAACAAACAAAAATGTCCACTTCAAAGCACCTTCATGCAAGACAATATTTGAAGGTGATAAATTGCATTAACTGGAGTTGATGAAACTTGTTTCAAATGCACTAAAAGACTGAAGTGTTACAAGTCCTACACAAACTGCAGCCCACTTTTCCTGCATGCATTGTCATTAAATGCAACCTGCAGGAATTCAATATACAGAGCAACTCTACAGTGTGACAATATTTAACATTTCTACAGGCTGCGGCTTGCACAGATACATTTCAAACCAAATTAAGTGTAAAAAGCCCAATTAAACCCTTTAAAGTCACAAAAAATATAATGACCGAGCTTACCTGAGTATTTTGGTCTAAAACCACTTGGCGTACACTACAAAGCTCAGATTCCACTTGAGTCAATCTCGAATCTACTTCGGTTTTCTCATGTGATATTTCCTGAAAAAAAATGCACAATAAGGTTCTGTATAATCCTCAATACATTAAGTCTAAAGGCAAATTAAATATTTACCTTGTTACTTTAAAATCTTCTGAAAGTACATTAAACCTTTCCAACCACCTTAACCTTATAAACCCCCCCTATACGTACTATACTTGCAAATGCACTAGCCAATGTTGGGCTCAGTTGGTTTTAAAATCTGTTGCCAAACTATCTTGTGTACAAAGTGATTTATCCACAGTGCTTATATATTTCAAGAGGTTCATCATGAAAGTGCAAATAGGATGGTAATGAAAGTTTTGAAATTCCAAAATCGGATTACTCGTTTTAGCGTAATCCAAACACTTACAACAAATTACTGTACGCTAAATTACAATTAATTACTGTATGCTAAAACATGTTATTGTACCAGAATGCTAAAGGTTAATCCCAGGAATTAATAATGGAAGTATTAAGAATAAGAGTTAACGTGATTGAAGTATACACAAGGATAAAAGTGCAAGACAAATGAGATATTAATACAGTGATAAATAAATCACCACAAAAGACAATACAAAACACAGTACATTAACGAATTCAATTGGGAAGGTAAGTTTCAGAAAAGACTGGTAAATACTGATTTGGAAATAAACTTGATTCATGGAACTGATTACAGAGTAACATAACACATGGAAGTCACTGGATTGCTTGCAGGCAAAGTTTAGGCATGCTGGTACTATATACGAGTTTGGAAAGTCACAAATGGGAGTTGCCTTGCATGGGTCAATAGGCCTTCTGCAGTTTCCTTTATTCTTGTGTTATTTTTAAAATCACTGTACGATTCCCACACATCAACTAATCCATACTCTAATTCTACTGATACCATAAATATAAATTGCACAAATCTAAATTTGCATTCTCCAAACTCAAGCAGAGTCAGGGCTGCTTGTGTAATACTGCTAGCTACAATTACAATACATACAACTAACTTGGGCTTTCTAGAGATTTAGTAAATATTACATCTTACCTGTAGTTTGTGCTGTAATTGTGCATATTTGGCTTTATCACCAGTTAGCTGTCCACTCAAGGCATTCCGATCTGCATCCATGGCTGCTAACTCTGCCAGAGCTTGAGCACGAGCTGCATCGGCACTTTGAAGCTGTGCTTGCAGCTCTGATAGCTGAGCATTTCTGGCTACTTCTTCCCCATTACGCTTATCTTCAAGAACTCTTATGTGCTCCTCATATTGTTGGCATCTTTGACTTAATTCTTCGTGTTCTTGTCGAAGCATTTTTGCCTGCATTTCAGCCTCGGTTAGTGATGCACGTAAAGTGGTCACTTCACTTTCATTACTGGTGCTCTGCAGTTGATCCAATAGCTGCTGCTGCTGCTGGAGCTTTGCTTGGTACTCTTGTTCCAAGGATGTGCGCAATTCATTCAAACGTGCTGCCTGTGCCGACTGGGCACTAGCAGCCGCTGCCTCCTGTTGTCGAAGATAATTTGCAGCAGATTCATCCAACTGAGTCTTCAGCTTTGATGATTTGGATCGTTCTCCATGTAGTTCTGAGCACAGATCAGTAATCTTTGCAGAGAGGGCAGAGTGAGCTTCATCTTTATCACGCAAGCGATTTTCAACTTCCTCCAACTGCCGTTTCAACTGTGTGATAGGGTCCACTTTGCCTTTCTTTACCCAGTCACCTCCAGCATTGTTCTGCTGCTGCTTATTGAGAAGGACATCAATCAAGGTTTGGATCTCGTTACCAGACAGTGGGGCTCGCTGCACCATGGGAAGGAGCTTAGATTCACTCAAAGCTGTAAAAGAAAATATCACTGAGAACCATCATAAGCAAAAGTTTATAACAAAAATTTAACATTAAAATGGGTTTCCTAACTTTACTAATTACACTTTAAATAATCATTGTTTTTTTTTATGTTGGGAATTAGGCTTTACTTATTTTCTCTAGAATGTGATCTACCAAATACTTTACATCTAGGTCTCCCAAATTATTGTTGCTTGCAAGGTGAACAGGCAAGAGCATAATCTATTATTATTGTTTTCATTATTTAAGACCTTTATCGTTATTCCATCTTAGGAGTTTACTTCTCATACTTTCCTTTCAACTCTCCTTTAGTCTCCATTCACACACAAGATACATGTGCCTTGCTAAAGCTCTTGGTATCTCTCCATTTATCCACCTTTCTTCAGTGCATGACCTTTATTAATAAGCAAGAGACAACACAACAAACTGGAATAGGTGGAAATTGAAAACGACGAGCCAGAACTGTGTAAGAATTTCTTGTACAAAGAACCCTAGTGTAGCGAGCCCTTACCAGTGTAGGGTTGCCTTCACCACATTCACCATTTCAAAACCAAGTACAGTATGAGACTACCAGATAGGAATGGAGGAAATATTAAAGTAGCATCTACGGTGTTCATCTTCACACACTATGCCATTGCCTGGCCTGTCCTCATGTCCACACCTACACTTCAAATATTTCACAAAAAGAATTATAGATTTCTGAAAAATAACTATTAAAAAAAAACAGCTCTCCTTCCAGGCATTTGTTTATTAATGGCCACACAAATTTTGCCAGAAATATGAACTTTGTGAGGAAAACCAACTTTAGAATGAGTGATGTATATAATGGTTTAGTAGGTCTACAGAACAGAAAACTCGTCAGCAGAGAAAGCAGGGATATCACCAGCAGACATTATTAAAGAATTAGTGACAAAGATTGCTGCCCGACAGGCATTTTCAATACAGTACTGCCGATAATTGTTCGTCATCTTTCAAATTTTATGGATCTTATAGATTTGCTTCAAATTAGGTAAAATCTGTTGTTTCGTCTAATATGTTTATGTATGTAAATTGTAAACCTCTTTAAATTTATACCATTTATTACGGATGTTCATGTTACCACTAGTATTACTACGAGACTTTTACAAATATACATCGCCACTCAAATCAGCGAGACTTCTCTCTTCATCTTGTCCCCCTTTCCTTTTAATCTACATTCTCAGCTATTTTTTGTTATATTTTATATCAAAACTGATAAAGATGTTGAAATGATATACTGCTGTAGTGTTTTACTTGTGTAATAACTGTGTACTGTACATTTATGGGAAGCTAGTGATTGATGAATTACTA
Organism: Procambarus clarkii; assembly: GCF_040958095.1. NCBI lineage: Eukaryota > Metazoa > Arthropoda > Malacostraca > Decapoda > Cambaridae > Procambarus > Procambarus clarkii. The sequence continues at coordinate 3,467,577 of NC_091177.1, forward strand.
GTATTTATCAAAAGGATGTCTTGCTTTTCAGCTGTATATCCCCTCCAAATGCCACAGATTCACACTCAAATTATTCTAACAGACAAGAATGGCTATAGACATACTTTACCCCAGCACCAAATTAGTAATTCCCAATAACTATCCTCGTGGTTCTTGCAATAGTGTAGTAAAGGTGCTGATAGCTCCATTTGTGAATAAGGACCACATTTTATATATGTAGACAACTATTATACCAGTCTCTTGCTAACTATGTTGCTACTTTAACTTTACACTGTGTGTGGGGTTAGTAAAGTAATTAAAGTCATGAAGGAAAGAAATGCCAGTGTTTGACCAAAGAATTTCAGATGGTGACCTAGTCAAAACAACATGAGAAAATGCAAGCGCTACATTTTCTCGACAGGTGCAACATTAACATGTTGTGAATACTGTACTGATGTTACACACGATGAAAGATATAAATTCCTCAAGTGACCAGTCCATAATGTAACTGAAAAAAAGATTTCAGTCACATTGAAAAAATACATCAACTTGTGATACTTCCCACTGCACACCAACCCAGGGGAACCTTGGCTGGTTATCTCCAGAATGAACGCTCATAAATCGATGACGTTATCGTGAGATATGATCCCTTCATTACAAGCAAAGTAACTTGGGGTCGAGCTCAACTTACTGGTGATATCATTTTTCTGTTTCTCTTTTTTCTTCTTTTTGTCCTGGGGTGATGTAGGCTTCTCCACAAGAGCAACTGGAGCCACAGGAGTCACTGAAGCCACAGGACTCTCAACAGCTGCCTCTGTGACTACTACCTCCACAGCAACAACAGGTACCTCAACAACCTAGGAAATTTTAATAAAGTTTCTACAATATGCCTACAGTCCACACTTTACACATTTTATTTATCTATCAATTTCCAACTCAAATCCGTAATCAAGATGAAAGAAAAACATTAAATTTTTGTTTGACATTCATATCTAGACCCTTCCACTGTTACATTTATCTAGTGGCTACCTTTTGTGTGCAGCTTTTATTGACATTTTTTAAATAAATTCATTACTGTAACAAAAAAAAGAAAATTGAGGAGTTTGAGGAACGGTAACAATAAATCAATTAACCAGGCTCTTTGTGTACAATCAGTTGGAATGCCTCAGAAGGACAGATGTAATGTTAAAACATGATACAGGAATGTAAAATGTATTGCAAATATCTTCAAAAAGGTCAAACATGGGTACCTTTTTATGTCCATAGAATTCCTTTCACTTTTGCAACTAGTACTTTATTTTTTATAAATAAAAACTTATCCTCCCACAAACAAATGAACACATTCAAAACATTAAAACACACATTTAACTTACAACTTCTTTGGCCTCCTTGACGGGGGGTAAGGATGCAGGCTCTGGAGCAGCCTCAACCCTCACTGCCTCTGTCTTGATGGTGATAGTCTCCTGAACTTCCTCCACTACTATCTTCCTGGGAGTATCTTCTACCTCTCGTTCCTTTTCTTTCTTCTTTTTCTTTTCCTTCTTCTTCTCATGCATCAAAATTAAACAACAATTAGAAAAGTCTACACTGATTAAATGCACTTTTGAATGTAGCCACTTCAGAGTTATCCTTGTTAGTCCATTTTTAATCTGCATACTAGATCTCCAAAATTCATAAGAACACTTAAATTTTGAACAAGTGCTCATCTGCATTACTCTGAATACAGTCATTATCAATAAATGGAAAGCAAGGACATACCATATTTATTATTGGCCTCAAGTCAAAAGACAACAAAAAATTAAGTCAATCAAGTGTTAAAAATTACCTGGGTAGGCTGGGTTGGAGGTTCGTTTTCTACGGGTGGTGGTGGTGGGGGTGGCGGCATTGGCTTGGGCTTGGGCTCAGGCTCGGGCTCGACCTCCACCTCTTGTACTGCCGTAGCACCCACGGATTCTGGATCATCCTTTTTCCCTTTTACTTTCTTGACCTATAAGATGTACATATATGTTATTAGCCATATTAAAATACAATGTATAGCACTGCAATTAGTATGAGTTTTGGCTCTAAGGTCAAGTGCTAAGGCATCTGTATCATTCAGCACTATGTTGCTAAGTAACCGTGTAAATACCTTAAAATCTCCCAATTCCCAATATTTTTCTGAAAACTTGCAACATATGCTATACATTTGATAACTGGCCATTTATCTACCACAACTTAATTTGAAATTCCTTTTTTATTTTTAGGAAGAGGAAGGTGGTTTAGCAGCTTACCTGTTGATTTCAAGGTTCAACATCAAGGCCTGGCATCTGACCAATCTTGTATTCACTGATTACACCATCTGACAAGTTATCGTACTCCTCTCTAACGACTTTAACAAATCATTGGTGTGAAGTTAGTCATACCTTTAACTAAAAATCAACACTTGCAATTTCAAACTAACCTTAGATTATCAAAGAGGGCTGCCCCACTCACCTTTGGTTTCTTGTGCTGCTTATCGGCCTTAGTTTGTGCATTATCTTGGTCGCGTTTTTGCCGTTGTTCTGCTATAGCCTCTTCAAATGGAGTTTCTTTTGTGCCCAGGGTGGCCAGCAAGTACACCACCATTGTCAACACCAGCACCACACCTCCAAGAACTAAAATGTCCATGATGTCTTCTTACCAACACCACTGTAAAGAGTACTGTAAGTAGAATATTAATTAGAAACAGTACTGTACAGTATACACAAGAATAATGCAAAAGACATACTTGACCCATATGAATTTGCTCCCTATTTATATCCACACCAACACATTCATATACTGCATAGCTTGTGTAACCTAGCCTTGAAACTTGCTGTGCCATCAGACATCTTGTGTTACTCAATAACTTTTCCCATAAATCAATCCTAATATCTACCCAGTTCTTTCCTGAATCTAAGCTTATCGAGTTTATATCTATTGTCTCGTGTTCGATTTTGTGCCAAAATGTTTAAACTGTAATTTACCGTACTTCTTTTGTTATACCCTTTCATCCATTTATATACTGTACTGTACAGTACTTCAATAGTGTCACCAAACTACTACTTTCTAATGAATGTAAATCAGCTTTTCAAATCTTGTCATAAGGGGGTTGTTTAATTCCACGAATTAACTGTTAAGTTTTCAAGGGAATTTACACCCATTCTATAATGCAGCCACCAAAACATGTTAATAAAAATCGTTTATAAGCTTAAATACTGCACAGTACTGTACAGAATAATTATGTACTCTATAAAAAATATGCTATCTATCATTGCTTACCCAAGTTTTGGCCCCATGATCTAACTACAACACTTAATTTGAACTTGGAAACTCTTTGAAGCACAGGGTCCAGCCCCTGTCCACCTAGTTGTAAATAGTTACCCAGGAGTTAGTCCGGCTCGCTGTGGGAGTTGCATCTGAGGGGGGGGGGATGGAAGTCAGTAATTCGACCCTGGATGGGGGAACCACAGAATAAGTCTAACACGTACTGTATGTATACCTGTCCCCCGTCACGAATTATTATATTATGACAGCCACCAGCAGTAACTAACCTCTACTGAAAAGGCTTAACATCTTTACTTTCATTGTTAGCCGAGACCATTCCTCACAGATTGGTCTAGGCTCGAGAGATTCCTGTGAATCACACAGGAATTGTGATTCCTCTCAATTCTCGGAGGAATCTACAGTAGATAAAGATATTGTTCAACACGGGTGGTACATGAACAAGGTGACACAGGTGGAAATGAGTATCCAAATGAGCCACAGGGATGTTAGAAAGAACTTTTTGAAGTGTCAGAGTAGTTAACAGATAGACTGCATTAGGCAGTGATGTGGTGGAGGCAGATTTTGGGCAGGGAATCGGCCCTGGCCACCCCCACAGCCGCGCAAACCGGCCCTGGCCACCCCCACAGCCGTGCAAACCGGCCCTGGCCACCCCCACAGCCGCGCAAACCGGCCCTGGCCACCCCCACAGCCGCGCAAACCGGCCCTGGCCACCCCCACAGCCGCGCAAACCGGCCCTGGCCACCCCCACAGCCGCGCGAACCTGCCCTGGCCACCCCCACAGCCGCGCAAACTGGCCCTGGCCACCCCCACATCTACGGGAACCTGTCCCTGGCCACCCCACACTTGTGGGAGAACCTGTTCCTGACCAGCCCACATCCGCGGGAACCATCACTGACCGGCCCACAACCGCGGGAACCATCCCTGACCGGCCCCACAACCGCGGGAACCATCCCTGACCGGCCCCACAACCGCGGGAACCATCCCTGACCGGCCCCACAACCGCGGGAACCATCCCTGACCGGCCCCACACCCGCGGGAACCATCCCTGACCGGCCCCACACCCGCGGGAACCATCCCTGACTGGCCCCACACCCACGGGAACCATCCCTGACTGGCCCCACACCCACGGGAACCATCCCTGACTGGCCCCACACCCGCGGGAACCATCCCTGACTGGCCCCACACCCGCGGGAAACATCCCTGACCGGCCCACACCTACGGGAACCATCCCTGACCGACCCACACCCGCGGGAACCATCCCTGACCGGCCCACACCCGCGGGAACCATCCCTGACCGGCCCACATCTGCGGGAACCATCCCTGACCGGCCCACATCTGCGGGAACCATCCCTGACCGGCCCACAGCTGCGGGAACCATCCCTGACCGGCCCACACCTGCAGGAACCATCCCTGACCGGCCCACACCTGCGGGAACCATCCCTGACCGGCCCACACCTGCAGGAACCATCCCTGACCGGCCCACACCTGCAGGAACCATCCCTGACCAGCCCACACCTGCAGGAACCATCCCTGACCGGCCCACACCTGCAGGAACCATTCCTGACCAGCCCACACCTGCAAGAACCATCCTTGACCAGCCCACACCTGGAGGAGCCATCCTTGACCGGCCCACACCTGCAGGAACCATCCCTGACCGGCCCACACCTACGGGAACCATCCCTGACCGGCCCACACCTACGGGAACCATCCCTGACCGGCCCACACCCGCAGGAACCATCCCTGACCGGCCCACACCCGCAGGAACCATCCCTGACTGGCCCACATATGCAGGAACCATTCCTGACTGGCCCACACCCGCAAGAACCATCCCTGACCGGCCCACACCCGCAAGAACCATCCCTGACCGGCCCTACACCCGCAAGAACCACCCCTGACCGGCCCACACCCGCAAGAACCATCCCTGACCGGCCCACATCTGCCAACCCAACACACCAAACGTCAACAAACCGACAAGCACAGCTTGCAGGCGCGTGTCACCCCCACACACGCCGCCAAGCACAGCTGGCCCTGACACCTGCCAGTGCCCAGCGGCCGCGCCAGTGTGGCTGACGAGCAAAACACAAAACAGCGTCAGGTTTGGAAGGGTCTTTAAATGAGTTTGACAGGCCGGTGGTAGGAGGTGTCAACTTGGCCCACCACCACCCACAGATTGACAGAGTTTCTCCTTCACTGTGACGAGACACGCGCCTCCTGGGTAGCCAGGCCTCATGCCCTGGCCTTACTTACCTCGCTGATACACGTAGAGGGGGGTTATGTGAGGTAGGCGAGGCAATAATAACAAGGAGGGGTAAGAGAGAGAGAGAGAGAGTGGGCCGCTCCCTCCCCTGCCTCACTGAGAGCACTGGCCCACCCGGCATGCAACACCTCCCACCATTGGCCCACAGCCTCGCATGCAGCACCGACACATCACGGAGCACAACTCCTCTATCTCACTCATTTCATCTCAATCCCCGAATGATTTATAAATCTCTTTATTTATTTTGATCTATATTATGATGCTTTCTTCCGGTGTGAGGTATATAGGGCTAAGCTCTGTTGTTGTAGATGGTTATAATGGACGTTGCTCCGTAGTGGCGCCTCTAGTGGCATGGCTGTTCCGGCCGGCATGTTCCTCCCCTGCCACGTAGCCGCCATGGCAACTCCAAACAAACACCTAACGCGCCGGAATCAAGAGTCTTTCTCATACATGTATCTTTTTAACAACTCATTTTAACCCCCTTTCATGCATCAATTAAACACGCTTGCTTACTCTTAAGCCGACATTTCTACCTCATATGAACGGTCGCAATTGCGTGAAAAAAGTTAACCCTCTTAAAAAAAGAGTCTAAAAAGTTTTGGGAATGAAATAAAATATATAATTACATATTTAACCATGTAACTAGGGTTTCTAAATAACATTTTTTAATTTTTGGTTATTTGTGGCAGCTTGCGGTACGGTAGAACTCTCAAATAGTGAGTGCTCCCTCCATCAGCTAGGCTGACCGCTATATATACCCCATCAAGCCCCATTTTAACTCTAAATTTCATAATGAAACGAAGTCAGAAATCTTTGGCCAGCATTGTGAAGGATGTGGAGACCATCATGGTGGACATAGAGGGCACGACGACTTCCATTAGCTTCGTGAAGGTGAGTTTAGTGGGATGCGAACCCCGGCGGACAACAGGTGCCGGGGGAGGAGGCGGAACACCCGGGCCCCCATGACGTAATCTCGCTCCAGTTACGGTTTTTGGGGGAGATTCTCCAGCCGGAGGGTCGTGCCCCGTGGTGAGGGGCACGTGCCCGACCCGGGGGCACGTGCCCCGACCCGGGGGTGTTGTATGGGTCGGGCATTACAAGTGTGTGTGTCCATCATATAGGAGGGTGACGTCATGATGGTGATAGACCCGGATACACTGACCCAGTGTATGTGTATATGATCATGTCTCCTGCTCGCTCACTCACGCCTTACTCACCATCACCACTCACTCCTCACTCACCACCACCACCACATATTCCTCATTCACCACTTACTCATCACTAACCACCACACATTCATCACTAACCATTCATCACTAACCACCACACACACTCATCACTAACCACCACACACACTCATCACTAACCACCACACACACTCATCACTAACCACCACCACACACTCATCACTAACCACCATTCATCACTAACCACCACACACTCATCACTCACCACCACACACTCATCACTAACCACCACCACACACACTCATCACTAACCACACACACTCATCACTAACAACCACACACACTCATCACTAACCACCACACACACTCATCACTAACCACCACACACACTCATCACTAACCACCACACACACTCATCACTAACCACCACACACACTCATCACTAACCACCACACACACTCATCACTAACCACCACACACACTCATCACTAACCACCACACACACTCATCACTAACCACCACACACACTCATCACTAACCACCACACACACTCATCACTAACCACCACACACACTCATCACTAACCACCACACACACTCATCACTAACCACCACACACACTCATCACTAACCACCACACACACTCATCACTAACCACCACACACACTCATCACTAACCACCACACACACTCATCACTAACCACCACACACACTCATCACTAACCACCACACACACTCATCACTAACCACCACACACTCATCACTAACCACCACATACTCATCACTAACCACCACACACTCATCACTAACCACCACACACTCATCACTAACCACCACACACTCATCACTAACCACCACCACACACACTCATCACTAACCACCACCACACACACTCATCACTAACCACCACCACACACATCACTAACCACCACACACTCATCACTAACCACCACACACTCATCACTAACCACCACACACTCATCACTAACCACCACACAGTGTATTCACATTTGAGTATCTACAATCAATAAGTCACAATAACCTGTCTGAAAATTAGACAACCTCAACTCTGAACATAAGGAAAGTTCCCACATTTGGGTCCAAGACAGACCGAAACTTTGGCAGTTCCTTAATTTTTCAGAGTCATGAGTTGTGTGTCTAATTATATTATCTAGTGGAAATAAAAATAGCCTGCTCATAGAAGGGAGCAGTAAGCAAGGAATACCGAAGGGGGAAATTACGAAGAGATGAGAAAATTCCTGATGGAAATACCATGGGGAAACAGAACTCGGAAGAAAGACTACAAAAACGCAATGGAGTACATCACACAGATGCCAGTATTGCCGGAACAACCCTGGACATCTTCAAGAGAAAACTGGACTGTTTTCTAAGAGAAGTTCCGGATCAGCCGGGCTGTGGTGGGTATGTGGGCCTGCTGCAGGCCGCTCCAAGCAACAGCCTGGTGGACCAAACTCTCACAAGTCGAGCCTGGCCTCGGGCCGGGCTTGGGGAGTAGAAGAACTCCCAGAACCCCATCAAGCAGGCAGACAATATTTTCCTGGTCCATAAGGAAAATAATCAATTGCAACTGAACCCATGGTTGAATTAGGATAGATGTTAAGAGGTAAAACAAAGTGCAAGAACATGGTTGACACAACAGAAATGATGTGATGACTTATATTTAATTTTGTAACTAGCTCATCAAGATTGTAACTTGCTTAGCTAAATGAATTGTGGGGTTCAGTCCCTGAGCCCATTATGTGCCTCTGTAACCCTTTCCACTACCGCCCACAAGATGGGTATGGGGTGCATAATAAATGAACTAAACTAACTAACACTACAGAAATAAGAGAACACAGGAGGAAGATACTGTAACAATAAAGAGGGACCGAGGGAGACTATTGCCCCCAGGGTATGGGACTGTGTAACACGTCTGAACAACCATCATGTTGGCAAAGTTTACCACCAGGTATGAGACGAGGTGTTCCAGTCACTGCCGCCTCGGCCGGAACAATATATAGGCCTATATCACTATTGAGATACACACTGCAAGGTGACAAGTTGCAAAGGCGGGCTCTGGGTCTCTGCCATCCAGTGTTGGGGGGATGGGGGTAGGTTCCTCTCTTGGAGAACAGCCATTCGCTGTAAGACCACGCCCAAGAGCACTGACCGGGGCATTGGTCATGTATGGGCAAGGTAGGCCTAGCTTTGTTCTGCCTGGCGATAGGTTCCAAGTGGTACCAAGGGCTGGAATTTTCAAGGAGCACAAGTCCGAGAGTAGAATTAGTAGTTAGTGCGAATTTGGTGTCAAGTAAATGAGGGAGTGTTTTCCTTACAGATAGCAGGTCTAGCAGCAGACCTGGGTTTACAACTGTGCGAGAGAATGGTGTTCTCTCAGCTAATCATGGCTGCTGTGCTGAGTAATGCTGTGCATTCAGCCTGTGTAATCGCCTGTATTCAAGGTCACAAGTACAACTCAGAGTGGCATCATGTCACCAGTGGAGTCCCAGAGGGTTCAGTACTAGGGCCTATCCTGTTTCTCATATACGTAAATGATTTTCCAGAGGGAATAGAATCATTCCTCTCAATTTTTGCTGATGTTAAAATTATGAGAAGGATTAAGACAGAGGAAGACATCAAATGACTACAAGACTACCTGGAGTGATCCAACAAATGGTTACTACAATCTAACTCAAGCAAGTGTAATGAAAATAGTTGAATGGAGCAGGAAGACTGCATGATCAATCCCTAACCCAGTCACGGAGGGAGACTGCATGATTCTAGCAGTAACAGTCACGGCTGAAAACGGCTAGGTATAACTGTGAAGAGAATGATTGGCCTACATAGCAGCCCACACCTTTACACGGAAGACGGAAATGCCACTCTGAGCTCTCTGACCTTCACGTCTTTCGATCTATATTGTATATTGATTCAATCCTCAGTGTTACCTGCTTTATTATTGTTAATATTTAATGTAGTGCTGCAACCTTAAGTTTATTATTATGTCTCGCTACGTGAACCTGTTTATAATTTATACTAAGAAACTGCTTTATGCACGGTTCCTATGTTTGTGTTTGTCCGTTTTTTTGTTTTATTATTTAGTTTATTTTCTTCCACGGACGCGGCTTTTCATTTACTTTACTAACCAGCATAATCACATTTTCTTCTGTCCTGTATAGACAGGATTAGAGGTCTGTTCTCGATATATTGTGCTGTGGAGCACTCGCCTACAGAAGATATAAAAGGCACACTTTCGGTCTCCGACATATTTGGGCAATTAAATAATTGATTCACCTCGTCGTGTACCGTGTTTGGTAGGTGCAGGCGAGTTGATAGCTCATACGTGTTGAAGCTCATCCTGTATCATGGTGTTCCATCACCATCTGAACATGACGCTTGAGGTAGGCGTATGTTGACGCTGAAGTGTTGCGCTCCATTCCAAGATGGCGGGAACATTAATATGGCAGTGTTGGTCGAGTGTGAGGATGAAGGGGCCACACTGTGATCTCTCGCACACTACGTATACCCCGGACATTTACTCCTATACAATTTATTATGTATAACAACTACCATGAGAACGCATCATGTAAACCCAAAACTGCATTGAAGTGAAAACCTCGGGTTGGTTTGTATGTGATCGGCAGCCCGTCCTCCGTGATCGCCATGCCCGTGGGCTGGCGTTGGGGGGCGTCGACCTCCTGCTGGCGGCGGGGTGCCCTGGCGTTATCATCTCTCCTAGTTCATTCACACATCTCAGGCCACCATTGAGACTTACCCACTTAGACTTCCCTCGTCTTCGTCAATTTGTAGGCTGGCAACTTTCTGACGTGTATTGCATTGCAATGTGGTCATATCTGAGGCTACATTTGTTGTTCACGGTCCATTCATGCTTTGGAAGTCGTGTTCATGTCCTACTAGGCCAGTGTTTATGAGGGTCTCGGGTGTAAATGTGATTGGAAATATCTTAGTGGAAGCGAGTTCGGAGCAGGATTGTGTCTGCCTCATACCTTCTTGGAGCGTATATTCATACACAGGTATACATGGGGACAGGGGAAGTAGGTGAAATGGAAGAGTTTGATTATATGTATTAATAGATGATGTGAAAGTAGTGTGACAAGTGCGAGGGGTCGTGAGAGAGGATGGTGTGTGTGTGTTGAAGAAGGCGGTGTTCGGAAAGAGGATGTCACGTCTCCACAAGAGGCTGTACAAGAAATGATATAGTGTCGAGAAAATGAACTACAGTACTGTACAAACATCAGACGATAGAAAGTGATACGACACTAAATATGTGAGTGGAATGAGACGAAGGTGAGGCAGCCGTGTGGGGGTTGTAAGGTGGAAAGTGAAGGTAAGTGAGGCGTTGCTGACTGACACTGTCAAGGAGGCTCTTGAGGGATGTGATTGATTGATTGATGAAGATTAAGCCACCCAAAAGGTGGCACGGGCATGAATAGCCCGTAAGTGGTGGCCCATTTGAGCCATTACCAGTATCAAGAGCTGATACTGGAGATCTGTGGAGGTGCGACTGCACCCTGCCTGACAGGGAGATGTCTCCCGTGAGGGATGTGATGCATGGACAATGTTGATAAAGGAAGATGTGCCGAGTAATGCGAGAAGAATAGTGAAATATAACAATTGTCAATTGTTTGTAAGGGAATTGAATTGGGATAAAACAAAAAGATAGAGGATGAGAAAGTTGAGAGAGAGCTTCGTGATCAATAAGGTATATTTAACATAAACGTTTAGATACAGTAGTAGTGAGAACAAAGGAAGTTACCCAGTGAAGGATGCTGGAGAAGTGTTGAGAGAGGCGTGTGATGCTACCAACACCACCAGTCAATATTTGATGAGCATATCTGTACAAATGTTGAAGAAATACTCACATGCTTTCAAATGGAGTGAGTTGGTGGTAGAAACATGGGTGCAACACACGAGGAGAGGGAGTCAGTATATTTGTAAAACTGCGAATAGAGTATAGAGAAGAAGGACCCCCCTGGTATAGATGAACTTACTGCAGGTACAGTGAGGCACACGAGTGAGGTGATAGTGGACATGTTATATGGGCATCTTCAAGAGAAAACTAGATCATTTCCCCCAAGGAGTGCCGTGGTGGGTATGTGGGCCTGCGGGCCGCGCCAAGCAACAGCCTGGTGGACCAAACTCTCACAAGTCAAGCCTGGCCTCGGGCCGGGCTTGGGGAGTAGAAGAACTTTCAGAACCCCATCAAACAAGTATGCATGTTCCTGTGTCACAAGGTCGAGGTCCTCAGCACTGGGTAAAGGTCATATAGTCTATATATATAAGAGAAAGGGAAGCAATATGTGAAGCTTAGGGGGGATTAGTTTACTTAACATGGGATGAAAAGTACAAATTGAGAGAGCTAACAAAGTAGAATAGGGGGAGGAAGAGGGTGGATTTAAGACGGGAGGATAAATTGCGGCCATTGACAGGTGTATGCAGATAATGTGGTGTCCTCGGGCCAGAGTGATGAGCAGTGGCTCAAGATTGTCACTCAAGTTGAGAGTGAGTGCAATAGAAAAAAAGTTGAAGTAAAGAAAGAAGTCAGTAAAGACAAAATTAGATTATGGTGTTTGAAGGAAGGGAACGTGATGTGGATTTTGTAGATCTTCATAGAATGACAAGACAGCGACTCTGAACTTTAGGGGTTAATAGTTAGTGAAGAGATACAGCAATGATTGAATACGTTTATGTACTTAGGGGCCAGTGTTAAAGATGTGTGGAAGATGAAACAAGAGATGATAATGAGTGGAAGAGTGATAGAGGTGAATAGTATAATGAAGGGAATAAAATAATGTTAGAAAGCCACAGCAACTACAATGGTTAAAAAAGCAGTTGAGGAATGGGATACCCTAGTGGACACTGTGCATCTATATCCACCACCAAGATAATGTTATTAAAACAAGACTAAAACCAGCGCACTAAAACAGAAGCGAAAAAGAAACGGGGAGGGAGGAAGAAACCCCACCTCCATATAAAACTTTAACCCAAATATCACAGTAACAAGATTATCGCGAATAACCGAACTCAATTACGGGCTCACCATAGCCCGTGCTACATGGACATTTAATTCTGAGTAGCTAAATCTGTAACAACAACAACAACATGTTAGAATAGGTATTAAGAAGGGCCAGAATGGCAAGTGTAACTCGCCCAATTCAACGTGTCTCCTTATTATGCACCCCATACCCATCCCGTGGGCGGTGGTGGAAAGGGTTATAATTGAGTGAAAATTATTTTATCTTTAGAAAAAGGTATTTATTTATTGATATACAAGATATATACATCAATATGAACATTGGGTTTATAAGAGTATATAGCATTGGTGTTTTTACATTAATGTAAAGTCACTAGTAAAGTTGGTGTAAGTAGGCCTATATAATTGGTATAACAATGAGGAAGTATTGATGAAGTGTAGCACATAAGTAGTTAGTAAACAGTTGATTGACAGTTGAGAGGCGGGCCGAAAGAGCAAAGCTCAACCCCCGCAAACACAACTAGGTGAATACTAGAAATACTAAAATACTAGGTGAATACTAAAATACTAGGTGAATACCGAGGTTGTACCTGTCAGTACAATGCCTGACAACTGCTTAATGTGAATGGTGTATAATAGTGAGACCATATAGCAGGGGGCACGGCACCCCTATCTTGGAAGGGGAGGAAGAATGAAACAATACAAGACAGTAAGGGACAGGGAGAGACTGAAGGGTGAAAGGAGTGTGGGGGGTGATAAGTCTCCTGGAGAAACTTGGTCAGCGTCACCCCTGTTATCTTCCACGGGCTCACCATAGCCCGTGCTACATGGACACTACGTTCTGAGTAGCTAAATCTAAAGAACACCAACAGCTACCCCTGACGGGAGGGAGGGAGGGCGGCCCCAGCTAGACTACAGATACATATCAACCTAAGGCTGGGTCAGGTCTCCTGAGAAGAACACCATTATCGCAGCACAATGGTAATTGTTCCCCTCTTAACCTTGTACATGAGCCAGATACCTCTTATGGTTGACGTGGTTCATCACCGACCACTACCAACACTTGCATCAGTACAGCAACAACCAGGGGGAGGGGGGGGACTTGTCGCACTACTCACCACTATTAGTAGTGGTATTACTAGTGGAGGTTTTTTTCATCTTTGTCTTAGTGTTGGCTGAATGGAGTGAGTGAGTGAGTGCGTAATATTCGGCCGGATACGCCCAGTAGTAGAGCACCGGAAGCTGAGCATTAAGTGTTCAGTAACTCAGTAAACAGCTGCTGTTGTGCACAGGCTGCCTGCTCCTCTCCCCCCTCCCTCCCTGCCCCAGACAAAGTCCCCCCAATCACCCCCACACACCCCACTATCACCCCCCACCTCTCCCCCGAGCCACAGGTGTACCACGCCTGCCGGCCACCCAGTACTTCACACTCGTCACGGGTAACCTGTCTTTACGGGCTATTCATGCCCGCGCCACCTTTTGGGTTGGCTTAATCTTCATCAATAACCCGTCTGCAATATGGTATTTTCAGGCCACCAAGTTAGACAGGTTAAATATCCCAAAAAGGAATCCACAGGGAAATAGCAGTTCGGTTATATAGACTACGTCTGGGTTACAGATGCAACTGGGAGATTAGTGAACCCAGACAGAGTGCATCTTCTGCCAAATCACAGAAAAGCCACTACTTCACTATCTCCTGGAATGTGAAGCAACCAACGACCTTAGAAGAGCTTTAAGAGTCCCTGAATCTTGCAGTAACCAGCCTGAAGCCATCAACACTGCCTCTCTTCTGGTCAAAAAAGGTGTCCAGCAGCTGGAGACCCTCATAAACACTATCAAGCACTATCCTCCGCCACGATAAGCAGCCATATAGTAATGACTGACGATTTAACTGTGAGCTCAACACACAGTATATCCTTTCACGACCAAAGGTCACATTCACTCTGAAAGAAAGCTACCACTATCGGGCTATTCATGCCCGTGCCACCGCTTGGGTGGCTTGTAGAAGATGAGCATGAAGATGTTCATCTTCATCAATCAATCAAATTACCGGCATTTAAGTCTAGGAAATGTTATTGTTACTTGTTTATTGTGTACTAGAACATTGTCAGCCCCCCCCCCCCTGTGCTTGTACTCACCTAGTTGTGCTTGCAGGGTAGAGCATCTGCTCTTAAGCCCCACCTTTCGACCCTTAAGTCAGTGCAGCATCTCTCTCTCTCAAGGAGGTTTCACCGAGTGTTATATATATATATATATATATATATATATATATATTATATATATTATATTATATATATATATATATATATATATATATATATATATATATATATATATATATATATATATATATATGAGTGAGTGAGTGTGGGTGTTGCAGGAGGTGCTGTTCCCGTATGTGCGGCGAGAGATCACCACCCACTTGCGCGACACTTGGGACACCCATCACACCCGCCATGACGTCGCTGCTCTTAAACAACAAGTAAGGATCCTACCATGTTTACTGCCTTCTCTTCCAGCCTGCCTGCCTGTCTGTCTGTCTGTCTGTCTGTCTGTCTGTGTCTGTCTGTCTGTGTCTGTCTGTCTGTGTCTGTCTGTCTGTGTCTGCCTGCCTCCCTGCCTGCCTGCTTGCCTGCCTGCTTCCCTGCCTCCCTGCCTCCCTGCCTCCCTGCCTCCCTGCCTGCCTGCCTCCCTGCCTCCCTGCCTGCCTGCCTCCCTGCCTCCCTGCCTGCCTGCTTCCCTGCCTCCCTGCCTGCCTGCTTCCCTGCCTCCCTGCCTCCCTGCTTCCCTGCCTCCCTGCCTGCCTGCTTCCCTGCCTGCCTGCCTGCCTGCCTGCTTCCCTGCCTGCCTGCCTGCCTGCTTCCCTGCCTGCCTGCCTCCCTGCTTCCCTGCCTGCCTGCCTCCCTGCTTCCCTGCCTGCCTGCCTCCCTGCTTCCCTGCCTCCCTGCTTCCCTGTCTGCCTGCCTGCCTGCTTCTCTGCCTGCCTGCCTGCTTGCCTGCCTGCCTGCCTGCCTGTCTCCCTGCCCGCCTGCCACGGCCATGACATTCTCTGGTGCATGAATACTGCATTATCTTCTCTCTCAGTCTCCCCTTTCTTCCTCCTTCTCATGCCACCCTCCTCCTTTTCTTCTTCTGTATCTCCTCCTCCTCACAGTCTCGGTCTCCTGCAGTCGTCAAGGCCACCAGCAGTGTGCCCCGGGGGTTGTTCCCTTGGCAATCATCTTGGCCAAAATCATTCTCTCCTCTACCGATAATAAGAGCCGTGTGTGTGTGTACTCACCCAGTCATGCTTGTGGGGGTCGAGCTTCGGCTCTTTGGTCCCAGTTTCTCAATCGTTAATCAACACTCGTAAGATTCCTGAGCCTATTGGGCTCTATCATATCTACATTTGAAACTATGTATGGAGACCGGCTCTATCGCATCAGTGTCTAATATATTCCACTTAACTACTCTAAAAAGAACTTTTTTCAGTGTTAGTGTCTCTATGGCTGTTTTGGGTACTCAGTTGCTACCCGTGTCCCCAATATGCGTGTACCACCTGTGTTAAATAAACCGTGTTTACCTACTCAATCAATTCCACTGAGAATCGTGTATATGGTGATCATGGTTCCCCTAACTCTTCTCTCAGCGACGTGAAGATCTCTTGAAATCTCTTATTGGGTTCCTCACACACTTCTTTGTCATTCTCTGTGTACATGTCCTCACCCGTTCTCGGTTTCATCGTCATAGGCTCACCTGATATCCCATCATCATAGGCTCACCTGATATCCCAGCATCATAGGCTCACCTGATATCCCAGCATCATAGGATCACCTAATATCCCAGCATCATAGGATCACCTGATATCCCAGCATCATAGGCTCACCTGATATCCCAGCATCATAGGTATACCTGATAGCCTACATAAACCTATGCAGACTGGGATTCAACAAGTCAATGACGAGTTTACCGAGTATGTTTGAGCAGTGTTCGTATGCTGACTGAGACTCGGACTTCAGATGAGTATCTGAAGGTGGATGGTTGGCGGGAAGCCAGTCATCTTTAAGTTTCGGACGTCGACCGGCCACCCAGCTCGTGCAATTTGTAAACACGCTGCTGCCAGCTTGGAGCCGTTATTCCCTCCATATAGTTGTCATTTATTTATTTATAACATTTTATGTTCTTGTAAAGTGTGAATGATGATCTCATATAAGGTATATTGTGTTGTAAAGCTTATGCATTTCACGAGTGTAGTTTAATAAGGCAAATTACACAATAATATGGTGTCTGGAACTCCCCATAATCTACTGATATCTAGATTTTTATCCATGATAATTATCATATCATTTTGTATTATGTGTGAATGGCTCCAGAGATAAAAGTGGAATAGTTTGGGCTATGGTCTAGACACTAGACTAAACAGAGAGGCTGGAGGCATTAAACAGGCCCAAACTGGAAGAGGGGAGGAAAGAGGAGACATGATCACTACGTTCAAAATTGTCAAAATAGACAAGGGATGCGTTTTTGAAACCTGTAACTTCAAGAATAAGAGGACATAGATAGCTAAGGAAACAAAGGTGCCGGAAAAAAACATTGGAACGTTCGCTTTTGTGAACAGAGTTGTCGAATGTTACAAAATTTAAAGTGAGAAGGCGGTGGATTCCAAAATTTTTAGCAAGATTTAGTTTAGTTCCTTTCAGACCAACTATTCTATCAAGAAGGGGTTCAAGAACGACCACTAGGATAGTCTCTAAGCTAAGTAACTTACATATGCGGTGAGTTAGTCTCAATTTGAATTTCCTATCCTGCACACCGCACCCAATCCAATGGGGGGGGGGGGGAATCTATAGGAATCTGCTTCAAAATGTTTTATATATATATATATATATATATATATATATATATATATATATATATATTATTATATATTATATATATATATATAATATTATATTATATTATATTATATTATATATTATATATATATATATATATATATATATATATATATATATATATATATATATATATATATATATATATATATATATATATATATATATATATATATATGACAAAGATTACAAGGCAGGCGGGGACACAGCTCCCGTAGCTCTCATCCTATAACAGCACTTGAACAATTACATAGTCTCCTTCCTATTGGCTATCAATTAAATGACTAGACATAAACTGTCGACTGTGTTGTGAGTGATGTAGACACGATGGTTTACACATTATGTTCATGGTCACTTCCTGTTTTGATTTAGCGTGTGACGGATGTTTGGACGGCGACCAGCCTATTGTCACGACACACTGATGCCTCTGTCCACCCGGGTGTAGCGGCCCCACACACACACAGCAGTGTACCAAGAATGTTATCGGTTATCTTAGACCAGTTGCTCAACTCTCAAGATTATATCGCAGAAGTTAATCTATTGGAATATTTTATCTTTGGGAATTACAAAAAAAATTCTAGCATATTTTTTTTTGTCTCTAAAGTTATGAAATATATTTTATGTTGAGGAAACTTTTCAAACCTTAGGTGTTAGTACTTGATTCTTCTGAAGCTGTTTCTTATAGGTTGCTATCAGTAACTCTCTTAACTCAGTGCCGCAGGTGGCACCGCCTGTCTCAGTGCCGCAGGTGGCACCACCTGTCTCAGTGCCACAGGTGGCACCTGGTAAGGAGAGGGAGAGAGGTTAATACATGATGGAAGTGAGGACAGTGGTCCGGGAGGTGGTGGTGGTGCCACCTCCGGTGGTGTAGCAGGTAACCGGGTTTCTTAAGGAGGTGAGCAGTTGTACTCACCTAGTTGTGCTTACGGGGGTTGAGCTCTGGCTCTTTGGTCTTGCTTCTCAACTGTCAATCAACTGGTGTACAGGTTCCTGACCCTATGAGGCTCTATCTACTCTTGAAACTGTGTATAGAGTCAGCCTCCACCACATCACTTCCTAATGCATTCCATTTGTTAACCACTCTGACACTGAAAAAGTTCTTTCTAATGTCTCTATTGCTCATTTGGGCACTTAGTTTCCACCTGTGTCCCCTAGTGGGCGTTCCCCTTGTGTTAAACTGTCTTTATCTACCCTATCAATTCCTCTGAGAATTTTGTATGTGGCGATCATGCCCCCCCTAACTCTTCTGTCTTCCAGCTAAGTGAGATTTAATTCCCGTAGTCTCTCCTCGTAGCTCATACCTCTCAGCTCGGGTACTAGTCTGGTGACAAACCTTTGAACCTTCTCCAGTTTAGTCTTACGCTTGACCGAGATATGGACTCCAGCATGGAGTCCATATCTCACATACTCCAGGATTGGTCTGACATGTGTGTTATACAAGGTTCTGAATAACTCCTTATACAAGTATCTAAAGGCCGTTCTTATGTTGGCCAACCTGGCATATGCCGCTGATGTTATCCTTTTGATATGAGCTTCAGGGGACAGGTCTGGCGTGATATCAACCCCCAGGTCTTTCTCTCTCTCTGATTCTTGCAGAATTCCATCTTCCAAATTGTACGTTGTATCTGGCCTCGTGTTCCTACGGTTGTGTTGGGGTAATGATGCCACTGTGTGTGAAGGTGCGTGTAAGCGGCCTGGCCTCACACCACAGCTGGCCAGGCCTCGCACACACCCTTCATATCATCACCATACATATAGTGACACATAGTGACCAGTATAACTAGGTAAACAAGAGTATTGTGACTAGTAACACTGAGGTGAGGACACGTCCACAGGTGAGGGAGGACGTAAGTGCCGGAGTGGAGGGAGTAGAGCCTCTTCCCTCGGAGGACGACCACCACGCCCTCGTCTCCGCCCTCGCCGCCTGCGTCTTGGCCATGATGGACGCCGACAGGAAGGTGGCCGCCCTCAAGACTCTCCAGGGCCACATGTGGCACAGAGCCTACCACACCGGCGCCATTACTGCCCAGTCAGTTGAATAATTGTCATATCAGTGTTGGGCTCCTGGGTTATCCCTCGCTATAACTGTATAATGTATATACCCGCGCTCCCTGCGGAGGCGACGACTCCTGCCGCTCCCGCCCCGGGGCGCCACCTGCACCCTTTGCGCCCACCTGCGCCACTCCAAGTCCGTTTCAACTGCTTCTTAAATGGCTTACAGTCCTCTTCAAATAACTTAATTTTCTCCTCTTACATCTCATATAACTTGTGCGTTTATGCAAGCAATCCCCGACCGTCCAAGTGGTTGGGCACTATTCCTTTCCCCCCGTCCCATCCCAAACCCTTATCCTGACCCCTTCCCAGTGCTATATAGTCGTAATGGCTTGACGCTTTTCCCTCATAGTTTCTTTCTTTTCCTTCCACCCTTACATTTCTACTCAGCTTATATTCAAAGCTATGATTACGAATCTTGGTTGGTTGTTTAAGATTCAGCTACTGGGAACAAAACGTTCCAAATAGCACGGGCTATGGTGAGCCCGTCATACGAATCTTGGGATGTTGAGAGTATATATATGTCTTGGGAGGTGTTGAGGAGACCACGGGAGACATCTCCCGTCACGCAGGGTGCAGTCGCACCTCCACAGATCTCCAGTATCATCTCTTGATACTGGTAATGGCTCAAAAGGGCCACCACTTACGGGCTATTCATGCCCGTGCCACCTTTTGGGTGGCTTAATCTTCATCAATCAATCTTGAGGAGACCCAGGAGTGAGGTGCCCGTTCTTGTCTCTCATGGTGAGTCCTCGTGCTGGATATATTCACACTTCACAGGTAGTGGAGTTGGAAGAGGAGAGGGTCCAGACCGCCAGAGATTACAGACTCACCCAATACTCACATCCTGTGAGCGGCGGCGGGAAGGTTACACACAGACACCCCTATAACCATCCTGTGATGAGTATGAGGTGCCCATTACAAGGCTGAATATTGCAATTTCCCAAGGTCATAGGAGACGTCTCCAGGGGGTATGTTTGGTTCTGCAGTCGGGGGTAAGAGTGGTTATTGTTCCCAAGTCTAAGACACTTCAAGTAAGGAGCGCCTAGACAATTAGATCATAGACCAATTGCCAACAACTGTGGCCTAAAGAGTTTACCTGTTTACTCAATAATTTCTTTAGTTTCCAGACATAAATATAGATGACAGTTCCAGAACAGGAGACCTGTAACCAGAGCCTCACATAGCAGCAACACCTGAAATTGTTGGTTTTTATTCCTTAAATCAATATCTTGTTATGTTGTTTGTTACTTGTAAGACATTGATGTTAGGCGTATTATCTTATCTCTCCGTGTTATCTGCCTGTAGTCAGCGAGTCTGGGCCCGTCTCATGATGGTTATTACCTCATAGGAGGCCTCCCATGGGAGGCCTCACATGAGTACAATTGGCAAAGGGGGAGATACCCCCCTTCTGCCCCTACCCAGGGGAGCAAGGTAGGAGGTAGGGAGGGATATCTCCCTTCCAGACTCTCCAGCATGCATTCGTGTGTGCTGGTCCTCATGACTGATGCCGCCTCCTCCTCCTCCTCCCTGGTCATAACCTGTACGTGTGGTGCCGGCAGTGTGTACGAGGACGTGGTGGGGGCCCTGCAGGAGTGGAAGGAGTCCGGCAAGCGCCTCGTCGTCTACTCCTCCGGTAGCGTGCAAGCCCAGAAGCTGCTCTTCACTCACTCCTGCCACGGAGACCTTCTCCATGTGAGTCTGGGGAAAGAGGGAGGGAGGGGGGGAAGGGGAAGAGCGAGGGGTTGAATCATTGATTGGTAAATAAGTTAACTGACACGGTTGGCGGGACATTGACACGGATGGCATGACTATGACACGAATGGCAGGGACAATGACACAGGATTACATGACAATGAGGTGTTGGAGATTTCACCTTGTGCTGTAAGGATCCAAATCCCAGCGGTCAACTGCACAGAAAAACACTAGAAACCGTAGAGCTGCCCGACAGCTTGAAGACAGCCACCATAATACTGATATACATTCACAAAAAAATGAGAGTGGGCGGGGGGGGGGCTGTAGACTACAAGGCTAATATGCCTAACGTAAAATCTGTATAAAGTCATGGAGCTAATACACAGAAAATTAGTGCAGAAACTGGGGGGGGGGAAGGGTCTGTCGGCCGAGCGGACAGCACGCTGGACTTGTGATCCTGTGGTCCAGGGTTCGATCCCGGGCGCCGGCGAGAAACAATGGGCAGAGTTTCTTTCACCCTATGCCCCTGTTACCTAGCAGTAAAATAGGTACCTGGGTGTTAGTCAGCTGTCACGGGCTGCTTCCTGGGGGTGGAGGCCTGGTTGAGGACCGGGCCGCGGGGATACCTAAAGCCCAGAAATCATCTCAAGATAACCTCAAGAAGGGACTGTCGGGGCACCAAAGCACTGGTTCAGTACAGTCGGGTCTTGCCTCACAAACTTATTACAATTACATAAAGGGTCAATGAAGATCAGTCAGGCCATAGAAGTAATTATCAAAAGAAGGCACCGAGCCGAAAGGACATAGAAGTGTGGACAGAGTACACCATTATAGTTCTCTAAAAGGTCTTTAACACATTAATTGACAATATGAACAGACCGGAATGTGAGGGAGGACACGCTTGGAGATAAGAGAGAGAGAGCCGCGTCATGGTCAGGGGGATATGATGAGGGTGGGGATAGGGGCTACCAGCAAGGGAGACATCTCCCGTCACGCAGGGTGCAGTCGCACCTCCACAGATCTCCAGTATCAGCTCTTGATACTGGTAATGGCTCAAAAGGGCCACCACTTACGGGCTATTCATGCAAGTGCCACCTTTTGGGTGGCTTAATCTTCATTGAATCGGGGCTACCAGGGTCCCCATTGCTCTCTTCCCGAGAAACATTCTATTCTTGGCTGATGTGAGTCTTGTACCAAGAGTAACACTACTTGCTTATGTTAATGTTTGTGGCTAATGAGCAGCATAAGAAGAGAGGATGGCTACAAGAGACGGCCTACAAGACGTTACCAAGCAACAGGAATGGTCCGACAATTGGCTACTGGAGTTCAGTCTCAGCTAATGTAGGGATTAGCAGGGTTAATAATCATGGCTCTGGCAGATATGAGGCCGGAGACGAGATACCACCTTGGGAGTAAGGAGGGAAGGTACCTTCTTGAGGTTATCTTGAGATGATTTCGGGGCTTATAGCGTCACCGCGGCCCGGTCCTCGACCAGGCCTCCTTTTTTGTTATACACTTCCCCAGGAAGCAGCCCGTAGCAGCTGTCTAACTCCCAGGTACCTATTTACTGCTAGGTAACAATCACATCAGGGTGAAAGAAACATTTTGCCCATTTGTCTATCTATCTTCAGGTTATCTTGAGATGATTTCGGGGCTTTTAGTGTCCCCGCGGCCCGGTCCTCGACCAGGCCTCCACCCCCAGGAAGCAGCCCGTGACAGCTGACTAACACCCAGGTATTTTACTGCGTAACAGGGGTATAGGGTGAAAGAAACTCTGCCCATTGTTTCTCGCCAGGCGCCTGGGATCGAACCCAGGACTACAGGATCACAAGTCCAGCGTGCTGTCCGCTCGGCAAACCGGCTCCCCTTCCCCAAGTCTCACAGACGCCTGAGAATAGACATTACCTGGGACCTACTCTCGAGGTGTATATATTAACCAGGTATCACAATGTTCTAAAACAACTGTGAACAGCCAACACCACGATCACTGAGAACAGTCAACACCACGATCACTGAGAACAGTCAACACCACGATCACTGAGAACAGTCAACACCACGAGCACTGAGAACAGTCAACACCACGATCACTGAGAACAGTCAACACCACGATCACTGAGAACAGTCAACACCACGATCACTGAGAACAGTCAACACCACGATCACTGAGAACAGTCAACACCACGATCACTGAGAACAGTCAACACCACGATCACTGAGAACAGTCAACACCACGATCACTGAGAACAGTCAACACCACGAGCACTGAGAACAGTCAACACCACGAGCACTGAGAACAGTCAACACCACGATCACTGAGAACAGTCAACACCACGAGCACTGAGAACAGTCAACACCACGAGCACTGAGAACAGTCAACACCACGAGCACTGAGAACAGTCAACACCACGATCACTGAGAACAGTCAACACCACGATCACTGAGAACAGTCAACACCACGATCACTGAGAACAGTCAACACCACGATCACTGAGAACAGTCAACACCACGATCACTGAGAACAGTCAACACCACGATCACTGAGAACAGTCAACACCACGATCACTGAGAACAGTCAACACCACGAGCACTGAGAACAGTCAACACCACGAGCACTGAGAACAGTCAACACCACGATCACTGAGAACAGTCAACACCACGATCACTGAGAACAGTCAACACCACGATCACTGAGAACAGTCAACACCACGATCACTGAGAACAGTCAACACCACGATCACTGAGAACAGTCAACACCACGATCACTGAGAACAGTCAACACCACGATCACTGAGAACAGCCAACACCACGAGCACTGAGAACAGCCAACACCACGAGCACTGAGAACAGCCAACACCACGATCACTGAGAACAGCCAACACCACGATCACTGAGAACAGTCAACACCACGAGCACTGAGAACAGTCAACACCACGATCACTGAGAACAGTCAACACCACGATCACTGAGAACAGTCAACACCACGATCACTGAGAACAGTCAACACCACGATCACTGAGAACAGTCAACACCACGAGCACTGAGAACAGTCAACACCACGATCACTGAGAACAGCCAACACCACGATCACTGAGAACAGCCAACACCACGAGCACTGAGAACAGTCAACACCACGATCACTGAGAACAGCCAACACCACGATCACTGAGAACAGTCAACACCACGAGCACTGAGAACAGTCAACACCACGATCACTGAGAACAGTCAACACCACGATCACTGAGAACAGTCAACACCACGAGCACTGAGAACAGTCAACACCACGATCACTGAGAACAGTCAACACCACGATCACTGAGAACAGTCAACACCACGAGCACTGAGAACAGTCAACACCACGAGCACTGAGAACAGTCAACACCACGAGCACTGAGAACAGTCAACACCACGATCACTGAGAACAGTCAACACCACGAGCACTGAGAACAGTCAACACCACGAGCACTGAGAACAGTCAACACCACGAGCACTGAGAACAGTCAACACCACGATCACTGAGAACAGTCAACACCACGATCACTGAGAACAGTCAACACCACGATCACTGAGAACAGTCAACACCACGATCACTGAGAACAGTCAACACCACGATCACTGAGAACAGTCAACACCACGATCACTGAGAACAGTCAACACCACGATCACTGAGAACAGTCAACACCACGAGCACTGAGAACAGTCAACACCACGAGCACTGAGAACAGTCAACACCACGAGCACTGAGAACAGTCAACACCACGATCACTGAGAACAGTCAACACCACGATCACTGAGAACAGTCAACACCACGATCACTGAGAACAGTCAACACCACGATCACTGAGAACAGTCAACACCACGAGCACTGAGAACAGTCAACACCACGATCACTGAGAACAGTCAACACCACGATCACTGAGAACAGTCAACACCACGATCACTGAGAACAGTCAACACCACGATCACTGAGAACAGTCAACACCACGAGCACTGAGAACAGTCAACACCACGATCACTGAGAACAGTCAACACCACGATCACTGAGAACAGTCAACACCACGATCACTGAGAACAGTCAACACCACGATCACTGAGAACAGTCAACACCACGATCACTGAGAACAGTCAACACCACGATCACTGAGAACAGTCAACACCACGATCACTGAGAACAGTCAACACCACGATCACTGAGAACAGTCAACACCACGATCACTGAGAACAGTCAACACCACGATCACTGAGAACAGTCAACACCACGAGCACTGAGAACAGTCAACACCACGAGCACTGAGAACAGTCAACACCACGAGCACTGAGAACAGTCAACACCACGATCACTGAGAACAGTCAACACCACGAGCACTGAGAACAGTCAACACCACGAGCACTGAGAACAGTCAACACCACGAGCACTGAGAACAGTCAACACCACGATCACTGAGAACAGTCAACACCACGATCACTGAGAACAGTCAACACCACGATCACTGAGAACAGTCAACACCACGATCACTGAGAACAGTCAACACCACGATCACTGAGAACAGTCAACACCACGATCACTGAGAACAGTCAACACCACGATCACTGAGAACAGTCAACACCACGAGCACTGAGAACAGTCAACACCACGATCACTGAGAACAGTCAACACCACGATCACTGAGAACAGTCAACACCACGAGCACTGAGAACAGTCAACACCACGATCACTGAGAACAGTCAACACCACGATCACTGAGAACAGTCAACACCACGATCACTGAGAACAGTCAACACCACGAGCACTGAGAACAGTCAACACCACGATCACTGAGAACAGTCAACACCACGATCACTGAGAACAGTCAACACCACGATCACTGAGAACAGTCAACACCACGATCACTGAGAACAGTCAACACCACGATCACTGAGAACAGTCAACACCACGATCACTGAGAACAGTCAACACCACGATCACTGAGAACAGTCAACACCACGATCACTGAGAACAGTCAACACCACGATCACTGAGAACAGTCAACACCACGATCACTGAGAACAGTCAACACCACGATCACTGAGAACAGTCAACACCACGATCACTGAGAACAGTCAACACCACGATCACTGAGAACAGTCAACACCACGATCACTGAGAACAGTCAACACCACGATCACTGAGAACAGTCAACACCACGATCACTGAGAACAGTCAACACCACGAGCACTGAGAACAGTCAACACCACGAGCACTGAGAACAGTCAACACCACGATCACTGAGAACAGTCAACACCACGAGCACTGAGAACAGTCAACACCACGATCACTGAGAACAGTCAACACCACGAGCACTGAGAACAGTCAACACCACGATCACTGAGAACAGTCAACACCACGATCACTGAGAACAGTCAACACCACGATCACTGAGAACAGTCAACACCACGATCACTGAGAACAGTCAACACCACGATCACTGAGAACAGTCAACACCACGATCACTGAGAACAGTCAACACCACGATCACTGAGAACAGTCAACACCACGATCACTGAGAACAGTCAACACC
The DNA here is from genome assembly GCF_040958095.1 of Procambarus clarkii. Classification (NCBI taxonomy): domain Eukaryota; kingdom Metazoa; phylum Arthropoda; class Malacostraca; order Decapoda; family Cambaridae; genus Procambarus; species Procambarus clarkii. The sequence continues at coordinate 3,494,455 of NC_091177.1, forward strand.
ACGATCACTGAGAACAGTCAACACCACGATCACTGAGAACAGTCAACACCACGATCACTGAGAACAGTCAACACCACGAGCACTGAGAACAGTCAACACCACGAGCACTGAGAACAGTCAACACCACGATCACTGAGAACAGTCAACACCACGATCACTGAGAACAGTCAACACCACGATCACTGAGAACAGTCAACACCACGATCACTGAGAACAGTCAACACCACGATCACTGAGAACAGTCAACACCACGAGCACTGAGAACAGTCAACACCACGATCACTGAGAACAGTCAACACCACGATCACTGAGAACAGTCAACACCACGATCACTGAGAACAGTCAACACCACGATCACTGAGAACAGTCAACACCACGATCACTGAGAACAGTCAACACCACGATCACTGAGAACAGTCAACACCACGATCACTGAGAACAGTCAACACCACGAGCACTGAGAACAGTCAACACCACGAGCACTGAGAACAGTCAACACCACGAGCACTGAGAACAGTCAACACCACGATCACTGAGAACAGTCAACACCACGATCACTGAGAACAGTCAACACCACGATCACTGAGAACAGTCAACACCACGATCACTGAGAACAGTCAACACCACGAGCACTGAGAACAGTCAACACCACGAGCACTGAGAACAGTCAACACCACGATCACTGAGAACAGTCAACACCACGATCACTGAGAACAGTCAACACCACGATCACTGAGAACAGTCAACACCACGATCACTGAGAACAGTCAACACCACGATCACTGAGAACAGTCAACACCACGATCACTGAGAACAGTCAACACCACGATCACTGAGAACAGTCAACACCACGATCACTGAGAACAGTCAACACCACGATCACTGAGAACAGTCAACACCACGATCACTGAGAACAGTCAACACCACGATCACTGAGAACAGTCAACACCACGATCACTGAGAACAGTCAACACCACGATCACTGAGAACAGTCAACACCACGATCACTGATAACAGTCAACACCACGATCACTGAGAACAGTCAACACCACGATCACTGAGAACAGTCAACACCACGATCACTGAGAACAGTCAACACCACGATCACTGAGAACAGTCAACACCACGATCACTGAGAACAGTCAACACCACGAGCACTGAGAACAGTCAACACCACGATCACTGAGAACAGTCAACACCACGATCACTGAGAACAGTCAACACCACGATCACTGAGAACAGTCAACACCACGATCACTGAGAACAGTCAACACCACGATCACTGAGAACAGTCAACACCACGATCACTGAGAACAGTCAACACCACGATCACTGAGAACAGTCAACACCACGATCACTGAGAACAGTCAACACCACGATCACTGAGAACAGTCAACACCACGATCACTGAGAACAGTTAACACCACGATCACTGAGAACAGTCAACACCACGATCACTGAGAACAGTCAACACCACGATCACTGAGAACAGTCAACACCACGATCACTGAGAACAGTCAACACCACGATCACTGAGAACAGTCAACACCACGATCACTGGGTCAGTTCTCGTGTACTGCCTGCTGGGCTCCAGGCGCACTCATCCCGCAGCTGTAAGCACACCACATAAAAGGCTAGACTCCATCCCAGCTTCACGCCATCTACGGTAGTACACACACACGAGACATGATAATTATGTACAAAATACTCAGAGCCATCGACGAGGTTGACAGGGTACAGAATGACGTGGGGACCGACCAGGACAAGAGGAACATTGTAAACCACTTACGCAAATGGGACAATGCACACTATAAGTCATTATCATTATAAGAAAAGTGAATAAATGGAACACGTTAGGGAGGGGTAATGGAGGCAGACTCCATACCTGGACTCAACACCAAGTATGATACAACTCCAGGGTGAATGAAACAATTATACCAGCTGAACCAAGACTTAGAGGCGGGACCCAGGAACTAAGGGAGATAATTATCAGGAGAAAGTGCTAAGCCAGCACGACTATATAGGAGAAAAATCATGTTTAAGAAGAGGAAATATATTTGAGAGGACAAGGACATACTGTACAAGCCTTATACGAGTATTGACACAGTAGATCTAATTGAAATGTTCAAAATAGTGAACAGATGATGCGGATGGAACCTGGAGACATGTCAACAAATACAATGCTTTAGAGGGACAAGTAGTTGAACTAATTGATTAGTTTGAGAACGAGAGGCAAGAAACCCGGGATAGTCAGTAGGCACTGCATTACGACCAACAACTGGAAGATTATATCAGTTCAGTTCTAACTCCATTCTGCTCTCTCTTCCCTGTGGTGCTCCTCTGGTGGCCAGTTCTTCAGCGAGCACTTCGACACGACCGTCGGAGCCAAGGTGGAGGTGGAGAGCTACCGCAGGATCCTCCAGCACCTCGACTGCTCGCCGGAGAAAGTGCTCTTCATCACGGACCTGGCTAAAGGTGAGCCTCGCGTCCCGCCAGTGTTGGTATTGGAGTCTCCCGTGTGGCTGGGGGGTGGTGGTGGCGGCCATAGCCAGCCAGTGTTGGTATTGGAGTCTCCCGTGTGGCTGGGGGGTGGTGGTGGCGGCCATGGCCAGCCAGTGTTCGTATTGTAGTCTCCCATGTAGCAGGGGTGGTAGTGGCGGCCATGGCCACTCGTGTGGCCATGGGGTGCGTGTTGTGGAAGGTGTGACCCCTCCTCCTCCTGTCTCGCCTGCAGGCCCCTGCGTCACACTGCCACCGGAGATGGCCACACCTAGGTCACCTCGCCCAGCCTTCCCTGCCCCCACAACACCTAAGGTTCCCACAACCTGACAATAATGGTGCGTATTCTGTATGTTGCTAACAGAGGCGAGGGCAGCCCAGGGCGCGGGACTGCGGGTGGTGTTGTCGGTGAGGGAGGGCACGGCGCCCCTCACCCCGGAGGACCTGGCAGCCTTCCCGGTCATCCACTCCTTCGACGAGCTTCGTCGCCAGCAGCAGCCACACTCACCCGCCACCAAGCGTGCGAGGGACCACTAACATCACCAGTAGATGGCTCGTGGACACTTCCATCCTCACATCTCCCTCCCGCCTTTCTTCCCCCCCCCCCCCTCCTCTCTACCTACCTACCTCTCTCTCTCTCCCCCCCCTCTCTCCCTCCTTCCCTCCCTCTCCACAGTAGCCCGCAAAAACTGGTCAACAATAAAAATTGCCACGACTAAAAACCCGATTATAGAAAAAATTAAAATAAAAACAAAATTCCTAATATAGCGTTTAATTTTTTATAATAATGCCTTGTGAATATCTACGTGTTCAATTATATTTACCTGTTTTATCTACCTGTTTTATCTAAGTGTCCATCTACAGTACATGTTTGTCTACTTGTTAATCTCTCCAACCGTGACGTACAACAATAATACCAAAGTATATAAATGGACACGTGTGTGTGTGTGTGTGTGTGTGTGTGTGTGTGTGTGTGTGTGTGTGTGTGTGTGTGTGTGTGTGTGTGTGTGTGTGTCCAAGGTTGGAGGCCAGACACCTGGTCTTACTGCTCACCCAAATGTTGTCATTGGTTAACAAATCCACAAGGGCCGTGACGAGGGTTCGAACCTATGTTGTCATTGGTGTTGATCAGGTGGCCAAGATGGACGGGTCGGGACTGGCACCAGTGTGCCAGGGTCACACAGCCCTGGTTACCTCTTACGGACAATCTCGCTGTAGTATTATGACTTGACTCTGAATTATTATTATTATTAGACTTTCGGCGCTGTGGAGAAAGGGGGACCTGCTGCATGGGTAACAGCTTCTCCTCCGTATCAACCTACCCTGGCTTTGCGCCTCCAGACCGACAACTCCATAGTCTCCTGAGACCGATGGATGCCTACTGCTAGACAGGGTGACCGGCAGTGCCCGGGTCTCTCCCCCCCCCCCTTCCCCGCATGTATGTCCCATTCTCCTATGAAAATTTGTGGCGAGTGAATAGCGGGAATAAGCATCAAACTCTACGAAAAACAATTCCCTGATTTTATTTCAGACCATGAAAGACCTAGGGGGACCAATAGATGCCAATGTTTCTTAAAGCACGGCACTTGGGCAGACCGCCATTACCCTGTGACTCTCGCATAAACCCCAGGATGCAAGTTAATCATTTGAGTGAGGCTAGCCACAAGCGTTTGACCTACTGTGGAGACACACAGACATAAGTTTGATAAGGATTTTTGTTTTTACTTTTTGTATTGTATTATGGTATCGCTAATATTGAGAGAGAGAGAGAGCGAGAGCGAGAGCGAGAGAGAGAGAGAGAGAGAGAGAGAGAGAGGGGGGGGGGGAGACTAACAGACAGACCCGGGCCCCGCCGGTTACCGGGTTCGATTCCCGGGCGGACAGAAATGGTTAGTCACGTTTCCTTTTTACCTGATGCCTCTGTTCACCAAGCAGTAAATAGGTAGCCGCGAGTGTGGCAGCTACCTATAAGTGTGTGTGTGTGTGTGTAATATATATTTATATATATATACACACACATATACACACACACATATACACACACACACATATACACACACACACAAGCATCCTGTCCCCGACAAATATTAATAAGATAACTAGGTCGTAGTGTTTGAGGAAATTGCCTGAGTGTTTGGTACTCTTTATCTGATACATGATATTATGTGTATTATACATTATCTCCTATTATACACGGCTCACGTATCATGTATCACCAGTAGCAAGTGCAGGTGGCGAAGGCAGGCAGGGAGGTGGAGACATGTGTCGTGGAGCAGGGAGGTTGGAGACACACATGTGTCGTGGAGAAGGGGGGTGGAGACACGTGTCGTGGAGCAGGGAGGTTGGAGACACACATGTGTCGTGGAGCAGGGAGGTGGAGACACACATGTGTCGTGGAGCAACAATCCATGATGGCGCAACAAAGATGGAAACAAACAGCAAGGACCTTCATGTGTCATTGTTGTAGATGTTGGGAACAATACCTGCTGAAGGGGAGGGGGTGATGGGGCAGAGGAAGGGGGGGGGGGGTGATAGGGCAGAAGAAGGGGGGGGGGTGAAGGGGGCAGGGGTGACAACTTTCTCACAAACACAAAAGTATACAGTGAAAGACAACGTGTAAACTAATAATTACTATGGAGGATAATATATAATAATAAGACCTGAGGTTAAACATGTTCCCGAGGCCAGGCGATGGACGTCCTCGCGTCAGAGCGGGAAGCAACGGAGATCTTAGTCCATACAGAGTATATTGAGGAGACGATGTGAGCGAGGCACTGTGCCGGGAGAGTAGAGGCACTATGTCGGGAAGGTAGAGGCACTGTGCCGGGAGAGTAGAGGCACTATGTCGGGAAGGTAGAGGCACTATGTCGGGAAGGTAGAGGCACTATGTCGGGAAGGTAGAGGCACTGTGCCGGGAGAGTAGAGGCACCTGGTGATAGAGGGGACGGGTTACACTGAACACGGTGACCACACAGGAAACACTAGGTCACTTTGTTCATCATATTTCCCTAACAATTTAGACACAGGAGTAACAAACATTTGTCAATTCTCCGATGATTATTATATTGGGCACGAAGCCAAATGCATTGGAGAGATTTGCTACAAGATTGGTCCAAGAACTGCAAGGCTTGAGCTACGAGGAAGGGCTGAGGGACGTAGCCCTCCCCTTCACCAAGGTAACAGTGACAGGACGGGGCGTCATCGTTGGTTACCAAGGGGCCAGATTCACGAAAGCACTTACGCAAACACTTACGAACCTGTACATCTTTTCTCAATCTTTGGCGGCTTTGTTTCCAATTATTAAACAGTTAATGAGCTCCGAAGCACCAGGAGGCTGTTTATAACAACAGTTGAATGGAAAGTTTTCATGCTTGTAAATTGTTTAATAAATGTAACCAAAGCCGTCAAAGATTGATGAAAGATGTACACGTTCGTAAGTGCTTGCGTAAGTGCTTTCGTGAATCTGGCCCCAGAAACTCAGCCATAGCCACGCAAGACACCTCACTGTAAGGTGGGGAACAACTGGAAGGAATAAAAGGAGAACAGAAGGACAGGAGGACGTGGGAGTAACGAGGAAGAAATGAAGGAAGGAATTTGGGAAAGGACAGGGAAGGAATGGAGAGAAATAAATTAAAGGGGGTAAAACTGAGGGGGATCCGGGCATGCTATTGTTTACTTCAGATCAAACAAAAAAGGCAGGAGTTGAACAATGAACCTCCCCCCCCCTCCCTCCCTCTCTCTCACTCTCCCACTCTGCAGAATATAGTTACACTTGCTGCTAGACTGAGAGTGTGAGAGAGTCCTGGAGGTGAGTCAGCCCTCCAAACACCCACCGGGTCTTACTCACCCCACCTACCCACACCCAGCTTCTCCCCGTCTCTAATTACCCTTCTCCCCACCACCACCACTACACTACTAACCTGCTACCACCCCCACACCCACGCCATCCTCCCCACCTGCACACTTTTGTTATAGATTCAGCTACTCGGAACCATTTCCAAGGGCTATGGTGAGCCCGTAGTGGACTTACCTGGCACAGGAGCGGGGCTATGTCCTCCTGCACACGTTGTTGTTACTGTTTTAGATTTAGCTACTCAGAAGGAAGTGTCCATGTAGCACGGGCTATGGTGACTCCGTAATGTCCCCTGCACACTTACGTGAGCGTGTTTATCCCTGGCTTGGATGATAGGTCAGGTTCCAGCTGTGAGTTCACCTGGCAACTTTCATCAAGTACTGCCTTATTATTGCTTGTCATTTCTCTCGTGCGGAAAATCCTGGTAGTTTGACCATTCACCTGACCTACTTTATATGGCGCAGCTTCGTTTCACTCTACCTTCTCTTCTGCACATCTTCATTACTTTACACTTGCGGATTGATCTCTAGGAGCCACCTGTGTACCCACTGCTGCAGTTTGTGAACGTCTTCCTACAGAACAATACAATTCTTTTTAGTATGTGTGTGTTCTTGCTCTTTATGTCAACAGGATCGAGTTTAAGCTCAATGGACCCCGTCTGTATTTACACAAACGACAGATGGACAATGACTCCCCCAACTTATATGGCTAATATCAAATCTACTCTGAAAATTATCAATGTGGTTTCCTTCTACCTCATCTAGTTCACTCAATTTTCCTGCTACACTAAAAGAATATATATATCCCGTCTCTGTGTGTCTCAACTTTCGTCCTTGTCCTCTCGTTCTATCGTTAGTTATTCTAAACATTTTCTCCTTTTTCCATCACATCAATTTAAGTCTTTTGTCTACATCATGTTTCCTCTTCACAACAGGTGACAAGGTCGATGTATACAAATGGATGAATGTGTAAAAGAAGTAGAATATTATAATGGTGCTAAATATATCAACACGAAATAAAAGAGGGAAAACTTGGCTACAAGTGACATGAACACAATGACATTATGGCATCATGATGCGTCTATGATAAAATATTGAGGGTTGTGTGAGGCTCATCATACTGACTCAATGTTGTCTCAAATTATATAGGTTTAGATTCAGAAAATACAATGTTTTCCTTCTATAGTCGAGGAGGGGGGGGGGGTGATGTTGCAACCACCCCCCCTCCCCCCACGAGGCAACTCAGAACCTGCTACCACAACCTGGGAGAACGTGCCAAACCGTCACTGTGCCGTCCAAGGATTGACCCCGGGATCCTCGGATATGAGCTGATGACGTAGACTACTGTGCTACAGCACCTCAAAACATGTATAAAATAGAATGTCTGTCCCAAGCAGGAGACCAGACGCTCGGGCTAGTCTCACGCAACTTTCCAAAGTGACACATGGGACGGAAAGATGTACTCACCTAATTGTGCTTGCGGGGGTTGAGCTTTGGCTCTTTGGTCCCGCCTCTCAACTGTCAATCAACTGGTGTGGGGAAGGAGGGGTGTGTGTATAGGGGTTGGGGGGAGTATGACAGCATTATAGGCCAATTAGGGTCTGCCACTTTAATAAATATGGGCATTTATAGTGACCTGCAATTTTACATGATATCTGAAATCAGGGATTAGCTTTCCGTAGATATTTTAGCCGTTTTATCAGTGCTTCAAAACAAACTTATCTGGGGAGATGGGAAGGGAATAAGGTTCAGAGGGGCGAGTGGAGAGGGGGATAGGCGAGAGAGACCCGGACACAGCCGGGTACCGCATCTAGTAATCGTATAAAATATCCTTGCCAATAGAGTAGTTATTAGCGGCGTGAAGTCACTATACGAGGCGGGTGCCAGACACGTTGCTATAGTGCAACCAACCCAACGTGTCACAGTGCATGGCGTCACTCTCTTATATAAAAACAAGCGCACGTTGGGTCATTCAGTATAGGTGAGCGAGTGGGTGGCCAGGACTCACAGCCTCGCCTCGCTTACTGGAATATGGACAGCAGACTTATACGAGGAATATTATATGGTTCAATCAAGTTCATGTAAGCTAAGACTCCCTATATATACCGAGGAGACTCTCAGTCATAGATATTAATAATAATATAAAAACTATAAGCTGAAGAGATAAAACAACAAATAAACAAGAACAGTGAGAAAATAGCTCCGGACATGAGGACTGTGAATCTATACAAAAAATCGCTACGACCTTGAAGGTGTGTGTGTGTGTGTGTGTGTGTGTGTGTGTGTGTGTGTGTGTGTGTGTGTTGGTCAGCGAGAGGTGAGGGAAGACGAGGGTAGAGAGTGAGAAAAGGAGGGGGGGGGTGAAGGTAGGAGTGATGGGACGGAATGGGACGGGTGCTGAGGAAGGGTAAGATCCCACCTTGACAACAGCAGTATACCCACTAGCAGTAGTGTCTTCATTCCTGTACCCCCTATACTCCCACACTCTCTCACCCACACACCCACCTTTACTCCCAACTCACTCATCTCTCCAGCCCATCTCATACTAAAACGCCCCCCATTCCACCCAGCCCCCCCTCCACCCCATGTATATCTTCTCCCCCCCCCCCAAATCACATTTATCCATTCTCCAGCCCTAACATGTGAAAAAAACCTTACAACCACTCGCAGCTCACTGCAAATAGAAAGCAAGCTTAGCTAAGCTATCAAACACTTCATGTCAGCAAGGCGGACATATGTTACAATAACTCATTATATTTCACATATCTAAACTTTTCCCTCATCAACACATGTGGAAATCTGACATTAGAACGGTATTTAAACACCTTCTATACAATGTTACGAATGATACTGTTTACTTCGGGCTGCCCTCACAAGACTGAGCCTAGACAGTCATCGTGGCGAGGAACAGTAGATTTGTAAACAATAAAGCAAGTTAACAGTTATAATAAAATGTATATATACTGTTAGTATTAGCACCCTCGGGTGTTGACATTTACTCACTGAAATAAGATATCCTCTTACACACTGGGAATGATCACATCACGCCAGTCACAGTACAACCACAACGACATACATTTTCAAGAGGAAACTAGATTTATTCCTCCAAGGAGTGCCGGACCAACCGGGCTGTGGTGGCCCTGCGGGCCGCTCCAAGCACCAGCCTGGTGGACCAAACTCTCACAAGTCAAGCCTGGCCTCGGGCCGGGCTTGGGGAGTAGAACTCCCAGAACCCCATCAACCAGGTATACATCACTACACAAACAGAACAGACTGAGACACCTAAACCAGGTAAAGAGGAACTAACCTGTTAGAAAAATAAGAGTTGAAGAGTGCAGAGTCCTTCAGTGTCACAAATCAACTCTTGCAGACTATGCCATTGGATACCGTGGAAGGTGGCGAGGTTCCCAAGTCCAGAATCATTAAGGTCTCTTCCCAACTACAGCCCGACGGTCGAGGGGCCCCTCTGTGAGTAGCAAGATTTCCAGCTGGTTCATAACACTGAGACTGACTACTTATCCGGCGTATGTTAAATCTCCTTCAGTCTTAAATTATGGGCACAAAGCCTACCCACATTCTGATAATAACTTCCCCGAATTACGACACCACCAGCACCAGGAACAAGAACAAAATACCTAAATGGCCTAAACCTAGATCTGAGAGCGGCGTTTCCCAAACTAGCTGGCTGAACCAGACTCGACCTGTCTTGAGGCTCGTCTAGAAAGTGTTTGAACCCTAAAACCCATTCATCAATTTTAACGAACTGTGCATTCACATTATATATTTTTATTAAATATAGGGTAACATTATTTCTTACTGAATATGTGCTGAATTGTTGGGCTAATCTGAAGTTTGGTTAGGCTCTGCTACAGTACGTGAGTGAAGCATTTATCGAGGTGGGATTCGAGAAGAGGATGTGAACGAAGCACTGCTCGAGAAAAATACAAACATCAGCTGTGCGTTGTTATTTTTGTTATTGTTTTAGATTCAGTTAATTTCTTTGTGATTTACACACACACACATTATATATATATATATATATATATATATATATATATATATATATATATATATATATATATATATATATATATATATATATATATATATATATATATATATATATATATATATATATATATATATATATATATATATATATTATATATATATGTCGTACCTAATAGCCAGAACGCACTTCTCAGCCTACTATTCAAGGCCCGATTTGCCTAATAAGCCAAGTTTTCATGAATTAATGTTTTTTCGTCTACCTAACCTACCTAACCTAACCTAACCTAGCTTTTTTTGGCTACCTAACCTAACCTTACATATAAATATAGGTTAGGTTAGGTTAGGTAGGGTTGGTTAGGTTCGGTCATATATCTACGTTAATTTTAACTCCAATAAAAAAAAATTGTCCTCATACATAGAGAAAAGGGTTGCTTTATCATTTCATAAGAAAAAAATTATAGTAAATATATTAATTCAGGAAAACTTGGCTTATTAGGCAAATCGGGCCTTGAATAGTAGGCTGAGAAGTGAGTTCTGGCTACTAGGTACGACATATATATATATATATATATATATATATATATATATATATATATATATATATATATATATATATATATATATATATATATATATATATATATATTCTCTTTAAACTGAGAAAAAGTAGGACAAGAGGATATAGATATATATAAGATGGAAGCGTAAATGAGCTTAAAATGTAAGTAAATACTTCAAATACTTCATTAAGGACTTCAACAAGAAAACTCTCAATAAAGTCATGGAAGTCACCTCCATCCACAACTTTAAGGCCAAATTCGATAAAAAATTCGGACGTCAGGTAAGTTAACATATGACACAAGAGGGATATAATATACAAGGCAATATAGCAGGTGGGCCTTAGTTGTAGTAGTTGGTTCTCATTTACCCATAATATAGTCGCTCTTAGTTAATTACTGGTAGATAAGCTTGACTTTTATCACCAGAATCAAACTTTCTTGGAACGTAACCGACAACAGTTATCAAATTCTTGGGTATCTCTTTACTGATAAGGGAGAATAGAGGCCACTAGGTCAACTTTTTGACCTTCCACATGATGCAACCCACAACAGTTGCTTAAGTCGCAGGTACACGTTTACAGCTAGATGGCATATATAGACATAGATGCATCAGATGAAAGGAAACGTGTCGAACCCTGGATGGTTGTGACCCAATGTCGCAGACTACTGCGCTACCGTACTCAACTTGGTGGTATGTGCAATTTGCCTAAAGGACGACACAGGTGCAGCTACAGGACTGGCTCAAACACCGTCTATGCCACATGCTGATGATAAATAAATAAATAAATAAATATAACTTTTTCAGTGTCAGAGTAGTTAATAATAAAGGGAATACATTAGGAAGAGAAGTGGTGGAGGATGACTCCATACACAGTTCAAATGTAGATATGACAAAGCTCAGGAACCTGTACACCAGTAGATTGACAGTTAAGAGGCGGGACCAAAGAGCCGAAGCTCAACCCCTCCTCCCACAAGCACAACTAGGTGAGTACAGGATCGGCAGATTAATTAATTGTTCCTATCTACCAAAATATATTTTGTAAATGTTTATTTTCTCAATTGACTTAGTTGCATATAGAAATAGTACGTGGACATAATAAAATAAAGATTTTATTATTATTTAAATAATTAGTATTTGCAAGTTTTGTTTATTTTGTTAAACTGTAATGAAGTGATGTGGTGTGGTGGATGTGAAGGATGCGGCCGCGTGTTCACCCATCAGGAGAGTGTAAACAACAGCTCCCAGAGACTCTCCTCACCTCCTCCAATATGGTGAGATTTTAATAGTTTATTGGCTGATTTATGTGTGTGTGTAGTGTGCTTAAAGTAGTCTGCCAAAATTAGCTATAATAAATCTTTTCAATCATGGTTAAAATACTAAGTGCATGGTTTCTCTTATTATTTAGGAATTGGTAGAATTGAAACAATAATTCATTGTGTTAGGGGACAGGCAGTCAATGTATATATGCATATGTATTTTTGGGTATATATATTTTTGGATGTAGATTTATTAATAAAGTTTTAAGATTATATTTAAAAAGAAACGTGCCATACTATGTTTTATTTCAGTGGAATGAGACTCATTTGCTAAGTAAAGTTTTATTTGGAAAAAATGGAAATGCAGTATTTTCTTGTTATGTGTTGCTTTTATTCGGTTTGATTTCCCATTGCATAACTTGAGTAGGGTTCTGAAAGGAAATCAAATCTAGTTATTGCTTACCTAACCTAAAATATTTCCAACTTTCTCCTAGCTGCTCATGATTTTCGGAATAATTAGGTATCCAAGCCTAGAGACCGCCTCATTCAAAAAGACATACAGCACCTGCTTGGGAAAACGCTCAACACAGATACAAAAATCATCCCAGAACTAATTCAACTCTCATACCAGAAATGGTTGAGAGCCACAGGGCTAACAATATTGCAAACCAGACATGACAGGACAGATCTCATCAAGATCTTTAAAATACTGAACAAGTTCGAGGATATTAATCCAAACCACTTTTTGAAAATGGCAAACGTAACACACACAAGGGACAGCTCAACAAGCTACAATGTAGGACAGAAAACAAGATCTTGTAAACTTATAAACCCATGAAACGGCCTACCCAATGAAGCTGTAAATGTTAAGACATTGCTACAGTTCAAAATCCAGCTGGAACAAATCCTTGGGGGTAGTAGGGGGACCTTTTACAAGCTGCTGGTTTCCTGTCTCCATTGACATCACTGAAGAGATAGGTAAATTCAGGTAAGGTATGGTTAGAATAAAAATAGTTGGAATGATGGCAGTACATTTGTGGACTTTCTAGACATGTTAGGTAAGGCTGGGGTAAAATACTTTTGGTTAGGTAAAGGCTACCTTTTTTTAGTACAGTATTTAGTAAAATATACTCCTTTGCCCAAAACACTGTGGGTATTACTGGCTTTAGGCATAGCTCTATCTCTATCTAGAAATCCAACCTTCTGTTTATACAGTAACTCATTTTGTATGTATGTCCCGGTAGTACAGCTGAGTTCGTTCTCGATGCACAGTCGAGAATTCCGGGTTCAAATCCTGGGTGGGACAGAAATGGTTAGGCACATATCCTTTCACCTAATAGCAAGTAGGTACTCAGGAGTTAGTCATCTTGTTGTGGGGTTGCATCCTGGGTGGGGTCAGTAATTCGACCCTGGGGCGGAAGGGGGGAGGACCTCGATAAAAAGCCTAATTTGTATAAATACACTCTGGCTTCCAGTCCCCCGACTCGGTGATTTATATTATTGTATGTACGTTTACCTGAATAACAATTATTATTATTGTTATAATTATTATTATTATACTGTATATGAGTATAGTATATAGGCTTATATATACAGTTACTTTACCAACTATGTAACCACAGTAACTTAACCAATGTATTGTCTAATGTATGAATAAAATATGACTAAAGTATATAGGCCTATACCTCATTACTTAGGTTTTTTGAATGGTTCTCAACATTTATAAATGTACTTTTGTGTACTGTAGTACTGTACGTACTTGTCTTTTTCAGCCAAAATCTAAGAAAACTCGGAAGTTTGCTATCATGAAGAGAATGATCAGCTTAAATGACCCAAGACTGTATGTATCACATTCTGTATTTTTTTGTTGCTAAAGTTGACAGACATAAGTACAGTAGTCATAAAACTTTGACAGAAATCTTTTGAGTTTAATGTTTACTGATGATACTGCAATGTGGAAATCCTTAATACTGTAAATTCTTTATTGAAGGGTTTATTATACAGTATTTTCATATCTTTATCAAGATTTATGTGATGGTTTTGAACAAGTTAAGTAATTATTTATCAGTAAAGTGCAATTTGACATGGCATCTTAATTAAAGGGAATGCAGTGGTTTGCAGCTTTATCTTTGTTCTGTAAATGCCATATATTTACTTATGTCATGTTTAGTGTTGCTGTCAAGTAATTTTTCATTTGTTCAATTGAGAAAATGATGTTTAATATTCTCTGAATTGTTTTTTTCTTTTACTCAATATAAATCAAGATTGCAAGATAATATTTTAAACAATTTGTTGATTTCTTCTTAAATAAAAAATGTACAGGTTCTTTTCTTTTCAGGAAAGAGGAGGACCGAAGAACCAAAAAGCAAAAAATCCCTGATCCTCACGAACATAAGATCAATGAAGCGTAAGATACTCTATTTTTCGGATAATGTTATTGCCAGTTTTATGTTATGCCAATACCATTCTTAAGAATTTGCTATACACTAATGTGTTTGTTTGTAGATCATTTGTGGATTATTTTGTGAGCTGTGGATTAGATTATGGCAGTGAAGAAGCTGGTAGAAAAGGATGTGAGCCATATTGTACTAGGTTTGTTTGGCCATAGCAACATTTAGGGAGGTGATAGAAATATTCTTTAGTGTGGTGAAGAGATTTTATGAAGGAAGTAGAGCATGTGAGTGTTTAGAGTGAATGGTTTGATAAAAATGTAGGATTCTGTCATGGTTGCATGTTGGTTCTGTGGTTGTTCAATGTGCATATGGGTAATCTTTAGAAAAGTCAAAGCTAAAGTAAAAGAGAAGGCTCTACGGTTCGAGTATGATGGGAATAAATGCCATTTACCAAATATAATGTATGCATCATGAGACCTATCCAATATGTAATCCTCCACCTACATGTTCCATTTCCATCACTCTAGCCCCTTTTATTTAACTCTTGAATATCTTTCTTACAAATCAAACTCTAGTCATCCTTCCAGATATCCAAGCCACTTTAGAATATTTATTTTCGCTCACTACTTCCCTACACCCCACATCTTCCATATGCTCCTCTTTCTTATTCGTCACCCATAGATAGATTCATGTACTATACAGGGGGAATGACAGTCTGGCACTCCCACCACAAGTATCTTATCAAAGTTCAAAGCAGGGATACAAAGGTGTTAAAGAGGCATTTGAGAAAGGGCTGAATGCAGTACAAAATAACCCAAAAAAATGTATTTGAATATGAATAAAAGACCTTCCAAACCCTCACTTGGCTTCACATCTGACCACTAAATGAGGACACTTGGCAAAGGAAACAAGATAGAAAGCACCCGATGGTAAAGTACTCGATACCAAACCCCCATGCAGCTTCTTCCTAAATCTGAAGCTACAGTTCATAGGTCAAGGCACCTAAAGAAGTAAGATCATCTTCAAAATAATGAGTAGTCTGTGAGAAAACACCAACAAACGACAACTGAGACTGCCAGCAGTGAAATACCAGTGTACAAGTCCTGACCTTAGCACTGTGTTCATAAACGGCCTTCCAAGATAAAGGCTTGAACATGGTGGTCAACAAAAAGTGATTCTTCCTTTGAATGAAAATCTTGCTTAATTGAACATTAAGCGAGACTTTCATGCTCTTACTGTGGGGAAAAAGTCAGTATATCGGTAACTCATAGCAATTAAACTTGAAATTAATTAATTAATTAAAAATATAGATTAAAATAAATTCAGACTAAAAAATTTCAAAATTCAAATTTTAAATCTTCATTTACTGCAAACTAATATTAATTAAAACATTGAACTCGAAGGTAAATAAGAAAATGTTACTGGCAAAGACAAACATAAAACATCATGTAACTCAAGACAAAGCAATCATGAAAATTAATAAGTCTATTCATAGATTGAATATTTAAATTTGAGAGCAAGCAAATGATTCTATTGAGGAAGGTTCTTTTTCATATTGACTCAAAACTCTATGTACATGAATAAAAAAAATTAAATTCTTCTATGCAATAGGATGTATTAAAATTGTTTTGCTTGTAGTCCACAGTTTTCTTCAGCTCTTTTCTTTGAGTACAACACGCAATTGGGTCCACCTTACCACATACTTATCGATACCAACTTCATCAATTTTGCTATCAAGAACAAAGTCGATATTGTCAAAGTAAGTACAGTGCTGTATTTGTGGTGTTTTGTAAAAGCTAGTATAATATTTTAATTTACAATATAATGTTCAATCACTGTCATAAATCATTATAGCAATTAAACCCATAGCTTGAGTTTTATTTACTGTTTTATATTCTTTACTAACCTGTTGTCCGAGCTGTTGCATTTGGTTGCCCTTTCAGATAAAATTCTGGTGTTGATAAACCAGAATTGTGAACAGTCATAATGTCATTCTGGCCTGGTGGCACAGGGAGAGTTTAAATATCTACTACAGGCTCTTACTAAGGTATTTGAGGGAGGTCACTGGATCCAGACAGAATTACAAATAGTGCAGTTTTCTGGGAACTGGTCTGATTTCCATTTAATCCTCCTTGGTGTCTGATTCAGGTAACTTTTCTCCCAATGCAGTTTAAAATTTAGTTCTTATTTTCCACTGCAGATGTAGAGGAACCAACTTCCAGAACGTATTCTCAGTTAAAGCTTCATGCATCTCCAGCACTAGAAGATTTGTAACTTTTTACTTAGGGAACAGCATGTTGGTAGTGTAATGCTCAAAAGAGGAGTGCTTTGCTTTTCCTTCTATAGTGTTGAAAACTAACCATAGTCTCTTCTGGCATCTCAGGGTATTTAGTTTTTTCCTTGGCCCACATTCAGGTGTGTTGAATGTGTTGGTGGATGGTTTTTTCGCTTTTGTCTCATTTGGACGGAGGCCTCGTACAAGAGACTTTGCAGCCCATTCAGCCTTCCTCAGGGTGAACCTTTTTGCACCTTAAATGACCTTGGAGTGTATACTTGAAAATCTCTGTTGACACTGGGGGCCATAATATTGCCCTGCCTTAACTACACAATTTCAATCTATTTACAGCAACTTTTACCTTACAATACATTCAAATGTGATAGATCGGGAAGGTAGTTTTTTGCATTTACCTAGAGCTAGAATTTTATTTGGTTAAAGTTCCAGGTTATGCTAATACAATACCATATATTGACTTCTCTTTATATAACATGATGATTGTCCAGAATGGACTGAAACTTTCCTAATAAACCTTTCTGAAGGTCACTTTCCTTTATTTTCAGACGGATGAGTTGGGTGTCTTGCTAATACAATATTAAAATTAATACAATTTGTAATCTTCAGGGAATGATGGACTGTCTTTATGCCAAGTGCATTCCTTGTGTTACTGAATGTGTTAGAGGAGAATTGGAACGCATGGGAGAAAAGTATCGCTTGGCATTAAAAGTTATCAAAGACCCACGCTTTGAGAACTTGCCTTGTCTTCACAAAGGAATATATGCTGATGACTGTCTTGTTCAGCGTGTAACACAGGTGAGGCTCTAATGTACACACAATCTTTTATGCAGGCAACCATTTTAACTCATAAGTCTTAAAAAAAGTGTATATTTCGAATACTTTAGAATTGGGGTGAAGTGACAGATAGTACATAATATTGCATGCCATGTATTTATAGCACAATAATTCGTATTGTTCTAACTGAAATGCTGAAAAGTTAATGTACAGTAGCTTATCGGGGTTCCTAGAAAAAGATAGCATTCAGCACAGTAAATTAAGTTTTACATTCTTAAATCTATTATACTGTATATGGATTTTATATTGATAATGTTAATTATTATATATTGATAATACTAGGTACAGTATTATCAATATAAATATTATGTGACTAGCCTTTCTTTCCTTAGCAATAACTCATGTTTCCCAACCCATGTACTGAAAATGCAAGATTTTTAATTTGAATTCGGTAATCTAAAAGTGTTTTCCATTTTGTTTCTTCATGCAGCATAAATGTTATATTGTGGCAACTTGTGATAAAGACCTAAGAGAAGAATCCGCAAGATTCCTGGTGTTCCTATCATGAGTGTCGGCCAACACAAGTAAGTCGAAGTCACAGTACATACCACCCACCAGAAGTTGTCAGTGTCTTAAGCTTCGTGAGTTGCATGCCTTTAACTAGAGCAGTAATGAAGATTATCAACTTATTTTTTGAAGGTTAAAGTAGTTGCCACACTGAGAACACAAAAATTATATATACTAGTACATACTTGTCTTTTATATGTAAGACACTTGCAGGTATATTTCTTCACTTTTTGAGGCTTGTATCTGATATTACTAATCTTTGTTCCCTAATTTATTAACGTCTCGTAATACCAAAGTAAATGATTAAGAAAGAGCATATCTCTTCCCAGTTGTGTTGGAGGGTGATCCAGCAAGTGCTCACTAATGCAGCAGTGCAGCTCTATCACTGTTAAAAGTTGGATTTAATGCTGTTAATTAACCCTTAGGCTATAAATGTTGCTCAGATGCCTAATATGGTGAATAGATCCATACTCTGGCTAGCATGCAACATAGTCTTCTTGGCTTGGTACCTTCTTTTTATAATAGTTATATTGTTATATAAGTAAGTTATATTGCAATTTATTTTGCAGGTTTGTCATTGAAAGAATGCCAGATGCACCTCAAATGTAGCGACCACCAGAGGCTCTACATTGTGTGTGTGGCTAAAGTTCTTCACTACAGTCACTGAAGAATTGGGTTATTCTAGCCGAGATGTTGGACACAATGCATACAAACTGTGTTTGCTGGGTACAACACCTTCCCCATCTGCCCGAGACATAAGGTGGTCTGGTGCTGCTGCTGCCGAAGAAAATACATTCCAAAGATCTCTCTCTTGATTCGAAGATGTGTGACCATCATCTTATTATGGCAGAGATCTTGGATCCAGTAACATTGACAGCCAATTAATAATTTATGTAATTATAGCCTGGACTCTTTAAACCTACCCATCAGTAGTACAGTAATTACTACAGTACTGATGTTGATATCCAGCTGACCCAATTTTATACTCTAATGTGACAAAGGTTCTATATATGATATATATGTACTATTAGAAATTTATTCTGCATATCTATGTATTGAAGTTTGTTTACCGTTGCAACAGCAGTGTGTATACAATTTAAAGCATTTTACAGTATATAGATTTCATTACATAATGAATATAATTTGCTTTAATTTGCCCAAAACATTGTTGGTGATCAAAATATATCGAATTCTGAAGGAATAGTCCTGCCATAAGGCGACTTCTACTCAAGCTGTTGAAATGTATTAAATAGAAATAGATGTTGTTGACCATTATATTTACATTAGTCATTGTTTACACTAAGGATCTAGTATGTCTGAAGCAATCATGTCACAACAGTGTTGTAGTGGTAAAACCGGTCATCAGAGGCTGATGTAGAAACTGGAAGTTTGTAAAATCCAGTGCCGAATTAAGTTCTACTGCAGAGTCCCTTATGTTCCAGCATATTCTTTTAAAGATTACTTCACACACATTGATAATGAACTATTTTTCAAAGGCTCATGGTCTATAAATCTAAATCATCTTCATTGACGATTTTAAGCTGGAAGAAGAATTTTTAGCATCACACGAACTTGCCCTCCTAACCTATATACTGTATTTCATGTATAAGAAAGGACAGTAGGTGTCTCGCTGGCTCCTGGCTGGGGGTTTTCACTGTATTGGTAATATAATTTTAGGGGCAGACCTATATATTTTCTTCGCTGAATTAGAATATTTAAAAATTTGTTGTGCAAATGAAAGCCTTTTTAATGGTTTGGAGTTATTGTCTACATGATCACAATGACAATAATGCTAGAAATAATAATTATATATTTTATTGTATAACATTATACATAATGCAGTACAGTATAAACACAATAGTTCATGCCTATAACATTTTCCTAAAATTTACAAGAATTGTGAACTTCCATTTTTAGCCAACTTTGCAAAAACTCCTGACCTGCTGCACCATCTGGAAATAAGACAGCCACACAATAAATGGCATGTGTACCATTTATGAGCCATGAACTTTGCTTATACTTTTTCAGTTTCAGTAACACGCCGTCAAAGTAATTTAGACTGCAGCATCTATGTTTTAAGCAGGCCTTGTAATTTAATAATTGAACTCTGGTAATGCCTGTACAATACTGTGTATCCAAATTGGTGTCTACAGCAGATTAACATTACTATATTTAATTTAACAAAATTGTAAAAGGTGGCTGGGTGAAATGTGTGTACATAAACTTTCCACCATAAAAACTTTTCACCATAAAAGTGAAGAAATAAGCACACGATACATGTATGCTTGTCCAGCTCCATGTAACTGGAAACAAACTAAATATGAAAGAGGCATGAAAGTAGATTTACTCTGAACAATCAAACATGGTTTCTTTAATATAATATTTTACTATGAAGCATTCCAAGATGTTTGAATCATGGCTAGTGTTGGTACAAAGAAAAAAAAAAATTATTATTAATTCAGCAGAAGAGTGAATGGTATATACCAGGAGGAGAGCAAGAGGCAGCATTACTACCAGAGGAGACAGCGGTCGTCACCACGGTTCATGGCAGAACCTGCTGGACAGTTCCACACATTGCTGAACTCTTCATCATTGGAGAGTGGACCTAGGATACGGAATCTGCCCGGGGAGTGAGGGTCTGTAGCCAGCTGAGTCAGCACCACCTGGGCTGTCTTGTGCTCACACCACACCTGGAGTATGTTTATAATTTAGTACTTACTACAAAAGTTACTCTAGCCTCAGGATGTGCCATGATATTAACATTTGCTCTTCAAGTGTGAAAAGTCTATCTGCTTGTCTGTCCATCGATTAGTTATCATGCCTAAGTTATATGTTTAGAAAAAGATTGGGTATAAACAAGATGGATTACTCTAATAGCATAGAAGAATTGAATTTCCACAATTAAAAAGTGCCCGAGTGTCCCAGAGGAAACAGTGGCTTCCAACTGAAAGGTATGTACAACTGAAATAATCTTCATTACATGAACATAATTTAGGAACAGGAATATGCATTTTGCAATCTTACAAAATATGATACTGTACCCTAATAATGATAACAAATAATCATTACTCACATTAGCAAAGCCAAGGTAGAAGAGATGGTCTGGGGAGAATTCATCAAGGCCTGGAAGCCTAGCTTCCTCCCCATAGCGCTCCACATAGAGCTGGTAGGCTCTATAGGCTTCCCGGATCCCACCATTGTCTGCTATGTTCTCCCCTTCTGTCTGGTACCCATTTATCTGGGTATCAGGCAAATAATTGTCTGGATTAGAATAGGCAAATAATTGTAACATGTTTATTAGATGAGTGAGATCTTAATTTTTTTATCTGAAGTTGTCACCAGCATACACTCTACCCGTCTCCAAAAATGGAAACCAGTCTGTTTGAATTACTGAGGTCCCACTAGCCTATGACTGACCTTTCTGAGGATGCAACCCACAACAGTTTTTCTGACTTCCAGGTACAGTTCTTATTTACTGCTAGGTGAACAGAGGCAACACACGTAAGGAAACTGATATACATCTTGCCCTGCCTGAAAATTGAACCTGGGACCATTCAGTTGAGAATTGGCAGTACTAACCACTGTGCTATGGGTCATATCCTCATACAGTATTTGCACACGCGCACACACACTCAAATAAGAGAAAAGAATGTTACCGATATATTTAGTCCAACTTCGGACAACTCGGGAGGAATGTAGGCATTATACTGATCGACATAGCACTGTGCTCGTTCATTATAGGCCTGGATGGTGGCATTGCTCCACCACTCCTTCAGGTTTCCATACTTGTCAAACAGGCGACCTGAACAAGTAAAACCACTTACACTAATTTATCATCTAAAAGAATATTCAGGCTTCTTTACATAAAAAGTTTAGTATGTTTTCGAGATTCAGAAGAAATGCACGTTAAACCCACTCACTGAAGATAAATGGTATTGAAACGTTTATTATTCAGGAAAATAATTGATATAACAGTATAAAGAAAAGTTTAAGCGTTGTTCAAGGAAAACATTATGTGACTTACCCGAGTTGTCAAAGCCATGGGTCATTTCGTGGCCAATAACCATTCCAATGCCTCCATAGTTGAGGGCAGCAAGGGAATTATGAGCGTAGAATGGCGATTGCAGAATGCCGGCCAGAATAGCTGGAAAGGTAATATTATCATAGCAAGATGGGCAGGCGAGCCAAACATTGCTTTATGCAAATTTATAGTCAGTAAAAAGAGACTAGATGAGAGACTTGCACATGGAACTAGCTAATGATTACTATTTTACCAACTAATAGTGCTAAAAGCAAAAGCTGCCAATGCAAATTATTACACACTGATGGTGTTTTCCTGAGGGTTGTAAAAAGCGTTGACCACTGTTGGCGGGAAGAGGAACCTGGCGAGGAAGAAACAAGGCATCAGGAATGTCATTAAATCTTCTACTATGCAACGTTTTCTTCTGTTAGGTATTATGTGATATGAAAAATTATGGTTTCCAAATTATAATGCAGATTGTGTGCCCGACTTTCATATATTATTTACTTACGAATGTTCAGGAGTTTCTCGTAGTGATGCCAGGGAATGGAAATCATACCATGCTCCAATGTTTATCAAATTCTGCACCTGCTTATCGTTTACGATCACCAGCTGAAGATGGGAACCATAAAAAGTTAGAGACTTGAGTAAACCAGCAATTACTGCACAAGATGAAATTTCCCAGTCCCCATCTACTTGTATTACCTTAATCCTTGTCACTCCATCTCATTCTATTCCTTCATCTCCTATGCCTTTACCTTTGTCTCCTTGACCTTTTACTCTTTCCTGCCTCCTCCTACTCCCCCTTTTGTTCTTCCTGAACTTCCACTGCTTTTCACTTACCTACCACCATCATTCATCCCCCATTATTCTCTTAACATTTATTTTCACCTTCCTCTCCTGTATATTCTTTCCTCTCCTTTCAGTACCCTCACTCATCCCCACCTTCCTTTTTTTTCTCTATCTCATCCTCCTCCTCACATCATTCTTTGTGTTCTCCAACATCTTCCACTTCTTCAGTCTGCTAGATAGTTTAACAGAGACTGCAATAGGTCAGAGTATCCAAGAAGAGGGGATGTTGGCAAGACGTGAAAAGAATGCAGACTTTCCCAAGAGTACTGATCCTTTTATATTCAAGTGTATCCTTGTTGACTCCCTCTTGTAAATCCCCCCCATTAATCTGTATTCCAGCTGACAGTATAGTGAACAGGTGTACTATTTTCATCATGCATGATACAGAACAGTATTATTTGCAGTCAGTACTGACATCCTCATATGCCAGAGTGAGCTGAGCATCATCCATGATCCAGTCAGGGTAGGCGACAAAGGGATCAATTGCTTCCAGCTTCTCCTTAGCCACTACCAAATCCTCTGACATCATCCAGGTGTTTTCGTCCAGGAGAGAGAGGTACGCTGCTCGGATGTCCTCCACCATCTCTGTTGTCTGAGGAGGAATAGGAGGCAGGCTATAACAAATGCTCGCATGTGTTGGCAGACAGACCTTCACATCAATCACCATAAACACTACCTTACCTCTGGCTTCACTGTGCTGGCCATGAACTGGTCGACATATTCTCTGGAAAGTGCAAAGCCCAAGTTATAATTGGTTTGGTCCATGCAGTGCTGCGATCGCGGTGGTAACTCTTGCAGGCCGTACAGGTCATGGTAGAACTGCAGTGATACGTTCCTCATGGCATAAGTGGTCTCCTCTTGGAGTTCGTACAGCCACCACCAACCAATGGCATTTGCTGTCCATGGAGAGAAAGACATTATTTTCATATATGAACTATAACGAATGGGCAACTTACCTAAATTTACCCGAGGTCGCCACCCTTAGTGGCCTCGACGAAGACACGAAGCTGGTGGCATGTGAAAGATCTCCTCATTGTTCCTGAGAATTTTATCCAGCTAAATTTTACCTAGATTTAGCAGATCAGCAATTCTATGGATATATATAACCTTATGGGTGAAAAAAAGCATCTACTGCCTTATATCCTACATTGTGGCTTGTTGAGCTTGAAGTTATTACCCCTTGTATGTATTACATTTGGCATTTTAAAGAAATGATCTAGATTAATATCGTCCATCTTGTTACCGTATTTTAAAAGGTCTTGTTGAGATCAACTGTGTTATATCTGGTTTAAATTGTTAGTCCTCTGGCCCTCAACAGTTCCCAATATGAACTATTTATGGGATTTACTTATGGAATGATATTTTTGTTGCTCTGTTCAACTTTCTCCAAAACAGATATATGGCCTGAAGATGAGGTCTCCATGCTTAGATACAGTATGTAATTCAAATTGGGGGGGGGAGGCTCACCAGAGACTGGTATAGTTGAATTAATATTGACTTTTCCTTGAAGTCAAAGGTTCTTTTAATTATTCCTAAGGTCTAGTTGGATTTGTAAATGTAGCGCCCATTTGTTTAGCAACTTTCAATGACTGGTGGATCCTAAATCTTAGGTCTGTTTATTCATTAATCTGTTGCATGGTAGTGTTTTTGATATGATGGTTGTAATGTTCATTCTTCTGCCCTACATGCAACATCTTGTATTTTCAGTACTGAATAGCATTTGCCAGTCTGACCATTTGTGGAGTTCATATTGATATCTTTGCAAGGGGTCAATATTGTTTTTTTGCTTTCTACTTTACCATAGATCTTAATGTCATCAGGAAATCTGGAGATGTTTGTAACATTCTCATAGGTACACAAGGAAATCATACTAACGTGATATATCACTGAGAAAACCAATTGGAGCAATGCAGAGGATTCGAACCTTTGATCTAGGTAAGACATACTTTGCCCAGAGGCCATGACATAGGTGGACAGCTTGGGAGTACCTAGGTCAAGAGTTCGAATCCTCTGCAGTGCTCCAATTGATTTTTTCATTCTCAAATGTCATTGATGTATATGACAAAAAGGGTTGGACCCAATATGGAACCTTGTAATGAATACTCAGTTCACTACATTTTTCAAGTCACATTCATTTCCTTTTAGGACAACGCCTTGCTTTTCTGTTTTACTCATTTTTTTATCCATTCTAGTAGTTTACCATTTATTCCATGTGCTTGCAATTTTCCTTGCCAGTCTTTCATATAATATCTTATCAACATCTTCAGAGAAGACCTTGTGTGTTGCATCTACTGATAGTCCATTATCTAAATAGCTGATTACTTTCCCAAAAAGTGAGCAGGTTAGTAACACAGGATTTATTTTTAACAAAGTCATGTGTTAATTTTACTAGATTGTGCACCGAGATGATGAATATTCCCTCCCTTGAGATTCTCTCCAAGCTCCTTTAGCTTTAAGAGAATCCAAGTACTGTACAGTATTCTGCCAAGGTCTTTTTGCCTTTTTTGAAGATAGGGTGAAATATTTCCAGTCTAGGAGGACTTTCCCTTGCTCCAAAGATTTTTGAATAGGAGTTTCAGTAGTAAACACAGTTCATCGGCCAGTTCCTTAACGATTTTGGATCGAATTCTGTCCGCACCTGGAGCTATAGACGACTTTAATTTGTCAATGCTTTTCCCGATTGTTTAAGACGTTGTGAGGATATTCCTTAATTCATTCTCTTCCCTTGTTTCACGCATGTGTTTGGGTATTGGTATGTTGTGTAATGTTTCTATTGTGAACACTATAGTATAGTGTTCATTCATAGTGTTGAATGCCTATTCATCCTCTTTGTATCATCTTTCAAGAGTCCTACCAATTCTTTTGTCTTGTTTTACTTTCTATATACGGAAAGCATTAAAGGACTTGGGAGTTTACAGTTTACCATGACTAAGCTGGCACAACATCAGCTGTTTTGTTAATGAACTAACAAGGAGGTGTAAAAGTTTGAGTTGCTCCATCTCTGTGTTTTCCATACCTTATGTCATTCAGTATAAGTGGAATATCTCTGTATCTGTCTCTACAGAACACAAAACAATGTATATAAGTTGTATAAGTTTAGATTTAGGACAGACCAGTGTAAATACCGGTTTGGAAACAGGGATGTAGATTTATGGAACAAATTACCAGGTATCATAATAGGCGTTGGATCCCTGGACTGTTTCAAGTGTAGGTTAGACATTACATGTGAGTTTAGGTTAATATAAATAGAAGCCGGCTTATTTAGGCTAATAGGCCTTTTGCAGCATAATTCATTATTATACCATACCATAAAGAACTCACCAAGAGTCCTGGTGTCAGTAGCAGCAAGGAGGTTACTGAAGTCACTGAAGAAGTTACCCTTGAAGGAGATGACAGGTTCGTCGGAGGTGATAGTGACTCCGGGGGCAGTAAACATCTCCTTCACGAACGCCAACCAGTCAAACTGATAACCAAATATCAATGAAAAATATTAATTTACTCACCTCTTTTTGCAGTAAAATTTTAATTAATCGTACTACTATTTGTATATGTATATATTTAATTTATATCCATTTTGATATTTATTATAATGTCTATATTCATCATTGTGAAATACTGTACATAAAAAGACAAAACTCAATCAGATCAGGAAATCAGATCAGCCAAAAGAAAATATGAAAGAAAACTTCAGAAATATGAAAGAAAACAGCCCACACCCACCCACTGGGTGGGTGTGGGCTGCAGGACAAGTCGGTGATAGTTATATGCAACTATATAGTTCTCAACAAATGTAAATTGTTTAGCTTAGAGACTGTTGCGAGTCTCTGTTGTGAGACTGGACTCAAGACTGAGTCTTGGACTCATTATACTCTAAAATACGATATATATATATATATATATATATATATATATATATATATATATATATATATATATATATATATATATATATATATATATATATATATGCGAACAAGCCTGAATGGTCCCCAGAACATATGCAACTGAAAACTCACACCCCAGAAGTGACTCGAACCCATACTCCCAGAAGCAACGCATCTGGTATGTACAAGACGCCTTAATCCACTTGACCATCACGACCGGACATAATGAGGTGATAGCCGAGGCTATTTGAACCACCCCACCGCCGGCACTCGGATAGTTATCTTGGGCATAGCATTTTACCAAATCACCTCATTCTTTGGGGCAACACGTGAGGAACACAAATGCGAACAAGCCTGAATGGTCCCCAGGACATATGCAACTGAAAACTCACACCCCAGAAGTGACTCGAACCCATACTCCCAGAAGCAACGCATCTGGTATGTACAAGACGCCTTAATCCACTTGACCATCACGACCGGACATAATGAGGTGATAGCCGAGGCTATTTGAACCACCCCACCGCCGGCACTCGGATAGTTATCTTGGGCATAGCATTTTACCAAATCACCTCATTCTTTGGGGCAACACGTGAGGAACACAAATGCGAACAAGCCTGAATGGTCCCCAGGACATATGCAACTGAAAACTCACACTTTGGTAATTTGGTAAAATGCTATGCCCAAGATAACTATCCGAGTGCCGGCGGTGGGGTGGTTCAAATAGCCTCGGCTATCACCTCATTATGTCCGGTCGTGATGGTCAAGTGGATTAAGGCGTCTTGTACATACCAGATGCGTTGCTTCTGGGAGTATGGGTTCGAGTCACTTCTGGGGTGTGAGTTTTCAGTTGCATATGTCCTGGGGACCATTCAGGCTTGTTCGCATTTGTGTTCCTCACGTGTTGCCCCAAAGAATGAGGTGATTTGGTAAAATGCTATGCCCAAGATAACTATCCGAGTGCCGGCGGTGGGGTGGTTCAAATAGCCTCGGCTATCACCTCATTATGTCCGGTCGTGATGGTCAAGTGGATTAAGGCGTCTTGTACATACCAGATGCGTTGCTTCTGGGAGTATGGGTTCGAGTCACTTCTGGGGTGTGAGTTTTCAGTTGCATATGTCCTGGGGACCATTCAGGCTTGTTCGCATTTGTGTTCCTCACGTGTTGCCCCAAAGAATGAGGTGATTTGGTAAAATGCTATGCCCAAGATAACTATCCGAGTGCCGGCGGTGGGGTGGTTCAAATAGCCTCGGCTATCACCTCATTATGTCCGGTCGTGATGGTCAAGTGGATTAAGGCGTCTTGTACATACCAGATGCGTTGCTTCTGGGAGTATGGGTTCGAGTCACTTCTGGGGTGTGAGTTTTCAGTTGCATATGTCCTGGGGACCATTCAGGCTTGTTCGCATTTGTGTTCCTCACGTGTTGCCCCAAAGAATGAGGTGATTTGGTAAAATGCTATGCCCAAGATAACTATCCGAGTGCCGGCGGTGGGGTGGTTCAAATAGCCTCGGCTATCACCTCATTATGTCCGGTCGTGATGGTCAAGTGGATTAAGGCGTCTTGTACATACCAGATGCGTTGCTTCTGGGAGTATGGGTTCGAGTCACTTCTGGGGTGTGAGTTTTCAGTTGCATATGTCCTGGGGACCATTCAGGCTTGTTCGCATTTGTGTTCCTCACGTGTTGCCCCAAAGAATGAGGTGATTTGGTAAAATGCTATGCCCAAGATAACTATCCGAGTGCCGGCGGTGGGGTGGTTCAAATAGCCTCGGCTATCACCTCATTATGTCCGGTCGTGATGGTCAAGTGGATTAAGGCGTCTTGTACATACCAGATGCGTTGCTTCTGGGAGTATGGGTTCGAGTCACTTTTGGGGTGTGAGTTTTCAGTTATATATATATATATATATATATATATATATATATAATAAATATGTAACGAACTTATCATGGCTAACTTGCTTCGCTAAGTTAATTTTGGGGTTCAAGTCCCTGAGCCCATTATGTGTGTCTTGTGACAGTTTCAACTACCGCCCAACGGATGGGTATGGGGTGCATAATAAAGGAACTAAACTATACAAAAAAAGAACTCATTTGCAAAGAAGTAACAAAAATATTTACAATATATTAGCACCAAGGAAAACATGCATCATATATATTATTAGAGTGGCACTGACCTCACCAGGAGTGCCAGCATCGGTGTCTGTCTGTACCCCGGTCAGGTCAGTCCTCCATATGGTGTTGGTGGTCTCGTTGACAGCCTTCAGCACCACCTGTCAAAGAACATCAGTCAAGTGCTCCACGCCCGCAAGGCACCTCATATACTTTTGAATTAAGACTTATATACGTATTACATAATCTTGACCTGTACAGAAAATAGTAACACATATAATCAAGATAATATAAACCTTAGAGAATGCAATCTCAAAGTCAACAACATCTTGGACTTGTTGCTGAATATCTTGATCAGTGACGGAGGAGCCCTTGTAGTCTCGGTAGAGCTTGGCTGCATCAGTCATGAGGCTGCTGTAAACTGTTATCAACCCTTCCACGTTGCTGGCCATCAGCGACACTCCTAGTGGCACCGTGCCTGTATCAATCTGCAACATCATTCACTTATTTTGGAGATCTGAACATTGTTATGGGGGGTTCTCTTCTTTTGATAAAATATTAAATTGCTATAGAAGTATTGATCTATTGAAATTACTTTGGGAGAGAACCTTATTTGTGATTTTTGTAGATAGACTTTAAACCTGCCCGAAACCCTATGTGTGCGCTAATGGCTTTACAAGAATTTAAGAACTATAAAGCCATTTTATAGCATAGCAAATAAAAGATATATGAATAATTAGACCAAAACTGGTGAAAATAAAGAGATTCATGTTAGATAACTGACATAGATGATATTGGTGAGGACGTTTTCTATGTCAAGGTCGACGCCCACAGAAACGAGAGGGAAGACTTCGAGCTGTCTAAGATTGTTGATGGCGGTGGAGAGGGTGAAGCCAGCGGGGTCCCAGTCAGCGTCCACCATGGGCCAGCCGCCCTGAGCTGCCAGCGGCGAGTCCAGAGGTGCCAAGCCTAAGCTATCCATTGTATCTGTGGGAAATGTCTTTAGATTACATTTTTGCTCTGTCTGATTACAGTCTGCTCCACCATCAATGTTTCCCATGTCCTCGTGCATACTCTCTCCACCCGACGAGGTCCCGCTTATGTCCAACTGTCTTTAATATCGTCATTCAACGTTTCTCGTGTGGTCATTCAGCTCTTTCATGTCATTGTCTCATTACCTTGTTCAATGTCCTTGGCCTCTACCATATGCTCTTTTTTGTGTCTCTTATCCACCTCCCTGCCCCCCCTTCCCCGATTCCTTTCCTCAGGCCGGCCACCTACCCGTGTCCATGCAGGAGTCGTAGTAGGTATGGATCATATGGATGGGCTCCGGGGCGTCTGGCACGGCTGGCGTTTCCAAGATGAGATGGAGACGCTTGTCTAGCTTGTCCGCCGCCTCGTCGAACGTGCCCGTCCTGGTATGATAATAATTGCGATATAAAAGAGACCGCCAGGAACAACAAGAGAGGGAGTGGGGGACGCAGGACGGCGAGTGGAAGAAAAGGTGTTACTGGTCCACAAGATGGGTATGGGGTGCACTAATAAATGAACTAAACTAACTGGTGATAATGTGACAACCGACGAGTAACGCGGGCCTCAGATTAACGATGGTTCTGGTTACCTGGGGCCAGATTCACGAAGCAGTTACGCAAGCACTTACGAGCCTGTACATCTTTTCTCAATCTTTGGCGGCTTTGTTTACAATTATTAAACAGTTAATGAGCTCTGAAGCACCAGGAGGCTGTTTATAACAATAACAGCAGTTGATTGGGAAGTTTTCATGCTTGTAAACTGTTTAATAAATGTAACCAAAGCCGTCAAAGATTGAGGAAAGATGTACACGTTCGTAAGTGCTTGCGTAACTGCTTCGTGAATCTGGCCCCTGGTTACAGCTGCCAACCTGTAGGACGTCGCCAGGAACACGACACCAAGTCCATCTTTCTATATCATGCACAACGTGCACAAACATGCAATATAGAAGTAATAGCAACTATAAGTGTATATTATCAATATATAGCAAAACAAAAATAATTTGCAATAGCAGTTAATATTACAAGAAATATTACAAGAGGCGGGAGAAGATGGAGACAGTAACAGTGGAATATTTAGGGAAAAGGCATCAACAAGAGCTATACTCACTCGCCAGACTCCGGGATGGGATGCTTGTCGACCCAGCCACCACAAGCGAACTGGTAGAAGTTATCACACGGGTTGGTCGTCAGGTCGAGGCTCTCAGAGATGCGTGTCGCTGTCGGGTGTGGGACGGATGAACATATTATGTAACACAAACATATAGAAAAGTGGTTTACGAACAATATAGTTTAAGGTTGCCCGAGTCGGTTTCAAAATAAACCATATTATGTATGTTTTCTACAAACATCCTAGAATTTTCATATTTTCCTGCTGCTGACTTGTTTCTGGACAGTAGGCTTGCCCAAATATAGTACCACATCGACAAGACAATTAAAGGTGTTTCGCCAGTTCCATTACTATTATCACAACACAAATGGACGTTAACAATGTATAATGGCCATCACCCCTCACCAGCCACTGCACACTCTGGCGTCTCGCACACCCTCACACCACCCTTCTGTCGAGTTGTCGGCAGACGCGTCGACTCCTTCCTCTTCTTCACTGGTGATTCCACGACGGTCTTGTCCCTCGCCTCCAGCAGCTCAGGTCGCCTTGGGCCGTCGTGTTCTCGAGGTACCAGAAGCGGCGCTGGCTCCTGCTGGGGGCGAGCAGGTTCAGATATTATCCCGCTCCTTCAAATAAACAAATCAATAACAAGATTATATTAAACGTGCATGTTATTTACTTTGGATTAAATTGATACTGGCAAATCCCAGGTTGAATTGTTTTTACCATGTCGTAGTGTAGTGGTCTAGGGTGAGTGCTTGGGAGTACCAAGTGTGCAGGTTCGAATCCTCCTCATGGCTCCTATCCCTATCCCCACCAATAACCACCCCTACTACCCACACCTTCTATAACCCCTACCTCTACCCCCGAAAATAATCACCACTACCCCATATCAGTAACTCCCTTAACCACTATGCTCTCGACGCCTACCTCTTTTGTCAAGGGCTGCATCTGTGTTACCCTGAGTGGCTTGGGTCGGTCGTGTTCCTGTGGCACCTCCAGGAGCACTGTCTCCTGAAGAAGGCATAAGAGGAGCAGGTTGGATCAGGACGCAGAACATTGGTATGATAATGATTACAACAATAGTGATAATAATATAGAGAGAATGGGAGGACTTACCTCCTGGAAGTCCGGGTGAGGTGGGTGTTGGGGCCCGGTGTACACAGGGTCCTGGACAAGTGGCTCACTCCTCCCTATGTACAGTGCCTCAGTCTTCTTGAGTGGTTCCTCCACCTGTGACACACTATAGTCAGACGTGTAGTCAAGTATGATACCATATAACTTTAAAATACTTTTGTTCTAAAAAAAAGCAGGAACCTCCTCTCACTCCTTCATGCTCTTCTATATTGGCATTACTCTACGGTAATTATGAGGAGAAAGCGCTACGCCAGTATATGACTGCACTGATAATAATAGCACCGGTTACGAGAGCTGACCAAGAACTAGTATGTTTCCATATAATCTCATAAATATTAAATATTGGTTTACTTTACTTCCACAAATTCAGGTTGATGGCTGTTGGTGTTAGGAGTGTCGTGCTGGGCACCGGCCTGGGCGTGTCTCTCCTCCCACGACTGATGGAGACGACCCATAACAACAATATACTATTCAATAAAAGTTTAGAAACCGCACATTGCTACAGGAACGAAATGCAACTCAAGCTTCCAAACTCTATAAAAGTGCAATTGTTGTTTTAAGATGAGTTTACCCAGTAAATGATTTATATTATATATACATGTATGCCCATATCTGTAAGCATATTAGTCTACCTGATGGAGGAGTATATATATATCTCGTTACCTGACGGAGGGAGCTGGAGACACCCAGCCCGCCCAGTCTGGGTGGGTCTACCTCATGCTGCTCCACTGAAGGAGCTTTTGGCGAGGCTGAGTTGCAGACGTGTTGGTGAAGTTGCAGACGTGTTGGTGAAGTGTTGGTGGAGTTGCAGACGTGTTGGTGGAGTTGCAGACGTGTTGGTGGAGTTAAAGAATACAAATAACATTTACAATTAATAATACAACAAATACAAATAAAATAATTGAACAAATAAAATAAGCTGTAACAAACAAAATTATACAGGAAATATGACAAAAATGTACTAGAAAAAGTTTCTAATACAGCATAATAAATAATTTCAAACAATAAAATATATATAGATTCTAGAGCTTGGCCTAAACCTCCAACATTCAATTAAATAATTTACACAAACCGAAAAAAAAATTCCAAAATTATTTGAAGGTGGTGATGCAATTAAGTTATGAGTGACACGCACCTGTGGAGACGATGGCGAGGACGGCAGCCGAGGCGACCACAGCGACCAGCCCCACGCCAGCCACCACGCCCCACCGTCCTCTCACACGCACCCACCCACGCCTGAGGGCAGCCACATGTTATATAGTGTTTTCCTAACTCAAAAAAAGGGGATTTATTATACTATACATTGTTATTGTCTCCTAGGGAGGCAGTGGCTGTATAAGCCATGTGTACCGGCAGTAGAGAAAGAGGAGGTACCTGGGAGGCTGAGGGTCGTCGAGCGTCACGTCCACAAACCCACCACCACTCCGCTCCTGTAGGGGCAGACGGAGAGAAGAGGTTTACATACAAACTTGTATGTTCCTTGTCTTGATTTTTTTTTTATTGTTGCCCCAGGAGGCACTTAGTTTATTGTGCACCTCATACTCATCCTGTGAGCGGTAGCGCAAAAGGTCTTTATCAGACCTTAACTTAGATTATTACATAAACAATTTCATCTATCCTTCACATTTGTCTTATCTTACTGTCTTGTCTTCCTTGTCTTATTGTCTTGTCTTCCTTGTTTTACTGTTTATTTTTCCTGTCTTCAACAAAAAATGCACAACAAAATATCTGGTGTTTATATACGAGCCACTACAGTACCTCGCCCTTGAGCTTATCACAACACTTGATCGCCCGAGAGATTACATCAAGAGACAGGAGATAAACATGGCATCTACGGTTGCATCTTCTCTCTAACATATCATTAATTTGATAAAGATGAGAAGTTAGCTAACGCTTAAAATATTTGGAAAATTGATTCCTTTGGAGGATCATTTTAACTTATTGTATTATTCACTCCAACATATAAATAGATTATATACCACTACGCCCCCTCACATTCACCGCACTTTACGGGTTTATAACATAACATTTCAATACAAAACAAATGAATACAACATATTCTAGCTCATATGAAACCGTGACAATACAACCAGTTGAAATCATGAAATAAATCAACTCTGCTACCTAAATATCAGTCGAACAGTGGCAACTCTGCCTCTAAAACCTACTGGTTGAGACTTCAGTAGATAACAGTTATCTATGTAGACTGTGTTACGGAGTCACCTGTTGCCTTGCTAACTTTGTCTCGTGACGTACACTCATATCTTAGTATGCCGTTCTTCACGAGGCTAATAGAAGGAATAATACTACGTGTATACTAGTTAAAATACAATTAGAAGGATGAACGACCTTCCTGCCGTGTTCTTTGTTAACCCGTCATTAATACTTGCATCGTTGTGCACACATCTAGACATCAAGGAAGTCAGGTTAAGTTTAGTGAATGTTTCAGTCCACGGAGATTGAGGAAGACCAGAAATAACTAATGCCAAAATGGAGGATACTGTGGAAAAATGTTAGTTATTACATTTAAATGATGTGACGTAATGCTCCATCTATTTTTGTCAAACACCAGCTTATTTTTGAGAGAAAATATTCGCTTGCTTCCATCCTTTGTGAATGTCTTGGCAACATTAAGATACTATAATTTACTTGGCTTTATTTATGAAATTGTAAATGACTTGTTTGGGTACCTTTACCGTACCTTTACATAACTTACGTTCTGTATTAAAATTATAGTTTAAATATTTAGTTTATTATATATTGACTTTATTTACCACTGTACGCGACGTGAAAATGGTCCAGAAAGGACCGAAACATCGTTATTTTCCCTATTTTCAGATGTTCGGTTTGGGTGTTTAATGAGTAGCCACGTTATTGTGATTATTGCCTGCATATACAC
Source organism: Procambarus clarkii (assembly GCF_040958095.1). Classification (NCBI taxonomy): domain Eukaryota; kingdom Metazoa; phylum Arthropoda; class Malacostraca; order Decapoda; family Cambaridae; genus Procambarus; species Procambarus clarkii. The sequence continues at coordinate 3,529,702 of NC_091177.1, forward strand.
AAATATTCAATATGACGTCGAGCTCAAATTCAAGGTTTAGCATATTGTTACATCTCCATGGTGTGGATTTAGCCTTTGTTCATTGTCAGCGGTCTAGAGGGAGTTGTCGTCTTTCAAGGCGCCAGAGTACAGAGTACAAATAGCAAGGCTTCATTAAAGATTACACAGTTTTACACATAACCGGGCCGTCATAGATATTGAAACACATGATGAATACAACAAAAAGAGGAAACTAACAGGAAAAATGGGGTGGTAGTCGAGGCGTCGGGGGAACCATGGGGTGGTAATAGAGGCGTCGGGGGAACCATGGGGGGGGTGGGGGGTGGTAGAGGCATCGGGGGAACCATGGGGTGGTAGTCGAGGCGTCGGGGAAACCATGGGGTGGTAGTAGAGGCGTCGGGGGAACCATAGGGTGGTAGTCGAGGCGTCGGGGGAACCATGGGGTGGTAATTGAGGCGTCGGGGGAACCATAGGGTGGTAATAGAGGCGTCGAGGGAACCATAGGGTGGTAGTCGAGGCGTCGGGGAACCATGGAGGTGGTAGTTGAGGCGTCGAGGGAAATATGGGGGTGGTAGTTGAGGAGTCGAGGGAAATATGGGGGGTGGTAGTTGAGTATTATGGAAACGTAACACCTTAAAAAAAAATTGGAACTCGAGAAAAGTCTAGGAGTTACGTCTAGCAGTATTAATGATCGATGTAAGGCAAGTAGGCTACATCATAATATCAACCAACAAACTCGCATTCAAGTTAAAAAAATATCTACTATATTATATTTAAAAAAATCGTCGAACCAAACACACCTTCAGATAGATAATGTCATTATTAATATAAAAAATATGGGAAAGTTCCTTGGCTTATACACAGACATGAGACTTAACTTCACTACACACATACAGCACATAACCGATAGCTAAAGTCTCTAAAACTGTTGGTCATTTCTTTTTAAAGACAGAGCGGTCTCCTCTGTTCTAATGTTCTAGTTTAGTAACTACAAATTTCGAAAACAATATCCAGAGACCTTAGACAGAAATAAATTGACATTAGAAAATGTCATAACTGACCTGAATCTCTATGTGTTCCCTGAGCGACGTCATCACTAAGAATGGTGACCATTTGAGCTGTGGAACAGTGGCCACTCCTCACACACACCGCCGCCTATCTCTTCTATCTCCTGTACCAAGTCGAGTTTTTTTATTCTCAAATTGATAATTTCACAGATGTGGGACGTTAATGTAGAACACTACGTTAACTCCTTTATTTTCGTGGGGGTACCAATACACAGTATTAACATAGGTAAGATTTTATTTCGCTAAATTTGGTTTGGTTTGGCTAGATACGTAAGATAGCCTAGGTTAGCCTTATTAGGCTTGGTTAGGTTATATTAGATTAACTACTAGATTATATCTAGTAGTTCAGAATCTACATTAGTACAGAGCGTGGACTGGCACCCACTAGACGTCCCGTAGCTTCTAGCCTAGTATGAAGGATAACTTGTAACGTTAGATAAATAAATAAGTCCACTACGGGCTTACTCAAAAGCTACGTGGAACTTTTGTTCCAAGTAGATGAATCTAAAACAACAAACAATAAATAAATAAATATATAAATATGTCTAAAAAGCAAATGTTTAAATAAGTGACCATCCAGATGGTGCCCGTGGATAAAAAAGTTATGTAAATACCCAGAGAAGATAACTCCGTAGATAACAGCTTCAAGTATATAACTAAAAAGATAATGGTTTAGATTTATAGGTTTTATTTATATGCACTGGGGCCTCAATTATCAATAAATGTGCCTGATAAACTTCGGTTTTTACGGCAAACACCCAGACGGAAACACTAAAAGAATACAATAATAGACTACATAAGGTTCTTTCAAAAGGTATAAGCATACCTGAAGTAAGTAGAGAAGTATCTAAGACTAAGTAATAATGCACTTGTTGAGCTCAAGCAGTTCATAACAAAACCTTTATCAAGCTTAACGTAAAAAATCAAGTTGCATTCACCAAATCTAGAGGAAGCTGGGAGTCAGAAGCAATAGTAATCAGTACGAGTCAAAAGTCACCTGTTGGAGGTTATCTGACGAGGCGATAACATCAGGGAAACCCATCAGGTGCATCAGAAGCCATCTTGCCAATGCAGGCTCCATGATCATCACTATCCCTCCGATTTGATGAAATAATTTATGGAGGGCGTCTCTATGATCGCTAATGACCGAGACGCAATAACATAGCACAATAAGGGTGAACACTAAAATACTTTTGCTGTACTGCATCAATGAAATATATTACCTTTAATCTTGGGCTACTAACATATAAAACGTGATTAAAGTGAAAACAGTAGAATACAAAAATATATATTGTATCCTATGCAGGCGATGAGTCACAATAACGTGGCTAAAGTATGTTGATCAGACCACACACTAGAAGGTGAAGGGACGACGACGTTTCGGTCCGTCCTGGACCATCATCAAGTCGATTGACTTAATAATGGTCCAGGACGGACCGAAACGTCGTCATTTCTAATGACTTACTGTAAATATATAGCTCTTGAAATAGAACATTCTCTGTAACTAGCTGACATTGTAACTATAAGGTGTAAAGGATAGATGAAATTGTTTATGTAATAATCTAAGATGAGGTCTGATAAAGACCTTATGTGCCCTCTGTAATGCTTTTGCGCTACCGCTCACAGGACGAGTATGGGGTGCACAATATACTAGCCGCCTCTGGCGATAACAATCAATCAAGTCGTCATTCCTTCAATCTCTATAGTGTGTGGTTTAGTCAACATTTTTGGAAAGTTTGTGTGATGAGAGGAAAACTTCAGGCATGGTAAGACAGTGATTACCGTCGCCTCATTAACACGTGAAGGAGGGGCAGTAAAAATTAAGATGTCAACACAGTCGAGTGGCGAGTAGAAAAGAAAACCTGATAGAAATCATCGAGGAAAAGATTTTAATCAGATTGAGCTTGATGCCATGTGGGAAGTTCTGCACGCAAGGGGCAATGTGTGACTACTGACTATTGCGTATTTTGTAATGATACTCTATTAGTAACTCCTTGAGTGTTTATCACAACTGTAAAGTGTTACGTTGAATGTTTCTATTAGCAGCTTCCTCATTATGTCTCGCTGTTCAGTCCTTGTTTGGATTATATTGTACAGTCTCTTGTCTTCATCTATCACATAACACACATTATTTAACAACCCAATTACTTTATTACTTATAGACCATCCTCTTACATTACCCACCAGACCGGGACCCGGATTCACGAAGCACTTACGAACCTGTACATATTTTCTCATCCTTTGACGGCTTTGTTTACAAATATTAAACAGCACCAAACTGCTCCGAAGCACCAGGAGGCTGTTTATATCAATAACAACAGTTGATTGGGAAGTTTTCTTGCTTGTAAACTGTTTAATAAATGTAACCAAAGCCGTCAAAGATTGAGGAAAGATGTACACGTTCGTAAGTACTTGCGTAAATGCTTCGTGAATCCGGGTTCGGAGCACTGGGAGGCGGGACAAACATGCCGCATTCACACTCCCAGCAAAACACGTGACACTCAAACTTACTTGTGAACATTAGGACAAGAAAACGGCCATCGTGCTTCATCAGACTTTTGTTATTGGTAGAACTGTTATTATTGCTAGAGTTTTTATTATCAGTGAATGTTGTACTCTATAAATGGTTTCATAACTGTTTATTTTGTGTGATGCGCGTGCGACCTGGCCAGGATTCCCACACTCTTTTAAAGCCTCTAATTCCGGCTACTTCCGTTTTCTCATGTCCTTGTTTACAATTTTGGCTTCTGACTGTTTTTTTTTGTTTCCCAGCGTGGCCTCTTATTTTTCTTCCTCAGTCCCTGGGGCTCCCTGCTGACCTCTGTCCCTGGGGGGGGGGCTCCCTGCTGACCTCTGTCCCTGGGGGGGGGGGCTCCCTGCTGACCTCAGTCCCTGGGGGGCCTCCCTGCTGACCTCAGTCCCTGGGGGGCCTCCCTGCTGACCTCAGTCCCTGGGGGGCCTCCCTGCTGACCTCAGTCCCTGGGGGGCCTCCCTGCTGACCTCAGTCCCTGGGGGGCCTCCCTGCTGACCTCAGTCCCTGGGGGGCCTCCCTGCTGACCTCAGTCCCTGGGGGGCCTCCCTGCTGACCTCCGAATGGTACCTCTCCAAGATTCGGCAGAAGGAGACAGCGAGGGGATCGTGCACTCTTGACCTCAGCACACCCAGGCACCTGTAACCTGCCAGGGAGGTGCAGTAGCAGAAGGCAGGGGGGTAGGAGTAGGCAGGGAGGAGGAGGAGAAGGCAGGGGGGAGGAGGAGAAGGCATGGGGGAGGAGGAGAAGGCAGGGGGGGAGGAGGAGAAGGCAGGGGGGAGGATAAAGAGTGGAGGGGGCGAGAAAAAAATGAATAATTAGTCAACCAAAAATAAAAATGAAACGGTTAACAAGTAAATAAAAAAGAAAATATATGAGACAGTCAGCAAAGCACAGATTCTTAATGTAGAATTCCGTCTTGAGTGATAACGAGTCTTTTGGCGGCAAAACTGCCCCGCGGACCTGAACAATTACTGTACAAAATATATATAATATATGTGTTGACAAGCTTGTAGATATTGTTCTTGTTTAGAGATAATGGTAATATTCGCCTGTCTCATCTATCAAATAGTAGCAACGGATACATCTCTGTCGGTCTAAACAGTCAACACCTGTCTGTCGGCCTAAACAGTCAACACCTGTCTGTCGGCCTAAACGAGGCACACACATGTATATATAGGTCTAAACACTGCCTGTACCTCTTTCACTTGCGGTGACATGGGGCGCCGTCATCCTGAGGCAGGTGTTGTGAAGGTCAGGGGAGCCCAGGTAAGGGAGGGAGGCGAGGGGCAGGAGCCCTTGCCCGAGGAGGCTGCAGGAGCCGCCCCCAGCTGCTGCTGCCCCTCCTCCTCCTGCTCCGCCCCGCGGCGGCGGCGCCACCATCAGGAGCACCTCCAGCCACCCCGCGCTCTCCTTCCCTATCACACCTGTCGGGCTGACAAACCTACGTTAGTCTTCCTCCGTCAACACTCCAACACATATAAATCGCCTCCTGTAACATAAAATACACATTTACTTCGCCACCTCCAGCACAGGAAGCCTCTACATCACCACCTCCAGCACAGGAAGCCTCTACATCACCACCTCCAGCACAGGAAGCCTCTACATCACCACCTCCAGCACAGGAAGCCTCTACATCACCACCTCTAGCACAGGAAGCCTCTACATCACCACCTCCAGCACAGGAAGCCTCTACATCACCACCTCCAGCACAGGAAGCCTCTACATCACCACCTCCAGCACAGGAAGCCTCTACATCACCACCTCCAGCACAGGAAGCCTCTACATCACCACCTCCAGCACAGGAAGCCTCTACATCACCACCTCCAGCACAGGAAGCCTCTACATCACCACCTCCAGCACAGGAAGCCTCTACATCACCACCTCCAGCACAGGAAGCCTCTACATCACCACCTCCAGCACAGGAAGCCTCTACATCACCACCTCCAGCACAGGAAGCCTCTACATCACCACCTCCGGGTGGTGATGTAGAGAATATTCCTATGATGTAGGAATATTTACGGGTCGTAACTCACAACTCGAAGGTGTCGTAGAAGGAGGCTGGTCGCGCCTTTGCGGTTGTACAGACGACAGCGTTGGGGAACATGTGGCGAGGTACGACCTGAGCCACCACGTAGTACCGGGGCTGGCACGACTTCCTGCTCGAGGCCATGGAGGACGACTCGTTACCCTCGACCATATCCCTCGCCTCCAGCACCCGTACTTTCAGACGCCCCGGCTCACTGTAGAAGGTCTGAACACATTGTTTGGTGTGTGTGTGTGTGTTACTTTGTCAATGACTTCCCACTTGTCATAAATTACAAATAATAATAATAATAATAATAATAAATGTTGCTGCAACTATCAATTATTAACGAAAAGTAAATTTTTGTTTGTATTTAATCTGAACACATATGTCCAATGTTTTTCCATGGAAAACTATATATTATTTGTTTTTAAAGAAGCGAGAGTTGGGTGTAGTGAGGGATGAATATTTACCCTGAGGAGGAGGTGGGCCACGGTGGGCCGGCGGTGGTCCAGCAGGTGGGCGTAGTGGGCCTCGTAGTACTGGATGATGAGCGCCTGGGTGCGCACTCGCTGCTCCTCCGCCTCCTCCAGCAGGGACCTGTACCCTGAAGAACATTAACCAAACATGGGAGTCGATGTTTACACAAGTGCGCGCCATCCTCACCAACATATACCATTGACACACAGCTGTTGTAGGAGGGGAACACAGGTGTTGAGGGATGGATACAGAGATGGAGGGGGGGTGTGGCTTACCTGGGGTGGAGGCGGAGGATGGGTGCAGGTGGCCTGGAGACGTCAACAAGAGGAAGGAAGACCGGATACTGCGGTAGACACCTTCCCAGTACTCGTCAGCTGCCCTCTGTGTATCCCCGCCACCACAACACCCGCAATTAATAAACAACAATAAATATAATAGATACGTTATAGAGAAAATTAGGTCGGGAGTACATTAGACAACCGATGGTTAGAAAGGCGGGGTCCAAGACCTAACAGCTTGACCATAAAGGCACAATTCAGAAGTGAACACGTACAGCTTGGACCAAAGAGCCAGAGCTCAGCCCCCCGCAAGCACAACTAGGCGAGTACAGCCTCACCTGTGGCCTGGTGTTGACGCTGACCATGAAGGTGGCGACTACCGCGTCCCACAGTCGCTGGAGGAGGCGCTGCTGGAGGGTCGAGGGAAGGTGTTGGAGGCGGAGGAGGGCGAGTGTTGGGGTGATCACGTGATCCAGGAGGGCTTCCTCTTTCCCTGCCTCGCACGCTGCCTCTACTGCCTCTCTCAGCCTCGACTTGACCTGCGCACCACACCACCAAGCGACGGATTATTCTTTATCGCTCAGTAAATGACATTATATTCAGCACCTAAAATTTAACAATCGGACAACACATTTCTTGACCGCCACGTGTCCCAGCTGGCACGTACTCCCCCCCTAGTTAAGTATCTAGGACACTTGAGACACCTAGCTGGGTATCTAGGACACGGACACGTGTCCCAGCCGGCACGTATCGGAAACATCACTGGAGCAATATGCCAGTCCATGCTGACCTGACAGACAGCGGTGTCTATGGTGCGGTCGAGCATGAAGTCAATGTTGTGGGCGACGCTGGTAGTGAGATTGGTGACGGAGTCCTGAACCTGGCTGGCGGCGGCAGTTCTTCCCCGAGCCACCAGCCGCCCCACAGCCACCTCCACGCCCAGGGCTCCTGCCAGCCCCATCACCGACTGCAGGGCGCCCCACATACTACCCACACGCCCTATAAACTGTGGGCGTGGGCAAGGCAGGGGAGAGAGAGAGAGACAGGTGTGTGTCATAATTGAAGTTTATCATATTTGCACCAACACTGATATTGTAACAGTTAGTATTGTTAGTTAGTATATTGCAGACCCCATACCTATCCTGTGAGCTGTGGCGACAGTGTTCCAGGCACACGATGGGCTCAAGAGCTGAAACCCAGTGATCTATGAGCTACGTAATATACCTTTGGAGTCAACGGTATATTTATACCTACATTGTATTTAGCCTCAAATTTGTGATAGTTACACTTGTAGCAAATATGCTCATCTCTGAAATTGAGAATGTGCTTTCCGTAGAGTTTGCATTTTTCTGTAATATTAACTATCAAATGAGAGAGAGAGAGAGATATGCACTGACTTTTATAGATAGATATATTTAATATAGAACAATGTTAATTAAACATTGTTTCAAGTCAATGACTTAAGGCTTAAGTACTAGAAACATTGAGAAGTTACCTCCAGGTCAAAACACGGCGTGGGTGTGGGCGGTGGTGGAGGGTGGGTGGCGACATGGGTGGTGGCGGGTGGGGGGAGTATGGCCAGCCCCTGGCAGCAGACGACGGCCAGGGAGCACAGGTTCTCCAGCACCAGCACCAGCAGCGCTCCGCTCGTCTCCTCATCCGGCCACTCCAACGCTTCCCACCACGCCCTCACCTGCAGCACCCACACACTCTCTCAACATCTTATTACAAAAGCAAGTTAATAAATTAGTGCATAAACACAGTTTCCTCACACTGCGACACCCGGGCAACAAGTAAAGAACACAAACATAATTACCTCAGCAAACACACTCAGCAGTTCCTGGAAGGAAGATTTGTAGGTGGGGGCGGACGGGGCAGCTGAGGTCGGGGGCAGCATAGACGGAGGAACACTGGGTGAAGGTCCAGGAACAGCAACAGTAGCGGCACAAGTAAGATGATAAGTAGCAGATAATGTAGAACTAATGGACTCGGGAACAGTGGAAGAAAATTTAGGATCAACTGAGGGGCAGTCGGAAACAGCCAAATGGGATACAGGAACGGGTGATGAGGACACGGGAGCGGGCGATGAGGACACGGGAGCGGGCGATAAGGACACGGGAGCGGGCGACAAGGACTCGGGAACAGTAGGAGGATTAGGAAGACGATCCAGAAGCAGGTGGCGCTGAAGGCGTGCGAGTGTGTGGTGGTGGATGCGGTTGAGCCAGCTGGCTACACTACCCAGAAACCAGCTGGGGAATCCCTCGACGTCACCCCTCTCACCATCTGCCGCAGAGTCCCTTTCTCCAGCCTCCTGGACTACCCTGCGTGGTCAACAACGGTACTTGTTAGTGAGAGCCGAGCGGCATGAGCGGCCTCCCTCACCCTCTCTGCATCCATCACTCCTCCATGCATGTAAGCCATATAACCAGAACTACCGAGACTACCACAAGGGCAACTGACGTGTGGAGGCGAGCCAGCTCCCTGTACAGTGACCAGAGCGGGGAGCCCACAGAGAAGTCCTCCAACACCTCGCTTCCATCTAGAAAAGAAGCGGGGATTACTAACGTTATTTCTTATCGGTCTGGTTGTAATAATAATGATCAAAGTATTAGCAGTGGTGGTAGGGGTAGTGGTAATAAAAGCGGTAGTAGAAGGCTAGTAGTAGTAGTAGTAGTAATCCAAGAGGGTAAGTAGCAAGGTAAAAGTAATAGAAGCAGAAGTAAGAGGTGCAGTGTGGATAGCAGCAGTAGAGGTGAATGTATATACTTCATAATAATACACTTATTATCATTATTACACATTTATTCGAGGAATGTGAGTTAGAACCTGTGCCGTGTAGAGTCGTGGACTTGGGCGTGGGCGTAGAGACCGGCGTGGGTGTAGAGAGCGCAGGGTAGGTGGGGCTGAGGAGTGGTACTATGATCTTGGCTAGATGTCTGCTGAACTCTCGGTAGCTGATGGTGGTGTAGGTAATGAACATCTCCCTGTGGCGGAGACTATGTTAACAGCTGTGGAAGGTGTAGGAGACCAGTTTCTCATCTTACATCTATTCTCAAGCTATGCCAAGGCCCCACCCATAGGGGGGGGGGGGGCATTATATCACATTTTGTGTATGGTGCAACAAAGACTATGTTTTTAAACAAAAGTATCATACACTTTGATTTGTGCATATTTTTTTTTTTTTTTTTAATTTTGCCTCGAGGGGCGAGTTTATTGGGCAGCGCCACTCATCTTGTGAGTGGACATACCGCCATAGCAGCATGTACAACACTCCCCAATAGGAAGAAAACCCGCTGGGTTGTTCATCTTTAAAAAGGCCTTTTATAATGTTGATAATTATTTGTACAGTGTATTTACAGTAGGCTACAGGGCGAGACACCAAACCCCTGCTCGGGCTTCCCTCGTCCAAGCTACGCCCGACAGCAAAGATGTAATCATCACTTTTAATGCACTATGTATTCAAACTCGGTATCTTCTAAAATATAAATAAACGATGTTTTGTATTAGAATTTTGCGTATGATTTAGCTTAGGTGTTTAGCTTCTGTTGGCGATAATATATTTGTAGTACGTGGGCGAAGCATTTACATAATTGCTATTCGAACAGATGTCGTCAGCGAAGCACTGTTCGAGAAATGTCCGAATGTCATCAGTTTTAAGTCATGTGTAAAGTATTTTTCATTCATAAACAGAGGATTTGGCGACTGCATGGAATGAACATTTGGCCTTTGTTGATAAGGACAGACTGCTAAAATTTAATACAATCACATAAGTCACGACTATAGGGAACATTTTATTTTACTAAATGTGCTTTTATAAAATTTTAAGCTTCGTATATCTGCCAAAAATGCAGTTCCCTTTAACATTTGCAGACCTAAGATGACTTACCGATGCTAACAACAAAAACTAAATAATCTTATAAAATTAAATCCTAAATCCAATTATTTAGAATTTTTCTGTTCTTAAACCTAATCCTGACCACTAAATTATCTTTTTATTATATTAATGTTGCCTTCGAGAACACATAACTAACTTCTTGTTGAAAATTATATTTACGATTTGAAGACATGATCGTAGTTGTGTGCGTCTTGTTTTATAGTAGAGTGAGCCTCGCGTGTTAGGCTCATGAGGCTGTGTAGGCGCCCCTCCGCCTGCCCCTGCCAGCTCCCCAATACTTCGCCCCACCTGGAATAATACGTTTGTTTACTCGTCTTAAAAATCAAACGAAACCACAACAAATCAAATCAATTACCGGAAACGTTTCCCCACTATCATACGAGTCCGGATTAGCAGGAACTTCGTGTTATATATGAATATCTTACAATCACGTAAACGAATATGAAGGCACACAGTCAATTCAAGTACTATTTAATAGTAGAAAAGGAGATACATAAACTATGTAGGACCAGGACAAGCAGACACAGACAAAAAGAGCCAAAACTCAGCCCCCGCAAGCACAATTAGATGAATACGTGCCAGACAGCCACGCAGACATGAGACAACCCGGCGAAGAGCCATACCAGAGGGTGGCGTGTCTGGTGAGAGCGGCGTAGACGTCATCGTGGATGACTGGCTGTCCCGTCTGGTCCAGGAGGTGTCTGGTGCCCGGGTCCTCCTCCAGCCTCCGCAGCGTCCTGTAACCAAGGTCAGCCGACTTTTAGATCTTACTGCTGACCGACTTCAGTTAGGCGAAACATATGTACGTTTACACCACCTCCTGCTGTGCATTTGGTCAATAATTTACACCACCTGTTGACGTGGATTTGACCAATCGTTTGCACCACCTGCTGACAGGAATGCGACCAAGAATCGCCACGCACCTGAGTGTGTAAGTGAGCTGGGGTCGCCAGTGGCGTCCTGGGGGAAAAGCCTGGTGAAGTGACCTGAGTCTCTTGAGTTGAGAGTAGACGAAGATCGTGAGAGAGTGTAACAGGTGGTCGACATCCTCTTGCGGGTACTTGCCTCTCGCCATCGCGAACTGAACCGTCTCCAGCTGGTGGTAGATCCATCTGGCGTCCACGGTGGCTAGGCGACTGCCAACTAGCCACCACACCAGCTGTTGAACATCATCAGCCAGGCAGAGTTTGATTCCCAGCTGGTTCAGATCCTCAGTGGCTCGTTGGGACAGCTGGCCGTTCCACAGAAGGGGTCTGTCCTCTGTCTGGGAGAAAGTACGAGAGAGAGAGCGAGCACGAAGGTAAATAAACAGTGATATTCGTCATTTATAGATTAATCTTAGTGAGACACATACTCTCACCACGTGGGTGTGGGCGTGGAGGTTGACTGTGTGGGCGTGGAGGGCGGCAGTAACAGCGGCGTGGTAGGCACGACGGGGTCCCTCCTGCGGCCACGTGAAGACGCGGGAGGCCACTAGCATACTATGTTCCTCCCAGCTCCTCTCCCGCCTGTTCCTCCCCCACTCCTGAAGGACCGTCAACCAAAAATATTAAGCCTGCGTATATATGAAGGAGGTATTTTCATGAAGGCATACCCCAGCTCAGTTAACTTCAGAGTATCCCCTAAACAGCCTATTCACGCATGTATGTACACATATATTTATATGTATAAATTTATACACGTATGTGTACTTTAGATTTTGTCGGAACTGTAATAAAAGGTAATAACACATAGAAATTACAGCCGATTTAATGTGCATTATCGTGGGCTATGAAACCAAAGTTGGTTATGGTAATGCGTGCAGTGTGGCTCCTCCCAGCCCGTGGCGGAGCAACTTGAGCCACGCACGCACGCCCGCCCGCCATTGTATTGCTTGCAATCCTTGTTTAATACGTCGATACCTGAATTCAGTTCCCTAGTTGCTACGTGAAGCACTCAACTATTCATTGTTGGTCCACCTTTGCAAGGTGGGCCAACAATTGAACGCCATCCTGCATGATGCGAGACCGTCGCTCTGCCGCTCTGCCCAAGTGGTTGGGCCAGCTAACAGAGGACTCGACAGATAATATATAAATAAAATAATGTAAATAACAAACTGATGTCCACCGAATGCAATACCAACCACTCCTTAAGAAGGTAAGAATTATTACTCACCTGTTCGTCTGGAACTGACTGAATATGACTGTGACAGTGCCATCTGGAGGCCCTGGCAAGACCAGAGCCTTGGGCACAGCCCGTGTCCCTGGCACCACCAGACCCGGCCACAGTTAGGTTGCTGAATGTCTCGTGCTCCGTCGAGGTGGGTTTCCAGTGTTTCCTCAGCGACAGAACACAATTCTTAAACATAACTGAGGACCTCTGGAGCGTCACAGAGATTCTGCCATGCTGCCAGTCACTCTTGAAGGAGCACCGCTGATAAGACCCTCAAGAGTGTAGTCGTGAGGTGTCCAGAGGGTCACGTCATAGAAGTGCTGGCATCCTTTAAAGCCCCACACTAAGCACGACATATCAGGGAAGCTGATATGCATTTGCAGTGTGCAAGAGATCCCACCAGACGAGCGCCACGATCACAATAAGCGGAGGCTGGCACCATATATGCTCAGATGAATGGTATCACGGCGTTCACTACCACCGAGATAGTAACAATAATAGTTGTCACACTTGTATCTAAGTTTAACGGCGAGGTGTTTGGTTCAGCCGTGTGGAAACCTAGATCGAGTCATTGTCTCAACACAAAGGTTGCGTTTTGAGGAGAAACTTGAGAGTTCTCACAACTCGTGTATACCCGGCCACCCGTGTGGGGGCTGTACCACTGCCAGCGGCCGTCCTGCACACACCACGCCACACCACTATTGTCAGGGAGAGGCGGCCTGCACCACTGCCCAAAGGGTAGGGAGGCAGGCAGGAAGGGAGGGAGCTGAATGAAAGAACGCGGAAGTTAGGGAGAGAACGCGGAAGTTAGGGAGAGTGCAACGCAGACGTCGAGAAGTAGAAATAAGAAGAAAGGGATTTAGAATGAGAGGGAAAATATGGTAGGTAGAAAAGGAAGAGAGTGAAGGGGGATTAGATGGCAGACGTACGTGAGCCTGGCAGTGTAACACAACACCGGCCGGATGATGCTATTGATGACATTATCCGGCCATGCCCCTCTCGCGCCTGTAGTTCACCCACGGTAACCCCCCCCCGGCCCCCACGGTACCGCCCCCCCCCCCACACACACCAACACCCACGGTACCGCCCCCCCCCCACACACACCAACACCCACGGTACCGCCCCCCCCCCCCCACACACACACCAACACCCACGGTACCGCCCCCCCCCCACACACACCAACACCCACGGTACCAGCCACAACAATAAGAGCGACTTATCAACTAATTCCTTTATTTATTCCCACAAACGTGATCATTCAGGTACAATGTTATTCCATTCCATTCATCTGGGACTCTAGGAGACTCGAACCCTGCACCCCCACGCGTATAAGGCCGAAGCTCTACTGACCGAGCTATTAAGCAGCCTTAATAAGGAAAAGTTTCCAGAAGCAGCATCCTGCTGCCAAACTGGAGTTATTGACTTTCCCTGACCTACTGAACCTCAGAGGAAATAGATATGTATATTAACATTAAAAATCACTATCACTTCTCGAGGCGTCAGAGACAAAACCGAAAACTGTTCGAGAGTTGTGCAGACAGACCCTCGCTACAGAGCATTTAAGTTGCCTAGAAAGCTTGATAGATCATTCAGAAGCCCTTTGAACACCTTGAACGCTAATGAGCTGCTCATCTTGGCATTTTTTTTGGCCAGTCTGCGCACGCGAGGATACGCACGCAAGCTACAGTTGCGAGGTGTGCACGCAAAGGTGTGCACGCACCGGCTATACGGAGTGTGCACACACCTGTGTTCCCAGGAAGGCTAATGGCTGGTTCAGCAACTGTAATTGCCTTCTCCTCTTCCCCAGAGTGCCTATAAGCGGCCTTTGTCTGACTTTATACAAAACATATAATAATAATAAATAAATAAATAAATAAATAAATAAATATATATATATATATATATATATATATATATATATATATATATATATATATAAATAATATATATATATATATAATATATAATATAATATATATATATATAATATATATATATATATATAAATATATATATTATATATATATATAATATAATATATATTAATATAATATATATATATATATTATATAATGTCCTTCGGTTTCGGTTGAAAAGTTATCCTTTGGCGACTGTTTTTACTATATTGTCACATTTGGTTTGTCTCTCAAGTTGGTTCACACGTCAGGAAAATCTAGAGACAAAGATGTATACAAGTTATCGTAGTGATGCTCTTCAGTTTCTTTAATGACAATGATATAATATGGCGTTTAATGCGGGTACTGGTGGTCGAGAACGCTGGTGTCAACATGCGCCATATAGCGCCACATACCATATAGCTCCACACACATACCACATAGCTCTACACGGCGCCACATACACATATAGCACTACGGTCACTGTCCTGAGTCGCTGCACGTCTTGATTGAAGAGGGACCTGGTAACCAGGACTTGGTGGTCGTCCTGGCGGCGAAGTTTTGAGGCCTACTTGAACCACAGGGTGCACATCACCTGCTGACCGAGCAGGGTCAGCAGACCGTCTGCTGCTCTCAGGGATTGACTTGTGAAACCAGTTACAACTTAAGAGACAGGGCCCGGGAGCTGAAGCTCGATGCTTCCAAGTAGAGAGAGAGCTGTAAGTACGCACACAATCGCAGTCTGACAGGCAAATACATACAATGGCGTGACTTAACGGACATAGTCACGCAACAAGTCGTTTAATGCAGGTTTTTGGCCGTTTAATCTTAATGTAATATGTGACTCTCCGTCTCTATTGTTTGGTGGAGACAGTACAGTCTCTCCACGCACACGTAAACACACACGCATACACACACACACACACACACATACATACGCACGCACTCACACACACACATGTGGTGGAGGCTGACTCCATACACAGTTTCAAGTGTAGATATGATAGAGCCCAATAGGCTCAGGAACCTGTACACCTGTTGATTGACAGTTGAGAGGCGGGACCAAAGAGCCAGAGCTCAACCCCCGCAAGCACAACTAGGCGAGTACACACGTTATCTGATAAAGAGTGCTGGGGAGACGGGACACCACGAGCGTAGCTCTCATCCTGTAACTACACTTAGGTAATAACACACAAACCTATCTCCTGAAGCCCATATACAAATAATAACATCTGCGGCATATGCGAGGCTGGCTAACATCAGGGGCAGCCTTCAGGAACCTGTGTAAGGAATCCTTCAGAACCTTGTATACCACATATGTAAGACCAATCCTGGAGTATGCGGCCCCAACATGGAGCCCGTACCTTGTCAAGCACAAGACGAAGCTGGAAACATTTCAGAGGTATGCCACTAGGCTAGTCCCAGAACTAAGAGGCATGAGTTACAAGGAAAGGCTGCGTGAAATGCACCTTACGACACTGGAAGACAGAAGGGGAGGACATGATCACTACCTACAAAATTCTCAGAGGAATTGACAGGGTAGATTAACTGTTTAACACGGGTGGTACGCGAACAAAAGGACACAGGTGGAGACCGAGTACCCAAATGAGCCACAAGGACGTTAGAAAGAACTTTTTCAGTGTCAGAGTAGTTAACAGATGGAATGCATTAGGCAGTGATGTGGTGGAGGCTGACTCGATACTCAGCTTCAAGTGTAGATATGATAGAGCCCAGTAGGCTCAGGAACCTGTACACCAGTTGATTGACAGTTGAGAGGCGGTACCAAAAAGCAGAGCTTAACCCAACTAGGGGAGTACACACACACAGGTGTGTGTTGTTGTAGTGTGTCTAGTTGTAATCACAGCTAGGTGAATACAACTAGGTGTACCCACACACACTGCATATGGTCCTACATATACGAGTATATGTGGTATATGAGGTATACCGAGTATATCGCCGAGAGGTGCTTGGGACGATCCCCAGCTAGGAGTGATCAATAGACTTCACGGTCGACAATATAGAAGATATTTGAAGAAGATATAAAAGAAGAAGACAATTAAATAGAGATAAAAGGAGTAGTGAGAGATGGAAGAGGAGAAGAGGGAGGATGAATAAGATAAATAAAATACTTAAACGGCTAAAAAGCAAAACAGGGTAGGAAATTTGAATAAAAATAGAAGAGATGACCTTCCAGAGAGACCTCACAAAGGCAAGACCTTCCAGAGAAACCTCACGAAGGCAAGACCTTCCAGAGAGACCTCAAGAAGGCAAGACCTTCCAGAGAAACCTCACGAAGGCAAGACCTTCCAGAGAGACCTCACGAAGGCAAGACCTTCCAGAGAAACCTCACGAAGGCAAGACCTTCCAGAGAAACCTCACGAAGGCAAGACCTTCCAGAGAGACCTCAAGAAGGCAAGACCTTCCAGAGAGACCTCACGAAGGCAAGACCTTCCAGAGAGACCTCACGAAGGCAAGACCTTCCAGAGAGACCACAAAGACAAGAAGCTTCCAATGAGTGTCTGTTAAAAAGAATGTATACAGTCTAATTCATGTAAGTTCTTCATTTGGTCTCCCTAGAAGGTCCTCTTCTTCGTCTAGTTTTTTTATGGAAGATCCAGCTTTTCGAGTCTGCTAGGTAAAGCAGACGAAGTAGAAGACCTTTGCGTGAGAGAAGATGAAGAGGAGAAACCTTCTCGAAGACCAGAAGTAGAAGAAAAAGGAAGATGAGCAGTTTGGGAAAGAGGGACGGACCCAGCTGAATGAAAGAGAAAGTCTGGAGGGGTTGTGAGAGCGAGCGCCGAGCGGTAGGGGCCTCCAGCTGCTGGCGCTGCATAACCGATGCATCATTGCACTCTTCGACTTAGACTCGCTCACACCTTCGTCCGTTCTGGGTTGCGAGAGCGGGGCCTCCAGTCCGTTCTGTTGCGGATTTCACGGCGTGGGAGTCCGGCACTGAAACATCCACCAGAGCTCCGGTGTTCGGTACATGCATCATACCATTACATAGACACACCGAGGTCTTTCTCTGGATATATTGGCGTTTTATGTCGGGAGTCCAAGTACAGGACTTCATCACACAAAAGTTTTCTTTAGCTGTACTGGTTCTCAGCGCGCGCACACACACTGTTGAGAATACAATGCTAGAAAAGACAGCTGGTGTTGAAAAAGGAAAACTGGTGAAGTGGAGTTGAGGGTGGTGTAGGTGTGACAGAACACCGGTATTGAACAAGTGGTGGCGAGTGGGATCCTTGTGCGAGTGTGGCCAGCATGCGGCTTCTGGCACTCGTCCTCATGGTGGGCGTACTGGGCTTGGCCTCAGGGATAAACTTGAACATCTTCAGGTGGCCCACCTTTAATCGCAATAGAAGTGGCAAAGGTGGCAGTGGTGGAGGAGGAGGCTACGGTGGAGGAGGAGGCTACGGCGGTGGAGGAGGCTACGGCGGAAGTGGAAGCGAGAAAGGAAATCCCCTACAAAGTCTGCAAAGGCTTAAAAATCAGGCTTTCACCAGCCTCAGGAACCTGAAGGAACCCATAATCGACGGGATCAGCAAACTTAAGAATCATGTATTGGGTCTGAAGGGTAACTTGCTCCAGTTCAAAGGTGATTTACTCACCAAGGCCGGCAGGTTCCTTACCAAAGGTCAAGACAGTGGTAAGTCTAGCTACCACAGTCGACCGCCATCACACTACGGTGGTAGTGGCCATGTTGCTGGTGGTTATGGTGGTGGGGGTCGTGGTGGTGGTGGTTATGGAGGTGGGGGCCGTGGAGGTGGTGGGCATGGTGGAGGTGGTCATGGTGGTGGGGGCCACAGTAGTGGTGGTGGACACAGTGGAAGTAGTCATAGTGGTGGGGGTTATGTTTCTGGTGGCCACGGGGGTGGTGGCCACAGTGGTGGTGGCCACGGAGGGCACGGGGGTGGTGGCCACAGTGGTGGTGGCCACGGAGGGCACGGGGGTGGTGGCCACAGTGGTGGTGGCCACGGAGGGCACGGGGGTGGTGGCCACAGTGGTGGTGGCCACGGAGGGCACGGGGGTGATGGCCACAGTGGTGGTGGCCACGGAGGGCACGGGGGTGATGGCCACAGTGGTGGTGGCCACGAAGGGCACGGGGGTGGTGGCCACAGTGGTGGCGGCCACGGAGGGCACGGCGCTGCCCCGGCCTCCAGCTACAGTGCTTCCCCGGCCCCCAGCGCCGTGTCCCCTGCTGCCAGTTACAGCGCCCCACCAGCTTCGACCCCCAGTTACAGCGCTCCTCCAGCTTCAACCCCCAGTTACAGCGCCCCACCAGCTTCAACCCCCAGTTACAGCGCTCCTCCAGCTTCGACCCCCAGTTACAGCGCCCTTCCAGTTTCGACCCCCAGTTACAGCGCCCTTCCAGTTTCGACCCCCAGTTACAGCACCCCTCCCAGCCTTTACAGCCTGTCACCAGCACCGTCAGGCGGGCACAGCAACGCGAGGTCACCGTCGCCCAGCGGATTCGTCGCCCCCAAGATTACCTTCAGGGGGTTCACGGCCTCCGTGGCTCCTTCACCTGCCGGTTACAGTGCCTCTAAGGATGGCTCAGGCCAGGCACCTGCCCCAGGCTACCGTATCCCTGCACCCACTGCTGCTGTCACTGGAACTAGCACTACCAGTTCATACAGCCAGGTTAGTGCAACATCCAAGCGGAACGCTTTACCAGCGGGTCCAGCAGGATCAACGGGCAGCAGGTACGGCGAGCAGCAGGAGCAGCACATTAATGCTCCTCTCTTCGCCGCCATGACCATGGGCCACCTCTTGGACGAAGACGAAGTCTTACTAGGAACGGCAGAAAATTCCTGGCGGCCGCTCACGAAGGACCACGGCAGCCGTTCCCGCCTATAACGCCCGCTCCGCCACCAGGGGAGCCGTTAGCTCTACCGAACACCCGCTCTACATCAACCTCGACGACGCCACCGCCAACGGTGTCCAAAAGTCTAGTGACACACTCCTGGGTGAGCCGGTCTCTGTGGACGATGGTGACACGTACTTGCTATCCGCCACAGAGGAGTCCGACGACGTCCTGCTGGTGGATCAGGGCAGCCCTGACGCGGCGGCCCAGGCTCTTGCCAGGGTTGTCGACGCCGCTGAACTACTGATTGAGGCCTCGCCGGCCGGCCGATCCCTTTCAGGAGGACGGCCGCAGGAGACCATCCTCGCCGTAAAGCAGGCAGCAGGAGGGGCGAGACTGAGTCGGGAGTCCGACACGCAGCTCCAGCCGGGGCAAGAGTCCAACATGATGTTCTCAGCGCTCATGGAGGAGCTCAAACTCAATATTCTGATGGCACTCATCCGTCGGGCCAACCTGGAGGCTATGCTCACCACTCAGGGTAAGACCTGTCTTCCGGAATCTCTCTCTTTTTATTTAATACCATATTCATTGTACGTTTAAATTCAACATAATAGTTCATCATTGCTTTGAAAACGTATAAATTTAATATGTTGTCCAAGGTCGTTGTGGCTTCTATAGGTACTATATAATTACATGTACTATCAGGACCGTATGGGTGTGTGTCCCGCTGAGAGCGATCTGGCCTCTACCAAAGCTGAAACATTTCGGACGCAATACCGGGTAGTTACAGAGTCTCTCGGGACCTCTGATACGACCCGGTAAACAGTTTAACAACCTATTCTTGGGACCTCTTATTGTCACTGATATGTTTTGTTTGGGGGGGGGGGAGAAGGGTTAGGTCTGGCTTGGTTATTCAGCGCAAAATGATAATTCGCCTAGTCTGGGATAGGCAGCCTGTGCATATATATTATATATATATATATATATATATATATATATATATATATATATATATATATATCTGTTATTCTTATATTGAGGTCCCCCCCCCCTCCAGTGTTGAACTACTAACCCTCCCCAGGATACTACCCACAATAGTTGACTAACTCTTCGGTACCTATTAACTGTTAGATAATAGAAGTAGGTATTCATCAGTCACAGGAGACTATGAAGTTGCGCTCTGGTTGTCGGTCTGGAGTGGCCTCTCCAGGGCGCAAAGCCAGGGTAGGTTGATACGGAGAAGCTGTCACCCAAGCAGCAGTTCCCCCCCCCCTCTCCACGGCACCGAAAGTATCCAATGGAAAGTCAAACGCCATGCATTTTCCTTTCATCTAATATCTTTGTTAGGTAAACAAAGATAGGTGAAGGGAAACATGCCCAACCATTTCTGCCCTGCCCGGGATTCTCGATTGCGAGCCTAAGAACGAACCCAACTGAGCTCATATGTGGCGTGTGTGATGTGGAGCCTCTGTACATTATGCCTCTGTACCAACCTTATATCTAGGTACACGAGGAGGAGGTGGTAGCAGAAAGACCTCCTCCCACTGATAGATGGAGTAAGACGCCATCATATAGAGGCTTGGCTCACGTAATTTTTAAATTCAACGCGAATAGTTCCAGGATTGGCAAATAATATTATAAAATTATATATATCTCCAATTTAAACATAAATAATTTGTACAGGTTCCAGAGATATTACTGAAGCCACGATATTTTTTCTGTGCTACTAATGAATGTAATATATTAAAATAAGAAATAAAAGTTTGTTCGAAAACTAATGTTATAAAGAAATTAGATGAAAGTACGTCGTGAATACCGTCAAAAGATGTCAACACTGCTCAGCAAGCGGCGGGGAGTAGATAAAACAGGTCAACATTACCAAACAACTCTTCCCCAACACAAGAACTTACTTCCAAGAGCCGAAACAGTTAACTCCAAGGTCCAGAAAGTCGGGTGAAGTAGCTCTCTCACATCTAGTACCTCACGACATGTGTTTGACTGGCCAATACGTCTATAACTTTCTCCCTTCTGGCAGCTAAGGAAAACGATCACTGAGGATCACTGGTGATCGAGCCATTTTTTCTGCTTTGCTGATGGTAACGTCACGTGTTGTGATGCCATCAGCGCCACCTGTTGATTGTAATTGTTTGTAAGAGGAAAGGTTGCATCGTTGCCCTTGCCATGGAGCCTAGTTAATCCTCCTCGTTTTGTGGTTGTCAAATAACATAGTTGTTTACCTACTTACCAAACATAATTACTGGTCGAGTTGTTGCTCAGACAAATTATATTATATATACTCACATAATTCTTACATTCTTGTAAAGCTTCTATTATACATAGTGTTTCGGGCAGGTCCCTAATCCTAAATTACATTTAAATTCCATAAACTGATTTTTTGTAATATAATTTTTTTGTTTTATACACTTAACACCAGCAGCCTAGTACCGCAATACTGCAGGAAACTTTGACGAGAAATTTAAATAAAACTAATGTGGCTCATTTATTTATGACCTTGACTAGCTGTGGGAGGTTAGTGTACTGCATATGCATGTGCATGTGCATGTGCATGTGCGTGCGTGTGTGTGTGTGTGTGTGTGTGTGTGTGTGTGTGTGTGTGTGTGTGTGTGTGTGTGTGTGTGTGTGTGTGTGTGTGTGTGTGTTATAGGCAGCACTGTCCGTGGATGCTGCCTCAAACAAGCCAGTCTGACTGCAACAGACGTTAAGTAACTTTCGTTAACTTTCAGTCGGATGGTAACGAAAACGAAGCTCTAGCTGGTAAAAGTGGCTGACACATCCAGGTTCTCTCCAGCCCAGAATAGTCACCAGTTTATTGCAGGGGTTCCTGCATCCCTTGCAAGATCATTGCTGTCTTCTTATATGTGATATCAATATGCTGTATTGTGCCTATTAATCTTTGTTAAAGCTGTCAATGCAATCAATCAGAGCTACCGATGTGCTTTAATATACCTACTAATCTCTCTCATCTCATTTTTTTCTTGCAATGTACCTGTTATTATATAAATTCTGCTAGAATTTACCTACATCAAATTATTTGTTAGATTAAGGACCTGCCCGAAACGTTTGCATTCAGAAAGGCTTTATAAAATATTAGTTTGGCGAGAGGGTTGTTAATTCATGGAACAAATTACCGGGTAATATGAGAGTTGTGGGATTGCCAATTGTTTCAAGCGTAGGTTAGACATTTATGAACGAGTTAGATTGGGTATACTATATATGGGTCAATAGGCCTTCTGCCGTTTTATTTATTCATACGGCTCCAGCGAAATGATTTATCAATCATTTGCTCTGCTGCAAGTGTAAGGAATATGACAAAGTATTCGACGTATCGTGGAGCGCGGTCTGGCGCTCACTCTCTCTGACAACACCTGGCGAGGAAGGCTCAGTAGGGCGGCGTACGGTGCTGGCTCCTCTGCTGCAAGTTCGAAGCTTGCAGGTCCTCTGTGGATGCTGGCTGTCTACTGGGGTAGGTATGACCTACTTAGTGCAGGGAGGGGGGCTAGTGGTGTAGGCAGGTGAATAGGGGTGGTGGTGTAGGCAGGTGTAGGAGGGGGTGTGTGCAGGAATAGGGGGGGGGGTGTAGGCAGGTGTAGGGGGGGTGTAGGCAGGTGTAGGGGTGGTGGTGACCCGGTTGACTGACCCTGCTGGTGGTGTTAGTAGTAACTAGTTATTGGAAGCGGCGCAGATTAGATAATGATAGAGAGTATGAAGTTTCTACATAATAGATATTGATTTCTGTTTGATATTTGTCGTGGTGGGTTTGAAGATGCTGATGATGATGGTGATTGTGGTATTGATAATGGTGACAGTAGTGGTGATGGGGAAAGAAGTGGCAGTTGCCGTGTCAGTGGAGGAGGGAGATGATAAAGGTGGCACTTCAGGGAGCGAATACGATGAAAGTTTTGTAAGCTAGGTTAGGCGTAGGGTAGATTAGGCTAAGCATAGGCTAGGCTAGGCATATTCAGTGCATAAGCTAGGATAGGCATACTCAGTGCATAGGCTAGGTTAAAGTAAGCTAGGCATAGGCTAAGGTAGACTAGGCTAGGCATATTCAGTGCATAGGTTAAGCTAAAGTAAGCTAGGCAAGGCACAGGCTAAGGTAGGCTGGGCTAGACGGCTAGGCTTAGGGTAGGGTAGGGTAGGGTAGGTGGAGGCGGCACGATGGACAGCCCACCAGCCGGCCACACATCACAGAGCTGCACTCAGGTTGGCCACAACAAATTATGATCTGGTTACATAAATCAAAACTTTTCCCGAGCATTAACGAAAATAATGGTGGTGTTCTGTAAGAAATGGAAAGAAGGAGGGAAAGAGATGGAAGAATAGCGAGAGAGAAGGAAAGAGTCAGAGAGGTAGGCAGAAGGAAGGAAACAGTACAGATGGAGGGAGGGAGAGCGGAGCCAGCCAGACACTGATGGAGGCGTCATCTGTGGTTAATTTACCTCCACCTCTCCAAGCTTTTCACTGAATATCACGCGAGCACTGCCGTGCCACAAGCAGGAGGTGAACCTTGTATAATACGTATTATTATATAAGATTATCATGTTACGTTTATAACTTAACCTAATGAAAATGAGCTTAAACTCGCCGTCTCTCAAGGAATACAAAGGCCAGCTGTACCCTACGGGCATTACCCTGGTACTAGCGATAAAGAAGTCATCCCTTCATTCAGTGATATTGAAGAGATTTTCTCACTCCTATTCCTATCCACCTAACTCATTAAACAGGAGAGGCCCTATAGTTAAGTCCCTTCATGCACTGCGCTCTTAACACGGCTCTGATGTCTCGTCCGACACTATTCCCTCGTTCTTGTTCTGTGACAAGCATACAATTTGAAGTGATTTTCCCTAACCAAAAGGGTACAAACCTAGGTAACTTACCTATTGAGACCGAGGTCCATCAGTCAGAGGAACCCTCAATATTGAGGCTATTAATTTCAATATTGCACCATAATTCTGATGCTGTGGTCGAATCGCCAAATTCTGGTTGATTAAGTGTGAGGACAGGTTTGACTGTGTCCCTCAGTGACCACACCATAGGTCCTACAGCCTTTGGCACGTCCAGTTCCAGCACATACCTCCTAATTTCATTTCTAGTAATTTAAAAAATTTCCGAAACTTATCGGTTTATCGTCACCTCTCGCTATTCAGTCTCTATTGTAAAGACCTGGAATCTTTTATTAAATTTTTCGCACACCTTGTCAGTGAGTGAGTGTTTAAACATGGACATCCAAACAGAGGAAGGAGAAATAGAGTGGGGAAAACAGGAACAGAAGAGTAAATGAAGAAAACCCATAAAAGAAGACCTTGTTCCACAACTAAGTTACCTACTTATCTTGCTAGTTAGAGCAGAACAGGATAGCAAAATAAGAAAGGCCCCCCCAATTACCTGCTAAGCCAGGTGTTGACAGGTATTTTTCCACTCCCGCCAAGTTTTATAACTTAACTTAAATGTCCGAAAGTTTTCCCAGGCCTTTTACGTCACACTCCCACCTCCTCCCCCCCAACTTTCCCCTCCAGCGTCAGGCTCCTCATCCCCTCTTCAACCCCAGGAGGGAGGAAGAGGAAACTGGGAAAGTACCATATTGCTTTAGTGTACCTCGGGTCCTCATCCATTGATTCGTCAGTAACAGTTGTCCGGTTGCCTGGCGGTGCTGGGTCGAGGTGACCCGCAAATAAAAACAAATTCACATCAGAGATCAGTTAAAAAGTGATCTCAAATCGTATGCTCTTTATCTGTACAAGAGTCACAGCTGAACTGCTGATACGTGGGGAATACCTTACGATACATTAAGTACCGAACTGTGTGAATATGGGATATCTCTTACCATACAATATTGTCCGTCAGGTAAGGTGCTTCCTCCTCGATCCGCGGTCACAACAGTTCTAGTGATCATATTTGATCTTACACAAACATAATGTTTTCATTGTTTTAATAAACTGCCAACCTGTCCTCAGATTTTAATTTTGCAAGTGAAGTCAACCCGTCCTCAACTCAAGTCCATTACATCCAGCGGTCGACCCCACAGACGCATTCATAATTTTTTACATGCTGTTCATTCAAAACGGAAATTTTCTCAAATATAAATTAATATTATAATATATTAGCATATTGTGCATATATAGGCATAGGTTAGGTTAGGTGTTTAGGTTCTGTTGGCGATTATTTGTATTTGTAGTACGTGGGTGAAGCATTTATAGCGTTGTGATTCGAACAAAATTCGTCATGGAAGCACTTGTTCCGGATATGTTCGAACGTCAGCAGTTGTGAGTCGTGTGTAACCCGCTTTTCATTCATAAACAGGGGGTTTGGTGGGTGCATGGAATCACTTTTGGATCTTTATTTGGAGGACGGGCTGCATCTGGGAATCATTCATATGGGTAGAATGTGTCCTGCCCTGAAGAACTTTGAATCCATAACTCTATTATTTACCAACTAGTTCGTCTTCTGCAAATAGGTTTTTAGTGTTGTCCACGAAGTTAAGGGAGGTGGGAACCTTGAGAACATTAGCCTCTTATGACATACTCTCTGTTTCACCCTTTTCCTGTGACTGATACCGCCTCTTTCTCTACCTCGGTGACTTTCACTCCTGACCAATTAAGATCTTACTACTCGCCCCTTAATGCAGTGTTGACACAATAATTACGTAATGATCAGCTGTTTCTTCCACCGCAACAAACATTGTTGCGACCTTCGACCTCCATACATGAGTCCCTTATTGTTTCCCTCTCAGGAAGTTACGCGCATCGCAGCTCTTTTTTTATTATATTTCCTGAGGGCCATAGGTGGTGGGAAAGACGGGAGGGGTGGGAGGAAAGAGTTACGAGAAGGAGGGGGAGGGAAGGGAAGCGAGAGAGTAGAGAATTGGAGGCAATCAAGAAATTAGGCGTCGATGATGTGAACAATACCAGTTAATAACATTTATATACCAATCTTTGTCTTTACTTATATCCAATTCCTTTACTTCGTTGTTTACTCTTAGAAAGCAAAAGTCTTTTCCTCCTTCACTATCCCAATTTATCTTTCCCTCTCCCTACCTCTAACTCTCACTTTCCCTCTCCCTCTACCCTAGCCGTTCTCCCCGACTCACGCAGCCACTTTCTAATACTTCCATAGTATTCCCCCTTCACTAGCACTTTTGTTTCATTCTACAAGTTTTTCCTACACACATAAAAAAACCTTTCCCGGAGACTCGGCACGACACCCGTCTCCCTCAAACACTTATCGTGATGAGGAAACACTTTGTCTTGGGACTGTGAAAGAGGTACTGCGATGGGGAAGGGTGTTCAACCATAGGGGTGAGAGGTGGGGTGTTCCTCCATAGAGCGGGAGGGGATGGGGACACGTATTCAACCACAAGGTACAGAGTGGGACGGTGTTCAACAGCGGGGTTGGGTGGGATAAGGGGGTGTTCAGCCATAGGTTTGGGGAGTGAGGCGGTGTTCAACTACAGGATCCTCTTTATGCATGTGTGGCTGTGAACGACTAAGGGGGACGGGGGCATTGTACGGGTGAATGAAGAGGCTGGGGGGCGCAGGGGGGACAGTCACGTATGGGCCGAGGTCTGACGCGTATTTTAAGTGGAAGAGCAGAGAGGAGAGAGAGGCCAAGGAGAGAGGGTGTGGACACACCCGGCCCTTGACTACCGCCTTCCTCATGTTTACATACAACACGTGACTGCGTGACGCTACCAGCGCGTAGTCAATGGTTCTCTTGGTTAGGTCAAGTGTAATGGATAACCCCGGCGACCCTCACCTTATAACCAGTGGGAATTATATAATTCAGATTTATTGTTATTACTGTTATTATTTATGTACATAGCATTGTCAATATTATTAATATTTAGATTATTGTACTAATCACCAGTGTATTTCTTGGAGACTTCATCGACGGAGTAGATAGTGAGCTTGCTTACTGTGCTACTGATAGTTTCTTAATCAAATTTGTTATTACCATTAACTTATAGAGTATCATTGAAAGGCTAATTGTATCAACGTAGTTTTGTGACATTTATAACAAGTCTTTAACCAGGGGTAGACTCACCCTGTAACACCACCACCACAGCCAGGGTAGACCCACCCTGTAACACCACCACCACAGCGAGGGTAGACCCACCCTGTAACACCACCACCACAGCCAGGGTAGACCCACCCTGTAACACCACCACCACAGCCAGGGTAGACCCACCCTGTAACACCACCACCACAGGCAGGGTAGACCCACCCTGTAACACCACCACCATAGCCAGGGTAGACCCACCCTGTAACACCACCACCACAGCCAGGGTAGACCCACCCTGTAACACCACCACCACAGGCAGGGTAGACCCACCCTGTAACACCACCACCATAGCCAGGGTAGACCCACCCTGTAACACCACCACCACAGCCAGGGTAGACCCACCCTGTAACACCACCACCACAGGCAGGGTAGACCCACCCTGTAACACCACCACCATAGCCAGGGTAGACCCACCCTGTAACACCACCACCACAGCCAGGGTAGACCCACCCTGTAACACCACCACCACAGGCAGGGTAGACCCACCCTGTAACACCACCACCATAGCCAGGGTAGACCCACCTTGTAACACCACCATCATGATCCTCAATAATCATCATGATCAACAGCAGGAAAGTGTATCACTGATGGAGTCAAAATGGTTAGTCATTAATTTGTGGAGTTGGCTTGCCTCGCCGCCTTTATTGAAGCCCTTTCTAATTGAGTGGTTAGGTATGGTGAGATGGTATAGGGCTGTGTATGTGACGTATGGTGTGTAGTATACTGTGTTTAGTATACCGTGTTTTGTTTATATTATACTGTGTTGTATATATTATACTGTGTGTTCTGTATAGTATAATGTGTGTGGAGTGAAGAATGAGGGAGAGGTGGTGGCGTGAGGGAGAGAAAGATGAGGGATGGGTGGTGGCGTGAGGGAGAGAAAGGGGGGAGTGAGTCAGGCAACAGTTATCATGCTAATTGTCATACAGTATATGCTCAGCAAGACCAGTATGGCACACGCGTGCACTCAGGTGGGAAAATTTGTGACCTCGAGCTGTTCAGTGATGCTTGGAGGAGAGTTCGTGTTAGCCACGAGCCCCTGCGTGTGTTCGCGGAGAATTATCAACAAAATCTACAATTTTGTATTTTGGTGAGGTGTGAAAACATTTCCAGAAGTCTAACAGGCCTGGTGGACCAAACTCTCACAAGTCAAGCCTGGCCTCTGGCCGGGCTTGGGGAGTAGAAGAACTCCCAGAACCCCATCAACTAGGTATCAACCAGGCCTGCTGGGGTAATTACGAGGTACTCAAACCCAATTCCCCGTGTCCAGGTAGCAATAATTAATGCTCCGTGAGTACTGTTGATTTACTCATTCGTTTATTTCCACTGATAGTCATGCACCAACCCTGTGATCTGTGTTCTTGGCCCTCCACAGGCGGCTTCACTATCTTCGCGCCAACTGACTCTGCCTTTACCCAGCTGCCTCGCTCTCTCGTCTCCCTTCTCCAGAACAACACGGACAAGCTGCGGGAGGTGGTCCTCTTCCACGTGGTCCCTGGCACTCTCCGCCTTCACCAGTTGGGCAACAATGACATGCTGAGCTCCACCTCACCCAAAGGTCGCAAGCTGAGAGTCAATGTCTTCCTCAACGGTGGTGGCCCAGATGATAAGGTGAGGAGTAGGGCCATGGAGGGAGGGAGGAAACAAAGAGAGAGGGGGAGAGGAGAGATGGAGAACGAGAGAGAGAATGAAGAGAGAGAGAGAGAATGAAGAGAGAGAGAGAGAAAATGTGCGTGATTTATATTCTGAAGCAATAAACTATACGGTGTACGTGTAGTGAGGAAGACTTAAGTGGTGTACCTAACCTTACCCGTATCTGCAGGTGGTGACCGTCAATGGGGCGCGGATATTACAGGAGGACATGCTGGCCACAAATGGTGTTATCCACGTAATCGACCGCGTCCTGTACCCGATGACGGACCTCTCCATCACCGACCACCTCTCCGCCTGTGAGACCTTCACTGGTAAATTATCTCATCTTCCTCATGTCTTTCATTTCTTGTATTTCCATCAGTGATAATGTTTTATCACATATTAGAGCGGTTTATTATTAAATTATTTTGATGATTAACTTTAATGTTTATCATGTTTAAAATATTTGTATGTCATTAAACTATGGGATATGTAATATTAAATTACATTCGATTGAGTGCTCGGGCTGTAGCTTATGTAATATAACTTTAGCACACAGCAGTCAGGTCATGAACTTTTGTCTCTACCATCAATAAATACCACTCAAGATTATATAATCTACTTAAAAAAATATATAAAAAAGTCTACAAATATGATAATGGATAACATTAAAAGCACGAGACGGTTTTACAAAAATGTTCAATATATATATACCACTAGACTAGACACTGGCCAACAGGTAAAATATGAGTGATACCTTTTTTTAATAATCACAGAATGAGAGTTGACTCATAACTTTCTCATTGCTAGCTAAGCTCATAATCTCACAACGTTTTGCACAGTGTCTGTTAACTAACGTGATTTGAAGCCTAGTGTTTAGACTTTAGAAGATTAAATTTGCTCACAATAATATGGAGATTCTAACTTTTTAGGTCATGTCATTGTAATTCACAGGTATGTTTAAAGTTAGATTTTACCTGTTACATATTCTATTTCTCAAAAATTGTAGTAGAGCCTGTACTGTAGAGCAACACCCAGATAACGTTAATGCAACGTTGACTCAACATTATCAACGGTAATTCAACGTTGAACCAATGTTGATAACGTTTATTCAGCGTTACTCTTGAACAGTCCCAGTTTGCACAATGTCCAACAGCAGTGGCAAAGACGGCATTTACACCTTGGATTTTGTACCTAGTGGGTAAGCTCCTCATCCACCCTAATGAATAATATAACTTCTTTGCTGGTTGACAGGAGCCAACGTTGCAGTGAAGGGCGCCGGTCTGATGCCGGTGCTGGAACAGGAGGGACCTTTCACTGTGTTTCTCCCAACCACTGATGCATTTGCTGCTATTGACAATGCCACTGTGTCCAGCTTCATTCAAAATATCACCTTGTTGCAACGTAAGTCGGGGAATTGTGGGAGGGGGGGAAGTTTGCAGGAGCGCAGTGGAGTTTATGATAGTATGAAATGATTGTTCTATATCCTTTACTGATGTATGTGAAAGGAAACTTTTTTTCACAATCCCTGTAGAGAGAGAGAGAGATAAATGGATATAAACAATCAAGAGTTAGTGCCGTAGAAATTGACAATATAAGTAGTATGTGGTGAAGTACAAATGTCCGTAAAATTTAAGAAAACAGTTTGAGAATCACTTTACTGAATGAAATTCGTCTCTCGAGTTCCAGCTGTCACGGAGAGAAACTTTGGAGCGAACCAGTGACTCAGTACTATAGTTCGATAAGTCTTTCACCATTATATCCACCTATGATGATCGATTTCCATGTCAGAATTGCTGGCCACAACAGAAGTTTATGAGTGGAAATTACCCTTAGATTTACACAGGTGATTGCTTCCAACATCTGGAATATGACAGACCATGGAGTGGTAGATACTTGTATGATGAGAACTGATTAATCTTGAGTATAGCTGACCTTTGGGTAACTGATCCACAGATGTACTCATGTACCACATAGTTCCTGGAGCTTACTTCAGTGAGGGTTTACGTGACGGTATGTGGCTTCCAACTCTGGCCCAGGAGCAGGGAACTGCAGGTTCGGATCACCAGTGATGGATACACACGTAAGTGCTGAGTATCTCTTATTTTTATCCTTATTGCAGACATTGATTTCTCTTACATAGTAACATGTAAGAGATAACTATAAAATAACTTAATAAATAAACTTATAATCATCAAAGCTATCCCTAAATTTAACCATATAAATTTATGGTTATCTCTTACATGATAATAAATGGTTATCATGTCAGAGATAACCATAAATAAATAACTATACTGACCCCTGTGGTAAATCGTAAGGCAAGGGATAACTTATTTAGTCTTGTGCCAAAGTGCTTGCTCTGCAGACACTATGCACAAGCTTACCTGACACTAATAGTTTAGTAATCATGCATCCAAAAATGAAACGCAATTGAGTTACAACAGCTCAATAATGCCTACACCAAAGAAATTACGTTCTAAATCTATTAACGTGTGCCTGTACATAACGTGCAACTAGTTGCAAATTAATACCGTATTGTGAAAACTGTATCTGGTGTATTCAATAATTCTGACCCATTTCCCCCTGCCATTCTACATGTGCAAAGTTCTTGAGAAGATTGGGCAGGAAGGTAATCTGAGGAAGGGATAGCTTTGTTGAAAATAGTAAACATTCAAAGAGCAGTCTGAACTGCTGCATCTGTTAAGTCATTTGAGGCAACATTAATATGGCTGAGCACCCAGCAAAGTTCTACTTATAGCTGCTAAAGTAGTCATAACCAACGTTGAATTTCCATTACAAAAGTATAAGAAGGGTTAAGGTTAGAACCATTACAGCACTTGGAGTCAACAACAATAACATATGAATATTTATGCAGTAAATAAACTGTCACAGAACAGGCCAAAGTGTTATTGATTTTAGTTTGCATTTTTTCCAGTTATAGTATTGTGACTTGTTCCCTTATCTAACTTAATATGTGACGTTACTGCAGCTTTATTACACAAAATGGCATATTCTCCTTTTTTATTTTTAGGTCGTTTAGCTGGAGTGGGGCAGGCAACTAGAGTCATCAAGCACGACATCATTGCTACTAATGGGGTAATACATGTCATCGATACAGTCTTGAGGCCAGAACAGGAAACTCCAATATGTGGCCACTTCTAGGAAGATATGGTACCCTTTATGTGATGCCATAGAGGTTAAGTAATAGACTCAGGACTAGTGTTGTCCTCAACCAACTATGCTCACCATGCAACATGTTAGTCACTCAACATGAAAGATTTAAGAAAGTTCAGTATTGAAGCTTGTTCTTTCTCTACATTTCCAGAATCCCATTTATTGTTTTTAAAATTACTGTGTAACAATGGTTTTATTTATTTCTCTTAATTATATAATCATGATATAAACACGAGTCTTTTTTGGCACTGAAGTGATGAGCATAGCTAAGTGGGGTACACATGTAATAATACATATAATCTTTTTACTTAAATTTATTATATACTCCTTCAGAGTACAGATAAGGATCCACCTGTGTGGATCTTGCTTGGCAGACATGGCAGGTCCATTAATGTGACCCAAGCTCTATACT
This sequence comes from Procambarus clarkii, assembly GCF_040958095.1. NCBI lineage: Eukaryota > Metazoa > Arthropoda > Malacostraca > Decapoda > Cambaridae > Procambarus > Procambarus clarkii. Next base: position 3,562,131 of record NC_091177.1, read on the forward strand.
AAATGCCATAAGTGTAAGTCATTTATTATGATAGAATATGGGTCAGCATCTCAGTGCTATAACCTTAAGGGTTATTCCACACATGTTTAAGGCTTGCCTTTTACAGTATTTAATGTTGCATTGTACCGAATGAATGTATGTAGCAGAGTTGTAAATATAATATATAATTGTAAAATAATGTCTTTTAAGTTACCATTTTAGATTTTAATAATGAAATATGTTTAATGTTTCTTTCAACAGCCTTGTGTTTATATATATGTAAATGTTAATTACTATTCCATTACAGTACTGTACTTTTATTTAATGGGTTGCACAAATTATTTTTTTAATGGACACATTGAGTGCATCTGGAAACACTCGGTGCATAGTTTCGAACCCTCATTGAGGCTCCTATGGATTTGTTTGTTAATAGTTAATTTCTTCTGAAAGGACTGACTGCTGGTTCTTTTTGAGGAACGTGTACCCACCTTTGGGTACGAGGCATCACAGTAACACACGCACAACCTCTCACACAGTGTATACCATTTATTTGGCAATGTAAATCACTTTATAAATAAATTGATGGACACCATCCACTGCTCTTTCCCAACATACGTGTTAACGAAGCACTCGATTAATACACCAACATTTTTGATCTAACAAGCCTTAAAGATCACTCCTTAATTTACAACATTATATTTTCAGTGTATATAAAAAAATTTATATCTAATTTTTAGTTTATTAAGTTTAAGTAGAAATGTAATGTTTTGACATGCCTTTGTATAAAACAATTTGGATGTAAACAAAAAATAAGGCACACTTATGCAACATTAAAAAATGAAGACAGCATAATACAGTTTAGAACTTTCTCTAACATTTAACAGCCTTTCTTGCTTAACCTAGACCAAGAGGAAATTAAACAAAAACTTTTTTTTATTCCTTTTATATAAAAAGAGCAACTGATGACATGTATAGTACATTAAACTTTGGTTTTCAAGGACATACACATAAACAAGAGAACCCTCACTTGAAATCTACTCGAGTCCACCATATACTAACCATCTATATACCTGTATGTGTATATATATAGATGGTTCTTACCCATAAATACTGGGTGTATCACACCTTCCTCTTAGTCATGTGTAGCCAGTGTTATAATTCATTTTGCAATGAAAGTTAATATTTATTTACAACCAACCCTTTACTAATTTTTCTTCTTGAAATTTATGCCTTATTTTAAAAATGTCAAACTAAGCATGACAATAGATGGTTCCCTTTTCTGTCATATTTAACATATACAACTGCAAAGATAAGAAAACAATTCTTTCAAAATTGTATGAATTTTATACAGAATTCTCCACAAACCTGTGGAAATGAATTCCTTTACCGAGGTTAAAGTCAGACGAGTTACAGACTATGACAAGATTGAATAACCGAGTCTGTAGTGAAGAGCATGGATATCACTCCACCTACCAAGACGACGATCAACTAGCAAGTTATCACCATCAGTATTTTAACCCTTCCATCCATCAGCTATCTTGTACACGAAAGGTGTAGGCCTCTGAGAGTAGCAGCCTTAAGAGGATAAAGGGTACAGAACAAATTTATACCAAAATCAAATAAGCATCTTCCTAGAAGGAAGTATAAGGAAGAAAGGAAGAAGTCTCAATCATATACAGAATAAGCCCCCAAAATCTAAGTTCACCCTCTCACATAAGATATATTACCATTAAAACACAAACAAGTCAGTTTTAAAGTCTAAAGTCAGCAAGTGTAATTCTGTAGCATCTTTAGAATATGGTTACACTGAGTATTTTTCAAATTTGACATTGTATGTGAAATTATATCTTAAAAAATTAAGTACACCTGTACCATATTATTGGAAAAAATTCATTATCCATAATATCAATCCTTATGGTCCAGAAGCATCAATACTTCCTGAGCGTCCATCTCCAGGAAAGTTTGATCTTTCATCACCTTTTATTAGGTAGTAAATGCATATGGATTAAAAATAAAAAAATGCCAAATTATAAAACTAATGTTTTCACTACTTTTTCATATACACAAGAATGCACTTAGCAACTGACACTTGAAGCTTTAACACTTCTCATGTCCTTTGACAACTTTCAAATGACTTACTGGAAGCTTCCCCAAGCAATACATTGACAGCAGTCCAAAATGCTAAGATGCATAACTCCAGCGCTCTTATCCTTGAATGCAAATACTCATCAACACAACACAAAATGACAAAAAGTACTGGGAAGACGGGACACCTCAAGTGTAGCTCTTATCCTGTAACCACACTTAGGTAATTAATTACAACTAGAGCCCACCATAAGAAAAAAAGGTTTCTGTCACTTTATTTCAAATGGTTAGGGAAACCTCTATGGCACAGCCAGCCTGTGGACAACACTTTTACTGCATGTCACAAAACATCCCTTTCTCAACTATTTGCAGAATATTGCTTATTTTCTCCCATGATCACAAGGATGTCTCAGTTGTGTCAGAACTCTTAACAGATAGTCTTGTTGTGCAAGTCTGAAATAAGCAAAAGCTCTGATGCAGTTGTCCGACAGGTGCCGAAAGCTATTATTTCCTCTTCCAGTGATCGTAGTGAAATTTCGTACAAGTCAGATGTGTCCCTTGCAGTATCAACCTTCTTTGAATTCCAAGTAAGACAGCAATTTATTCTGACACTCGCATGATACTTGCATCTCCCTGAGCAGAAAATTATACTTAGTTTTATCACAATCCTAAATTAATAGCATTAAGTTGTATATATATCAGGTAATGTGTGCATGACCATGTTCCAAGTCTTGTGTTCTCATATCACATGCTGTTAAAAGAAAATTATTGCAAAACAAATTTTGCATTGGTTTCTCTTAATGCTGAAAATAAAAACATAAAAAAATATGCATTATCAGAACTTTTCAAGTACTTACAATACAGTATGGCCAAAAGTTGTGGTGATTGTGTATAATGCTGATCTGAGGGAAAATCTGAGTGCTTTCCTCAACTGTAACTCAGCAGGTAGACTTTCCCCCGTGCCTGCTCTCCTGGCCAATGTTACTCGACCCAAGCCATCCACCACCTGCCAAAATATACTCCAATAAAGACAAATTCTGTTTTCAATGTCTGTGCAAGGTTATAATTCCAAGCACAGTACAATGATAAACAATGCACTGAGCTATAAATACATGCCTTAGGTAACTTACTTAGAAAGTCAAGATGAAAATAATGGTCTTCAAATATCATTTCCATTATCTCTTGTATGTTATAATTTGCTGTGAAACTTTGTACAGTATTTTACCAATGTTATTTGACTTATTTCTCACTTCAAATACTAACTAGCAACAGTCATTATAAATAATGTACTTCTTTAACAAGACTGGGAGCAGGAGGACACTACCATACCTTCTGCAGTTGAGTGAAAGCCATTAGTATATCTGGTATGTTCCTCTGTACTACACCATATTTGTCTTCTGTGAAGGATGCTGCTGTCAGGTCCCCAAGAGCTACAATACAATTGGAATTATTACAAATTACTGGAGCTGTATCTGTTCAAATACAGAGGATACCTTTCATAACTTTCTATTGATATAAGAGTACAATTCCCAAAAAACCATCTGAAATTAGCAAGATATCAATGCAAATATTGTTAAAATATCTTTACAATTATTTTTATCTTACCAATTTATATAGCCTTATTTCACTTACCCTGAATAGCCCATATGACAGGCAGCCCTTCAGCGAAGATGCTTCGGTTAGTGGAGTCAGGAAGGTCAGACAAAAAATATCCGAATATTGGAAATCTTTTCAAACCCATTATAACCTGAACAATGAAAACAAGTCATCAGGAAAATCAGAAATTAAAGACTTTTGATAAAATAATAAGCATATCTTTCCAATCTAAGCACAATATTTGGTTAAAGAAAAAATTGTAGCGGAAGAACATTTTTAGTGAACATAAAGAAAAAATTGCATCAAAATCTTAAGAGATCAAGAAGTAACTTATACTTAAGGAATTAAGTTTCAGGATAAACTAAAACTGCACAGATCATCTGAAAAAATATTTTGCAATATCTTCTCTTGCTGCCAGATTTTCTTTGTGACCACCTGATTAGTTAGGCTTCTAACGACCCATTTGGAGTACAGGTACCACATACTTTATTTTTACTGATCAAATGATGTTTTAACACATGTTGACAGGTAATTCTGGCCCAATCTTGGTTGGCATAATTTAATTACTGCATCCAGTAATTTTTCCTTTTATACTTGTGAAAATTGTTTCACAATTACATCTGTCCTCAAAATTATGAGGCTGTGTGCTAAGTCTTTTGTTTAAGTGGTTTATACATGCTGCTTTCTCCACTTTGTTCAGTGAATAAATCATTCCCCTAAGTCCCTGATAGGAAAGCACATATTAAAACTGATTTATATTCACAATACATAAACACACACAATACATAAAGTTTTTACATTATGAAACTATGTAGTCTATAATGGCAAACATGTAATACTGTAACAACAAAATATCAAATTCCGTACATTTATTAGTCTCTCCTTAAGTGGAACCTGTGGCAGCTTGGCAACTTCATTCTTGTTGACATCAGTTGGGGCAAATCCTGTCCCAGCAGGAACAGGGGACACCTTAGGGAGGCTCTCTGGGCAGTTGTGTTTACGGAGCCTTTCACAGAATTTACGAATCAGATTGAGAGAGGGATTCACGATGCCGAGCCAGTTCCGAGGATGACCACCTTACATTCATAAAGATGAAATATCATTAATATATAAAATGTACTCAATACTTTGTGTACTATTTTAACTTGTGCAAGCTTTCATTAGGGGTGCTACCCAGCTGCACTCAGGATCTGAGGGAAAAGATGGTGCCTGGGTGCAGCTACCCAGCTCCACCCAGGTCTCTCTTCCCCCTATAACTTCCCCTTTGAACTTTCTTCTTCAAGATCTCCCCGTCTCTCTTCTCCCCACTCTTCAAATATCCCCCCCCCCCATCTCCTTCCCTCTCTTGAAACATCTTCCCCTCCCCCATTCTGCTTCCTTCTCTTCCCCTCTATTCCACTCTCAGTAATTCTGAATTCACATTCATTAGGGACCTTTCACAGATTAGGTGCGAGGGGAGTGACTATTCGGCCTGACCCTCCCTCTTAATAGGAATAATAGGATCAACCCTGACTAATTGATGTCCATCCCATACCACATACCCCTTGCCTTGCAAAGTTGGGCGAAGCTAGCCACAAGCATCTAATCTCCAACTTCATACAGTCATTCCCTCATATCTAGTAATTATCAAAGAAGGCACCAAGCTGGGAAGGCTATGTAGCACCATCCCTCATATCTATATTATAAGAGAATGTGTGTGTAAAGTCAGAGGCCAGATGCTAGGGACTAGGGGGCATGAAGAGGTTCAGGACAAGAGAGGGAGGGGGGAAGGTGGGGGGAGGACTATTGTATTGGGAGCACCATCTGGGCACCACTGGGTACCCCATCTAGTATACTATACTAGATGGGGTATATTATGATATAAATGATTACGCATTTCTCAGCAATCTGCCATTTTAAACACATTTTTAAGTCAATGTTTTTGGACAAAACTTCCAATATATGAATCGTACTATGAAACATTTTATTTGTATCCATGATAATACTTGCAGCACAGTGCAAAGAAACATATTTGCATGTAACTAGTGTGACATGAAGTAACTGCTTCTCTTTATTTAAAAAACAAATAAAAGATCATGAGTAATAACCTGGTTGACTGATGGTGAAAACTTGAGAACGTCTAGCAAAGTTTCTAGGGTCTGAAGCTGCCAGTGACTTGAGGTCATAGAATGCTAGAAGTTGGAGGAGACCAGAGGAGCTGAGGGCATGACAAAGCCTCCATGAGCATCCATCTGCTTCAGGGTTGCTGTCCTCTTCGGTGGCAACTGGAATCTCAACAGGCTGATAACAAAATATTTGTATTATTCTCCTGTAAAAAACAAATTAAGAAAGCAATGCAAGCTTCATTATTACCTGGTTTCCAGCTTACAAAGTTGGATATTTCTCCCATGTTAACCTTCACCAGTCTGCTGCAATTCTTTGTCTTTCCATGAGTTTTCCCCACTTTCTGAATAAGTTTGTTTGATTTTGTTTCTATTTCATATGCACCATTTTTTGTCTACTAAATAAATCTTTTTCACATATTTTATACTTTCATCATATGCCTTCTGTCTTGCCCCCCACCCCTAATTTATTTTTCATCTATAACATGCCTTTATTTGTTAATCATCTGCACTCTCCATTTGATCCCACAAGTATTTGTACTTCATCTTCCATCTGTTCGTGGAACTCTTGCACACTTCCTTAATATTCTCAACCAAATATTCCTATCAATGTCAACAATGAACCGAGCAATGGCAACAATGACCTGATCAATGCCAACAATGATTGTACTTGTAGCAAACAGTCAAACAATTTGGGAAAATTCCATGCAAATACTTCTTTAACTGACCTCTGTTATAAAAATATGGAAGACCTGAGAGAAGAGGGCGAGACTGATGGCCAGGAAGCACAGTGGCCAGCATGGTCATCATCATCAGTGACAAGTCAAAGATCACCAGCCACTCTTGCCACGTCCCACCATACATCAAACTTATCGCTATTGCTGCAAAGACAATATTATTTGTTAAACAAAATCAATTGCTAGTGCATATAACTACACACACACATATATATACAGTATATAAGATACAGCAGTAACGAATAATAATAATGATGCCTGTACTACTAACCAACAGCCATATAGAAACAAATGGCAAACAAAAATGAAAGTTTGCTGGCCCCGTAGGTATTGCAGGCATCCCGCAAGTTCTGGAGGCTCAAGCTTGCCTTGATCAACTGCAATTTGCGTGGGTGTGCAGGGGCAGGCGTCACCACATTCCCATTGGCCATGAAGTACTTGTAGCTATAGTGATATCCCATATACACACCCATGAACATTATCAGAGTCTTGCGTTTAAGGCACATGATATCCCTGGAAAAATGGGCACTTATAAAAATCCAAAATGTATACACTTTGTGTATATTCTTTGCATCCACTAGTGGCTTATTTTGACAACAAAAAGTTCAAACCAGATAAAGATCTTGTGGAAAGTAAAGATTTTAAAGATAAATTACACTAAATTCTAAAGCCAAAAATGCATGAAAAGATTTTTTTGCACTAAATTCATAATAAGAATGACAATACAGTACAGTATTTCAAATCGTCTTAGCCAGTATAAAACTGCAGAACTCAACAAACTCATTACCAATATTTTTACAGATTAGAATAGTTTTATTGCCAAAAATACAGCAAAAACACACTCAGTCATATATAATATAAACATTATGGTTTTGGTGGCATTAATATCTTTACATTTGTCAGTCTGTCGCAATGCTAGTTAGTCGAGACATTCATATACAATTGTGCTACTTTATCCCCTGAGAACGGGGTATCAACTTAGCCAGACATGGCTAAGTTTCACCCTCCAAGAGAAATGGAGTATAACTTACCCAGGCATACATGCCCTTAAAAAGAAGGGGAAGTCAGGGTGTGCGAGGGACGTATAAAAGTTCGCCAATAGTGCACAAGCAATCATAATGAGGCCACTCCTGAAGAGTACCGTCAGGGAAAGAATTCGTCTCCACTTCTCCCAGCGGTTAAGCGGCACCCATGCACTCACTGAAAGGTTAAAATTCACAATGTGTAAATATTATATTATTTATGTATTACAAAACACACACACTATATTATTTAATGGATACCCAAGAGGATGTTAGGTGTGTTGTCAACCCCATTTTCAATTTTTACATGATATTTACAACCATTTGAACACTTAAGCATGCTCCAAGCTACCACAAACACTCATTTATGAATGAACTTTACAGAAACATTCTAGATTTAAAAATTTTGTTTCATGTTATTATGAAGTTCAGTCCATGTGCATACTGGAATGAATGGGTTTTTGGTTTTTGGGCTGGAATCCTTTTGATTATAAGGCACCAACCATATTCATATTAGAATACAGTACTGTACCAGGATTGTATTACATGCAGGAATCTATACAGAACGGCATTCGGTTTTATATCACCAGTAATTTGTTGGAAAGAATTTATTAATGAACAAATCTTGATTTTATGGAATAATTTGTAATTCAAATCACAATTTCAATTTAATAGCCCCTGGAAGCATAAACGCTTAATTCTGTTCAAATTTTTTACAATAGTATATACTGTACTGCACAGTACAGTACTACATTAATAAAAAACACATTTAGGAATGTTTTGCTATACTGTATTGTACTTTAATTCTTATCATAAATGTTAAAAAACAGTCCTGTATTTATGATTTTTTCCAAGTGTGCCATAGCCATAACAGTACTGTACTTTAACAGGACTTGTCTCAGCGACGAGCATTTTACCTGCGCCAGCATGGTGTGACCTCTCATTACACAGTAATTTTTATAAATTTGACTTTGGATTTTTCATAATGAGTAAATGTCTGCCAGCAAGCAAAGTACTGTACTGTAGTGCTGTGTGCTAAACTCGGGAAAGGATTTAGACGAGGCATCTCAATATTTTAGTCTCGGTCAAAACAGATGACGGTTGTCAGCCCCTCTTGTGGTGGTGGGGCTGTTGCCCTCTAGTGGCAGTTAGAGAAGTAAGCAGTTAGCCAATTGGTGGTTAGGAAAGGCATGAATGCTATTTTTTGTTTTCATTTATTTCTCAGAGAGGGTGCAGAGTTCATTATATTGTTTTTTGGTATTAGGAAAAAATTGTTGTCACTGCAGGACTCAGGTCAACTAGAGACCAGACCATAGTGTCTGCAGTAACTGAGGGAGCATTGCTTAATTGTTTTAATATTTGTTACTAAAAACAACAAAAACATGGACAAATACAATCCACTGGAAATTACTAGTCTAAATACAACAACGATCCAGATTTCATGGCGAACATCAACAAATCTAATTCTAAATTAGAATTTTAGCTGGGTGATCCAATAGGAATTCTGAAATTTGATATTATTACTTAGAAAGACGTACAAATTTTTGAGGTTACAAATGTTCGCAACTAAACAAAATTGAGAAATTGGATAATAATAATAATGATATGAGAAAATCCGTAAGACCAGTGATAAGGGTTCGAACCTAACATAGCTCCTACGGATTTTCTCATTGTTGCAGTCATGTTAGTGCAATTACTCTGTGCAATAATGATAAATTAATGCAAAAATAAAATTGATCTTAAGTAACTTCAAGAACATGTCAAAACTGATGTACGGTAATTGTTTGTAAAAAAATTAACTTCTGTATGATATTTATATGAACATGTAAAGATACTTAGACAACACTAAGAAATATAGAGAGCATATGCAATAGATTTTTGGTATGCAATCCTTAACACAGATTCAGAAGATATATTTGTAACCAATTCAATAACCTCATTAATTCTCAACAGACACGCACACACACACACACACACACACATACCAGCGTACGACTTAATGTGGACTCTTGCCAGCAAGACAAAACACACAGCAGGAACCACCAGACGCATCAGTTTCGTTGGATAGATGCACGACGTTACAAGATTTGAGACGATGGTAACTGGATTCCAAACTCCCTGGGCAACAACTGTATGGTACAGGTTGCACACAGCCATCGGGGCAACGACCTGCAGCAGCAACAGGCACGCCAAGGCTCGCACATATCGCCATAGCAACACCTGCAACATTTAGTCATTTATTAACATAAACACTTATTCTAAATATTGGTAATATATTCTTGCAAAGCCACTAATATATGCATACCATTTCTCATCATTTTAGAATAAGAACTTATATAGTACAAATATATATCTTTTCAATACTATTTTTTTTGCTAAAACTCTCTTATCACTGGTCACTCATTGGCCGTGGCCAATGAGTGACCATAGGCGATTGATAAACGGCATCTGCGACCCACGTGACATTTCGAGGTGTCACTGCGTTGCTTTATACCACCTGCCTAGTGCTCCGTAGGTGATCTGCTGATCGCTGCGAGCGGTCTCCTGCTGACCACAGTGGGCAGTCTTCTGCTAATCTCTGGTACTAACATTAAGGGCTATTCATGCCCGTGCCACCTTTTGAGTGGCTAAATCATTATCAATCAATCTATAATTGCGTACTAATGGCTTTACAAGAATCTAAACACATCTTGTTATGTACTCTCACAAAACCAATGTACCTTCTTGTTTATATATATATATATAAATAAATAAATCTAGTGCTAATATAAACAAGTGGACTGGGGTACACTAACTACCCGTCAGTCGTTCTCTCCATCACAGAAACCCCGCAACAAGGCGCTCAACACCTGCGGCGACATGCTCACCTCCTTGGAGAAGAGCTCCTCGGGCTTCATCACGCCCACCAAGCTGGCTAAAAGTGGTGTTAAGTAACGAGAGGAGCGCCAGGCCGCCCTCAACCCTCCCTGTTTGAACACACCGAACACCCGGGATGGTGCTGCCCGCCACTTCGTACACTTCGTACACGCGCTTGCAAAAAAAAAAAAAAAAAAAAAAACTGGGAAAGTTGTACTTTAATCATGTCATTAATCATGTTTATGTCATGACTGTATGGGTCATATTTCCAGCTGTTGTGAGGCAGCTGCACGATGCTCATCACATGGGCCGAGGGAGCTATATTAGGTTCTTTAAACTGTATGCGAGTCGTCTCATGTACGAAGTGACCTGCTCGACCCTTGAAGGTCCGTCGTACGCTGACCAGACAATTATTGCACTTTTATTTTATACAACAAATTACAAATTTTTATTCAGGTAAAGTACATACATACAAGGTAAGATACAAAAGTTGATGGATTTATAGATAGAGCTAGTACATACAATGCCTAAAGCCAATATTACGCAAAGCGTTTCGGGCAGTATAATATTATTTAAATAATAAATATGTTGATTTTTTGCAAACAAATATATTGGTTATGTTAATGAACATTCAAGCTCAACACGCCACAATGCAGGACTAAAAACAAGAGATGCTTTTTTACCCACAGGGTTATAAACCCGTGGAACCGCCTATCCGTCGAATCCGTAAATGCCAAAACACAGTTAAATTTTAAAATCCAGCTATTATCAGGGCAAACCGGGGTATATTTGACATGCCGCCGGCTTCCTGTCCTCGTCGAGGCCACTAATGGGTTAATGGCCCTCAGGTAGCAGGTTAGGTTGACTTTATTAGATTGTGAACCTTGAGATATTGAATGATTTCCTCTCTAAGACATGTGTAAGTACTTCATTCATAATGATGTGCTGCCCGAAATCTTAGCGAAGTATCCAAAATTTGCTTACTGTAGGTAATGCATGCACATGACTGTAAAGCTGCCGCCCAGTTGGTGGGTGTGGAGCACATGACTGTAAAGCTGCCGCCCAGTTGGGTGGGTGGGCAGCAAGACTAGTAACTGTGTGACTCACTATAGATGTAAAGTGCCTTGTATAGTACAATACAATACAATACAATACAATACAATTTTATTTAGGTAAGGTACATACATACAATAAATTTTTACAAGGATTGGTTGACTTATAGGTAGAGCTAGTACATACAATGCCTAAAGCCACTATTACGCAAAGCGTTTCGGGCATGATAAACTTAAATGACAAGCTTAATACTAATTGAGCATAATGAGTAGAATGAAAACAAGAAATGAAAACATAGATGAAAAAGCAGCACAAATACAATTATGTCGACAAACAGCGCTCTTTAAAGAAAAACAGACATTGGTTGAACAATAGAAGGGTAAGGTAGGTTACAGGGAATTTATTAGGTATAGCTTCGTTTTTAACTTAAACTGGTTGAGAGAGGTACAGTCTTTAACATGGTTGGGAAGGTCATTCCACATTCTGGGCCCCTTGATTTGTAGAGCATTTCTAGTTTGATTAAGTCGTACTCTAGGAATATCAAAACTATTTATTTCTGGTGTGGTGCTCATGGGTTCTGTTACAACCTTCTATGAAGCTTTTGAGATCAGGATTGGCATTATAGTTTAGCGTTTTATATATGTATAATACACATGAGAGAATGTGCAGTGACTTAATGTCTAACATATTCAGAGATTTGAGTAGGGGTACCGAGTGATGTCTGGGGCCAGAATTGGATATTGTCCTAATAGCAGCTTTGTGTTGAGTAATTAGAGGACGTAAGTGATTTTGGGTAGTAGAGCCCCAAGCACAAATACCATAGTTGAGATATGGATAGATAAGGGAGTAATAGAGAGTCACCAGGGCAGGGCGTGGTACATAATATCTGATCTTAGAAAGAATGCCCACAGTTTTTGAAACTTTTTTTGATATGTTTAGAATGTGTCCCTGGAAATTCAGCTTGTGGTCAATGAGAATGCCAAGGAATTTGCCATCTAATTTGTTACAAATTTGGGTATTGTTTATTTTGAGATTTATTTGATTAGAGGATTTATTGCCAAACAGAATATAGAAAGTTTTGTCAATGTTAAGGGTGAGTTTGTTGGCAGTTAGCCACAGATGGTGACTGTTGTGAGCCTCTTGTTGAATCACTTGTGTCACAAAAGATTATTTATTGATGTGTGTATTTGTGTGGGTGATTAGATATGTATGTGTATGTATATATGTATACGTATATATATATATATATATATATATATATATATATATATATATATATATATATATATATATATATATATATATATATATATATATGTCGTACCTAGTAGCCAGAACGCACTTCTCTGCCTACTATGCAAGGAGCGATTTGTCTAATAAGCCAAGTTTTCCTGAATTAATATATTTTCTATATTTTTTTTCTTATGAAATTATAAAGCTAACTATTTCATTATGTATGAAATCAATTTATTTTTATTGGAGTTAAAATTAACGTAGATATATGACCGAACCTAACCAACCCTACCTAACCTAACCTAACCTATCTCTATAGGTTAGGTTATGTTAGGTAGCCAAAAAAGTTAGGTTAGGTTAGGTTAGGTAGGTTAGGTAGTCGAAAAACAATTAATTCATGAAAACTTGGTTTATTAGGCAAATCGGGCCGTGCATAGTAGACTGAGAAGTGCGTTCTGGCTACTAGGTACGACATATATATATATATATATATATATATATATATATATATATATATATATATATATATATATATATATATATATATATATATATATATATATATATATATATATATATATATATATATATATATAATATATATATATATATATATATATATATATATATATATATATATATATATATATATATATATATATATATATATATATATATATATATATATATATATATATATATATATATATATATGTCGTACCTAATAGCCAGAACGCACTTCTCAGCCTACTATTCAAGGCCCGATTTGCCTAATAAGCCAAGTTTTCATTAATTAATGTTTTTTCGTCTACCTAACCTACCTAACCTAACCTAACCTAGCTTTTTTTGGCTACCTAACCTAACCTTACCTATAAATATAGGTTAGGTTAGGTTAGGTAGGGTTGGTTAGGTTCGGTCATATATCTATGTTAATTTTAACTCCAATAAAAAAAAATTGACCTCATACATAGAGAAAAGGGTTGCTTTATCATTTCATAAGAAAAAAATTATAGTAAATATATTAATTCAGGAAAACTTGGCTTATTAGGCAAATCGGGCCTTGAATAGTAGGCTGAGAAGTGAGTTCTGGCTACTAGGTACGACATATATATATATATATATATATATATATATATATATATATATATATATATATATATATATATATATATATATATATATATATATATATATATATATATATATATATATATATATATATATATATATATATATATATATATATATATATATATATATATATATATATATATATATATATATATATATATATATATATATATATATATATATATATATATATATATATATATATATATATATATATATATATATATATATATATATATATATATATATATATATATATATATATATATATATATATATATATATATATATATATATATATATATATATATATATATATATATATATATATATATATATATATATATATATATATATATATATATATATATATATATATATATATATATATATATATATATATATATATATATATATATATATATATATATATATATATATATATATATATATATATATATATATATATATATATATATATATATATATATATATATATATATATATATATATATATATATATATATATGTACATGTATGTATGAGGGTGTGTACATGTATTTATAACATTAATAATTTTGTAACTAGCGTCAAAATTTTTTATTTGCTTAGCTAAATGAGCTAGAGGGTTCAGTTCCTGAACCGATTATGTGCCTCTGTAATCCTTTACACCACCGCCCACGGGATGGGTATGGGGTGCATAATAAAGAAATTGAATTGTCTATTATTTTATTAACAAGCTTAGGTATACACAGCAATGTGCTACTATCCTATTCTATATGAAAGATTACAAAGTGTAGATCAAAAGCCAGCTATACATTAATCTATATATCACAACTTCTCAGGAAGTCAGTCATACATGGAATCAGGTGAGTTAGTTTTAGTTTAGTTCATTTATTATGCACCCCATACCCATGTTGTGAGCGGTAGTGGAAAGGGTTACAGAGGCACATAATGGGCTCCGGGACTGAACCCCACAATTCATTTAGCTAAGCAAGTTACAATCTTGATGAACTAGTTACAAAATTCAGTATAAGTCGTCACATCAACAATGGGTTCGAGAATGACCACAGGTGAGAATATGAGATCTATTAGATCTCTGATAGAAGACTCCGGCAAACTCCACTCTAAGCGGACAAGAATCGTTTATTATCGTTCATCGGCAAGTTGTCATGCAAACAATTCATAAGAATTATTAGATAACTTTTGCCACTACAGCTACTAAAAAGTTGATCTAAAAATGTTATACATCACTATAGCAAAATCTCATGTATATATTTAGCAAATAAAGATCAAATAGAATCGTGTTGTTGTCTATGACGTCATGACGAAAGCATGTCAACATCAATATGTCAACACAGCCACGTGGCCCAGGTCACCGCTCCTCCATACACACACTCGTGGATATTAACCATGCTTCAGGAACTCCAGACACTCTCGTGGAAGTATTTGCGAATGTATCCGTTGAAAGATATCACTTGGAAGGTGGGTAAATTGGTTCATCTCTAAGCTCAGGTTAGGGTGACATAAGGTATAATGTTTCTTCCCATGAAACAGTGGTGTACCGAGTGCCCTTAGCTAGTAAGGTCCTGGTGGAGCAAAGAAGATTTAAGAGATAAATATTGAACAATTGAATAAGTTTTCTGATGAATCGCTCCACTAAAACCACACCCCAACCTAACAGCTTTCCAATTGACCACTGATACAAGCCACATACCAAAGACAGTTTATCAGCTAATTTGAAAACCTCTCTATCTTTACCCAACCTAAGCTAGCAGAGAAACCTACGATATATAAATTTATGTACAACTTTGCCATCCACTTCATGGGTGATGCTCTCGAATACCAGGACAGGTTAAGGGTCACAGGGTAGATCTCATGGAAACTTATAAAACACTGAACAAATTAGGGGATATTTATCCACACCATTTCTTTAAAAGATCAAATATAACATACAAGGACCAACAGCTTCAAGCTCAACAAGCCACAATGCAGGATGTAAAACAGGCAGGAGATGCTTTTTCACTCATAGGGCTATAAACCCTTGGAACTGCCTACCCGCCAAAGCCATAAATGGCAAGACATTACTGTAGTTAAAAATCCAGTTGAGAAAAATTCTCACGAAAAATGAGGGTACCTTTGACAAACCGCCAGCTTTCTGTCCCCATTGAGGCCACTATATAAATGATGGCCATCAGATTACTTCACATAAATTTGTTATTCATTCATATTTTAAATGCATTACATAATGCTAGCTTGCATCTACATGGCTTTAATATGTTAAAATCCTATTTAAATTTGATCACAGGCAGAGTAAGATCTTAGAACATAAGAACAAAGATAACTGCAGAAGGCCTATTGGCCCATACGAGGCAGCTCCTCTCTCTTCCTCTTGGACCCCACTATCTTGTCTGACTGTGTAGCCTGGCCTAAGTCTCAAGTCCAAGTCTTTATTAACCTAATAAGTTTTATATCCTTAATGAGATTTACCTCGTGTAGTGTTTGGGAAAAATTGAAACGATACAGGATTAATCAAATAAGTCATTTCCAACAGATAACATGTTGCTGAGGTCAGGAAGCCCATACTTAGGCATATCTAAGTCATCCTATGCAAAGTATGGAACATCCCCCAAGATACATCCCACAACAGTTACCTAACTCCTGGGTGTCGGTTTACTCCTAATGCTATTTGTTTGACAATAGATGTGCGCTATAAAGATGCACATTCAATAAGTAAATTTATCTTTTATCTCAGATTTATCATAATGATAATGCCACAGTAAATTATAATGAATGATCCTAATTACATGAGATAATATAAGAATAAAAGCTTGGTGGTAGGCAAACAAATGAAATATTAGATTATGGTTTCTCACCGTCATACACAGGAAGCCTGTTGGGCTTATCAAACTCCAGCTAGCTAATGACTGACCTCCTGGATATGACCTATACAACAATCAAACGATTGTCAGGTGCCTATTTGCTACTAGGTGAACAGAGGTATTGGGTGCAAAGGAACATGCCCAAAAGTCTTTCTAATTTTTGTTTTCTAATCCAGGAGCAATCATGTTTGAGCAAATTAAAGGAAACACTTAACGAACTGGCTTACGACAAGCACCAGCTTGCCGATGGTAATGGTATACAGTATTCCCGATTTACACCTTACCTCCTTTAATCTCCATCCAATTTAATTAATTACCATTATTGAGGTAATACAGTATATTATTCCTAATAAATGGCAGCCAACAAATTGTTGTTAGAATAGTGACCTGTATAGTATAATAGAGAAATTAAAATACCAGTACTTAATTCCAAGATTTTTAGAATTTTGTATTACAAATATAAAGGCACTGAATACTTGCCGTGTCGTTGGAATGTTGCGGAAATTAAATTACAGTACTGTACTATGCAATTACTCTTATCAAGAGTAATAGTAAACCATCTAGAAGAATAAATTGTATTCTTTACAGATTATTTAACTACTGTATTGTTAAATATGTATAGTATTGTAGATCTTGCTAGACAGTCGGATACAAACAAGATTTGATAGCATTCAGGAGTTCTCACATTACCAACTAACATGTTCCCAGGCTTATCATTATCTTATCAAGTATATCATTATCTTGAGAAAATCCGTAGGAGCAGTGATGAGAGTTCGAACCTATGCAGTGGGTGTTCCCACGCACACGCTTCTAGCGACTAGACCACAACATGGATAAGGATTGCAACCTGAAGTTCTTCTGAACACACTGATGCAGTCACATCTTCTGAACACATTGATGCAGTCACGTTAGTGTGATTACTCTCTGTGTATATCATTATCTTGTAAAGTCCATGAACTTCATTTAGGTGTTGCTTTTGACATGCCATGTACCATATGCAACTTAGCATAACTATTATGAGGGTGAGTTGCTGTTTCCAGTTAGCAATACTGCTTTGGATTTCCTGAATAAGTTAGGTTATTATGGCTATGTTAAAGTTAGATTATGATGATTAAATTATGGGTGACTTTTCATGCACCCATCATAATTTTTGGCTAACCTAACTTTGCCTAATACAGTATATCTTTACCTTGCCTTCAATTAATAATTTAATTTAGAAAAGCGTGGATAGCTGAAAGGAGCTAGTTGACACCAGGGAAAGCCCTTACTGATACCAGTTTAATGCTCTTCTCTCATTTGATTGCTTTCCAGGGTATCCAGGCACAGCTAACGTCTCTCAAGTATGATGAATCAATGGATTTCCAGAAACGGCTTCTCACCAGTACTGTTCAACACCCAACTGCTCAAAAATACCCTGTGACTTTGGCCTACACTCGCTTATTCCTCAAAGCACTCATTCATCAGGTATAAAGTAATGCATTACATATATACATGTATATATCTTATCTATTTATTTATTTATCTATTTATCTAATTGTTGGTGTTGCTGAGGACAATGGGATTGTCAATTGATCAGTCAAGCTAACATTAATCTTGGGCTTAACCAGTAGCTGCACATGTGACCACCTGGCCACAACCTCGTCCTTGTTTAAGGGCCCTCAACAAACCATTCACAGGCTTAATGTCCCTAACAGGTATACCCATACCCATATTTGGTGATGAGTAGCTGTCTACATGTCTATTACAAAATTTAATAACATACTGTAAACATGTTTGATAATAAGCATATGCCATTTAAAATCAATGCGGGGAATGTAGTGACATACTGTATATTACAATTATTACAGATCGAGGTTAGCAACCATGAAGTGTGTGAAGAACTTTACATGACATACACAAAAATGCTCTCTCAAGATACTTCGACCCAGTGCAGTAAATACTGCTTCCGAACCTACAACCTGGAGGACAATGGTGTCATCACGCTAAAGGAAACGTGCAAACTCATTTGTGATGGCACAACAGGGCCTGTGTACTTGGGAGGTTTGTAATGTACTATTATTGTATCCGTGCTCCGTGAGCTTTAAGGTGGTGTTATTTTCATATAATCAGGATAAAGAATTCTGTTGCAGATATTTAAGATGATACAGTACTTCAGAAGATAATTTCTAATGGCAGTATTGCATCAGTATGCAATACTACACTACTTGGCAATGTTATTGTCACAACATTTTAAATTGCATGTAAATCTCGCTGGGTTTTTTAGAAGCTTTTTTATTTTTATGTTAAAACAGTCTTTGAACTAAAGTCGGTTTGTCTTTTGCAGGCTAGTCGTGTTTTAGCAGATTGGTGTCGCAAAGAATCTGCTCATTTTAAAGATAAAAATATTCTAGAGCTCGGTGCCGGTTTAGGTCTATTGGGCCTAACAGTTCTCCGTAGGTGTAAACCCTTATCGTACACCTTTACTGACATTCACCCGACTGTCCTCGAAGACTTTATCAGAAAACATACAACTTAATCTTGCTGGAAGGGGCTTTGACTCTATGCAATATGATAATGACAAAACATCCACTGTTAATGACTGGGTAAGGACAGTGGCAGTGACATGTCTGAAGATAATGTGCTGTATCATGAATTCTGTTTTCTACTATTTTGTTTCATATTAGGATTGGCCAGGTTGCGGTCCCTTTGCTGAGAGTTTGGCATATTGCACATACGGTACTTATGTTCTACTATGTAATGTATAAAATTCAGATGAATTCAATGTTTCAGGCAAATGATGTTACCATAAAATACAATGACATCGATGTGCAAATAAAAAAATTAGATTGGGCAAGTGATTCTTGTGATTGTGATGTTGATGTTATTCTTGCTGCAGGTAAATGTTCTAGTTGTTGGTACACTGTTTAAATAATGGCATTGTGAGGGCTTTGTCATCGCTTTGAAATACTGTAATGTTACATATGATAAGACTGTTCAATGGTTTTTGTTATTAAACTTGTGTATTAAACTTTCAGATGTGGTTTATGACTCGGACATAATAAGAGATTTAGTAAACATATTAAAGGATACCCTCAGCAAGAACCCTGCTTCAGCAGCTTATGTTGCCAGTACAATAAGGAACCCAGATACATATGCTTTCTTCAAAGATACATTGGGTAATGTTTCATACAGGCTTCTGTAGCTGTTTCTAATGGTATTGATTCATCTTTCTAGGAACATCTCTGGAAACTTTAACTACCGGTATTTCCACATTAGGTTGAGTACTCAAACTGTGGCACTGTAAACACCACACCACTCACCCCACCGTACACCGCAATCCACATCATAATCAAACCAATGTCCACCCCTCCTTAACCCACCAGGCATATACTTCCCCATCCCCTTCCCCTCGAGCCACCTACTGTGAGAAAAGCTGAAGGGTAAGCTAAACTTTTCCAGTATCTTACATATCTCGGATTCAAGAAATAAAAGAATGAAGGAGAGTTGAAACAAAGAGACTGTTCATGGGGGTAACCTGGAATAACCTAGAAATGCACTCCTAGACATGCACAAGAGTCACTTGTCAATGGAGAGCTGGTATATTCAGAGCCCAATTCGAGAAGTTGAACAGTTCTCACACGAAATACATTAAAGACTGTGGTAATATGCCTTACACTTGAGCACCTGAGATTGACAACCCAGCCACCTTTTTCCGGGAAAAACAAAACATTACTTACCAGCTAGGAGGAAGCCGGGATCTGATAGCCAGGAAGCAGCAGTAGAGTCATATTCCGAGAGAGCTAGATTCGCTTCGGGTATATGATCCTCATACCTTAGATGTCAAAATTTCAGATCTTGGTACACCCGAGTAAAAGGAAGGTTGGACCACAGAAAACTTTGAAGAGCTGGAGCATCATGAGGAACTTAAGCATGAAGTAGAAATGGGGAATCGCATACAAACTGTGACTAGGGTTCAGCAGGTGACCCTTTGTAGAGATTAGTGTCGATAGGCTTGATTACAATTGACCAAGATGGATAAAAGTTGAACCGAGCCAAATTCATGACTATCGCTGTGTGGTTCACAAGTGTGTGGTAATTAAGTGCTACGACTCCCTTAAAGTCATCCAAAACAAGGCCCTGCCCCCAGTTAAATAAAGTTAGTCTAGTATGACTAGTTGACCCCCCCCCCCCTTTATGGAAGAAATGAAGCTTCCGAAGTAATACTTAACTTTATTAAACCTTATAATAAGAAATGTTCAGTAATTCAGCCATCTCTTGAATCCAAGGTACAGGACAGACAGAATTTCACTAAGAAACAACAACATGGTGAAACCAACTTCTTCATATTACAATAATATTTAAGGCCCCTGGTCTTTCATTAACTCATTTTGGTATAGAGTATAAACAGTCATATATAAACTCTACAGTAACCAGAGTCCATTTAGCAGGACAGATGGGGGTTATAATAAATGACACAAACGTCACTGTGAAATAACCTAATTCATTGCCAGTTAATACAATATGAGATGCCTGGTCTTCCAGTAATGCTTAAAGCTTATCAGTACTGTATACATATAAGAGTTCTACAGTAATAATATTAATAAGGTCAACCAGCGGGCTATGATATAAATAGAACAGTATTTAGCCACTTTGCAATCATTAGCCTACGAGCCAGGATGTCCAACCACATACAGCTCCTCGCTTGCAGCCATCTTGCTGTCATTCGTTACTGGCAAGTAGTCATACTGAAGACAATATAATTTCTTAAAAGCTGCCAAAACCCCATCATACACTCACTGGCAATTTTACTATCATCCCAGCTTTTCAGTCTATCAATAATATAACATTACTTATATTCCTACAAAATAATAACTTCACTTGTATTGTCATACAGCAGGCAGCGCACTTCATTCTGTCCATTTATGGGCCACCAAACTGAAAAGTAAACATGATAATCAAACTATATACCAGAGATGAGGAAATGAGAGCTTCGGTCCATCCTGGACCATTATCAAGTCGATTGGATCACAATCAACTTGGTAATGGTCCATGACGAACCGAAATGTCGACGTCTCCTCATCATTCTGGTGTGTGGTTTGGTCATTGTATCATCAGCCATGTTATTGAGATTCATTGTCTGCAAACTCTAAATGTATATGTTCCCCCACTACTGCCTACTCCTTGCCATACATCTAGGCCTGCAAAGGTATTTATGTACTGTACTACCCTAGTACAATAATCACTTTTAATTAAATTACTTCACAAATACTTCAGTCTATTGTTTGCTACTTTACTCACATAATTAGTTTGTTATAGTTTTTACACCCATATTTTAATCTCCTTAATAATATGCATTTGGTACTTAATTTGACATTGTATACAACTGATAATTAGTTTTTTGTAAGGATCAGTGTGTAATATTAGTGTCCAATTTTACAATGAGTGAAGTGTGGTTATTAAATGAAACATTCAAGAATTTCAAAATAAGGTTGAATTTTAAATTTGTGTATCCTGTTTTTTATGCTTACAAAATTAAAAATTTCTTGCCATTTTTGCTTCTAATCTCGGCTATCTTATTATTCATATAAAATACATGTATCCAAGTATGCTTTTTCTTTCTTTACGATTGCAAGTACAGTATGTTGAAGTACAATTCTGACTGCTTAGACATCTTGGTTTATCTTTTGTTTTTTCAGCATCTGTGGGTCTTGCTGCATGTTCCGAATCTTACCACCAGTACCAAGAATCCCCGTCACAACCAAAATGTTCCATCACCATCCTCCATATATCCCTATTAGGTTAGTACTACATCTGGTATTTTATATGTTATTCTGACAACTGTCTCTTGGAGCCATCGTGGAGCCTGGATGTCAGGGGCTGGTGAAAGGTTTTCTCCACTCTTCTCATCAACTGTTTTCAGTTGTACAGTATTTTCAATTGCAGGACTGTTATAGCCTGTCCAAAAGTAATAAACATTGCAGGTTGGCTGAAGTTGATTAGTTTTGTTATGAGACGTTTTGCGTTATTACACTCCTGTGTACAGGGGTACCTCGGTTTGAGAATTTAATCCATTCCTGGAGACGGTTGATAACCCAAAAATTCGTAAACCGAAGCGATTTTTCACATAAGAAATAATGGGAAATGAATTAATCCGTTCCCGACTCCCAAAAAACTTCACTTCAAAGTAAATTTTATACCTAATTTGCTCAAATCTTCACCACAAAAGTATGTTCAAGTTATTAATTACCCTTGCTGATGACTCCTGTTTGCGTATGTAAGATGGCTGAGAAGGGGGGAGAAGGAGAGGTGTTACTGTTTGGAAGGGGAGTTCCCTTCCATTATAACATCAGGCAGTGAAGATTTCTCTGGAGTGGACTCTCTGGCACATTTTGCCTGCATACCACTAGGTCCTGGTTGTGGCTCACTGCTTGATTTTCTCACTTTTCTCACAAGGAAACGTTCCATTGAAGATTGTTTTTCCCTTCTTTGCAACACTTGACTGTAGTGAGGCATCACAATGTCATTGGAAAGATTAATGCAAAGGCCTACTACCTGTACAACTTTCTCTGGGTGATTCTTTTCAGCAAAACTTTGCAGTCCTTCCCATACTGCACATATTTTCTTAATTAATGAGGAAAGGAACTTTCTCTACTCCCTCCTCTTCCTCCTCTGATGATTTGCTGTACTGCCTAGCTAGTTCAACAACACGAGTACCATTTTCATGTTTACGAATGATCTTTTGTTTTTCCTCTATGGTCATTCTTACATGTGTTTTCTTGCCTTGAACCTTACCACTGACTTTCTTGGGACCCATGGCGAGATATATACTGGTAATAACAACTTTTATGCTCAAATAGCCAAAAATCCGAAAAGAAACTGTAAATTCTTGTGAAGAATTCAGGCGGAATAAATAGTCACTGGGCACGAGGCACTGGTAAACTGAGGTGCGATCGCCGTGCCACCATGCGCTAGGTCAGCCGTACGTGTATCAACAAACTTGTATCCCGAGGTGAAGTTTGTATCCCGATTCAAATTTTCCTAACAAATCGGGCTCGTAACCCGAAAAGTTCGTAAACAGGGGAGTTCGTAAACCGAGGTACCGCTGTAATAACGTAAAACCACACTAATGTTGAATGATAATTGGATGATTGTTTCATGAAGATGTTAGACGTGAAATAATATACTGTAAAGTATATAGTTGAAGAGACAAGATAGCTGGCCATTAAAAGAGGGAATTGACAGTGATCTTGGAGTACTATATAAAAGATTTTAATCAGTTGAATCTTGATATTATATGGGAGGTACACTTTACAGTGTATACTTAGGAAGTGGTTGAAGTATGAGGGAAAGTGCATTAGGATTGAAGTTTTTTTACCTGAATTTACCTGAGGACCACTAACACTAGTGGTCTCAATGAGGACAGGAATACAGTGGCTTGTCAAAGGTCCCCCATTTGTGCTGATGATTTTTTCTAGCCTGAGTTAAAAATTCAACAGAGTTTTGGCATTTACAGCTTCTGCAGGTAGGTGGTTCCATGGGTGTATAACCCTATTGGTGAAAAAGCATCTCGCTTTCAGTGCTACATTGTTGCTTGTTGAGCTTAAAACCATTGTTCTTTATGTTACGTCTGACCTTTAAAGAAGTTGTCTGGATCCTCCAAATTGTTCAGTATTGTGAACAATACTGAACATTGTGATTGGAGAGTTGTTTAAATTATCTATGTACAAAATATACGGTTATTGCAGATAAGGTCTTGGATTTCATAAAACACAAAAGACAAGAAACTAATTTTATTTGAGGACCACAAAAAAAGTCAAACTTACTGATGATGCTATGCCTTGGGCTAGTAATTATTATGCATATGAGGAAGTGTTTGCATATTGCTGATCAGCTTTTCCAAAATGTGTAATTGGTGATAAGTCGTAAAAAACCACAACTAATCATCCAAAAGCAAATTTTGGAAAATGCTTAAAGTAAATATGGACAGTATGGCCTACATAATAATTATTTTATATGGACAATACAGAATAAATAATTATGTTAGTAATATATACAATGATAATGCAGACAGTGTTTTGTAATAATGAGAGAAAATAATGCATTTGCACACCACATTACATGGAGCCAAATGCCCATGTTGTTCTCGGGTGTGAGATTGGTCACATTGGTGTGATGTGTTACTGAGACTTGTAAACTCAGATACACGTGTACAACATCAAACAGTCAAATTTTGCTCAGCCTTGTGCTATATCTACTTTAAACAACATTCTATTTAATTGTATCTCATCCAGCGATTTTAGCTCCCATGAAAGTGCAATTAATGTTAAATAGAGGTTTGTAAAACAAATCTCAAGAAAACTGTGTTATACTTATATTAGTTCGTAATTCGTACATGATATAAAAAAAAATTTAGGCACTTAATTTTCTTTTTATGAAGTTATTGAAATTTGTTTCCTCTATGCTTGGTTGTCTTATCATAAGGTTAATAATTCTGAACATAATTTTCTGAACTGCACTCTTGTTTTATTTTCCTTTAAGTAGCAAATGAGTAAGGCTTATTGTTAACAAATCTTTACGATACTCGGCTGATCAAAATTTCGCTGTTCTACCCTAAGGGAGAGCTATGGTCGTGTTTGCAATGACCTTAAGCCGACGTGTACTACAACCATCTGCTCATCTTTTCACCTGGTTTCTGTAGTAAAATTGTCTGATTTCTTCAGATATACAATATTTAAATTAGAAAGAAAATCCAAGCAGACAGTTCTAGTCAATACAAGCAAAGCACAGCAAATACAATCCTTGAGTAAAGCATGGTGGACTAGTAATGGTTGAATCATTACGGACCATTAATGGTTGAAGCATTATGGGCTAGTAATGGTTGAAACATTATGAACTAGTTATGACTAAAGCATTGCAGACTAGTTATGGTTAAAACATAGCAGACTAGTAATAGTTAAGGCATTATCGACTAGCTATGGTTAAATCATAGTGGACTAGTAATGGTTGAAGCATTATGGACTAGCTATGAGTAAAGCATAGTAGACTAGTAATGGGTGAGGCATTATGGACTAGCTATTAGTAAAGCATAGTGGACTAGTAATTGGTGAAGCATTATGGACTAGCTATGAGTAAAGCATAGTGGACTAGTAATGGACGAGGCATTATGGACGAGCTATGAGTAAAGCATAGTGGACTAGTAATGGGTGAAGCATAGTGAACTAGTAATGGGTGAAGCATAGTGAACTAGTAATGGGTGAAGCATCATGGACTAGCTATGAGTAAAGCATAGTGAACTAGTAATGGGTGAAGCATAGTGAACTAGTAATGGGTGAAGCATTATGGACTAGCTATGAGTAAAGCATAGTGGACTAGTAATGGGTGAAGCATTATGGAGCAGTAACGGCTTACACTGCACATCGTAAGTAGAGAAAAGGTTATGTAGGGATATTTCATACATATAAGGGAGACCATTCATTCCTAAGATCTTTTCATTAGCTAAGGAATTTTAATAATTCAATGTGACTAATACATAGCTGAATTTTAACAAACATTTTTCATTTATTAAAAAAACATTTGACTTTAGGAATGCTACAGAAATTGAATCTTATTACAGTACAGTATTACTTTATATTGAACAAATATGTCAATATAAATTTTACAAAATTTAAGTGGCTGCCACTGCATACCATGAACTATGACTACCCATTGTTGTGACCTGAAGGTGGTAAATAGTAATTTTCCTTATCTACTTGGCTAACTAATTGCACAGAATTGTGTCAGATGCAGTTATTGGTATGGATGCCATGATAGATAGTACATTAAAATGGAAATACATACTGTAGTTCAAAATATAGTATATTCCATATAATATATACACATATTATATAGATCGACTGCAAGACACAACTTCTCTTCCAGATTACATTTCTGAGGTCAGAGGCAGTAGCTTCACTCAGTCGTCCTGGGCATTTTAGGCAGAAATTATCTTTTAATATCACCTTTGAGGGGGTAAAATATATTGTGTAGTAGAAATTCAATGTACATACCGTACTACCGAGTTATAGAATTTCTGTTGATAGAAAACATTAAGGAAGATTTAATAATATTTTCAGTAAGATTTGGCTATGGTGCCTAGACTGCACCAAAGAAGTTATTACAAAATTTTATTGAAGATTCAAACAGTAGCTTTTTTTTAGTTAAATAGATTTGTTTATTACTATTAAAACATCAATGAGTTAAGTAATAAATTTAATTACATTTTGTTTTACGAAATACTGTATTATAATTACATTTAGACATGGGTTGATATGAAAATACAAAATATACTTAAACTATGTACTGTATAATAGTTTTAAAATTCCATTTTTCATATTATCAAAAACCCTATTTTATTTATTTTCCTTAAATATGGTAAGTTAAATAAATTAATCAGGAATGTATTTAGTTCTCGATAAAATGAATGGCTTCCAAGTTTCATTTAAGTGGCTAAGATATTTATTAAAACATTAATGATTATGATTGATTAACCCTTCGGCCGCACAGACATGTAGCTTTTGGGGGTTGGCTAAACCCGCACAATATTTATGCTCCATATTATTGCTCAGCATGTCTTAGAAGACCTGGCTGCAAAATGTTTATACTGTAATGATACTCTAATGCACTTGAGGATTATATCCAAACGATTGTGGTGTTCGTCTAATGCTAGCACACTCTTGGAGCTCCTTGGCAGTGTGTCTTACTTGACTATTTGGTAGAGAAGTTATGTCATGGAGTAATAATCATTGTGTTCCGCTGCATCTATATTGCACCATACCTGAAGATGTGTCACATGTTAATATTTTCTGGCCAATTAAATGGTACCCTTATTATGCTTAAAACTTTTGTTTTTAACATTTCTCTATTTAAGCAGTGACAAATTAGCAGCCAATTTTGTATTCTTCGTGCAGTTATATATGCATTATTGATCTGTGCAATATCTTGAAACAATTTGTTTCTTCGAGAGTGAATTGTATAAATGCTTAAAGTTTAAGTGCATAAAGCATAAATATTTGGAGTATTTATGTTTATTTTAACTCTTGCTATTTTAATGATAAAAATGTATACGGTACCTGTACTGTAATTAGTACAAGTGTGTGCATTTTGTGGAAAATATGTTAGTGATGTCGCATTATATATTAGTGATGCTCTCTTTGCCGTTATATATGTGCTTTGTTATACAGTGGTGCAAGTTGTTCTTTAATCTAGTTTATAGCTTAAATTGTACACTATTATAGTCTTATGTAGGATTGCATAATGCAATATTGCCAGTGTTTATGAGCATTATTGTCACAAGTCTCCATCATTATGCACATATTACTGCTATAACATCTCTTAATATAGAAAAATATAGCCATAAATAAGTATTCTCTATTGCACAAAGGTCTAGATCAGATTTTGTTCCAAATAGGAAGGCAGACTACATTTGATCATAACTTTAATAAAGTTTTTCTTTTGTTTTTAATTTGAGAACAGTTAAAAGTAGAATGCATAATTAAGAAATATTTTGAATTTCATTTTTGTTTCAAGAAAATACTGTAATGTGATTTAGATATTTGACTGTATGGACACTGGAATTTACCCTTGATGTGGTAGGTATCCATTTTGATTTTTTGGCATTATTGTCATTTGTAATATTGGTTATGGACTAGAGCATTTGATTAAAATACAATGATCTGTATTGTCTAATAAATATTGTGCTTTTATTCTTAACTTTACTCTATTACTATTGTCACTCATCATTTAATGTGATAATTTCAATCATCCCTTAAGTTAACGTTTCACTCAAGGTCACATGCATACACATTCATTCTTCATTCATATTTAATATTCTAGATTACTGCTCTACTGACTAGTTGATTAACTTCATCCAATTCTATTCTATTCTTAACCAAGCACAAATAGATAATCTTAATGATCATGGTCCTGTGGACGGAACTTTTGTCTTTTCCACTGAGATGTTTCTCATTCTCTTGATACATTGCATCACTGAACAGAATCTGAACCTTATGCAAGGAAATAATAAAAATGTTTCTTAACCTAGACTAGGCAAAGTTAGACAGACTTGTATGGTTGAATGCATTCTTATTTTTAGTGATAATTTAAAGCTCATGATCTTGTTTTCATCATAATGGCTCCTCTTACATGCAAAAGAAGGCTGGTTATATGGTCTTCTTTCAATATGTTAGGCTTTTGACCATTCCTACATGTATTAACAACTGCTGAAGTTTCAATAGCCTTATTATCAAACAAGAATATTTCATGTTCATGTACAGTACATCAAGTTAGGCTCATGACTACTGGCATTGACTAGGAAATAAAGCTTTCAGCCTCTTAACACAATTTCTCAAGTACACATGAGAAGGAAAGTGTGAGTACGAGGGCACACAACACTTCTTCATGGCTTGTAAGGGCAGATTGGTCTCGGTGATATATGAGAGGGAACGTAACACTTGGGATGTGGATTAGGTTAGCATGGAATAGAAGAGATGGCAACTGGTAAGTGTGTTAGTTAAACTTAACACATGAACCTCTTCAGGTCACAAGTACATGTACTGTACCTGAGTGCCAAGTCAGGTGTTTAAGGGTACAAGTGTTTAGCGAGTGACTGGTAGAGATAAATGGGATTTACGACTGCCAGTTCAATCTCATCTTTGTTATATATATATTTAAACTTGCTTAGCACTTTATCCTCATAGTTACCTTACCATTGCCATAATATTTTCTCAATGTATGCCAGCTTCCAAAGAAGGTAATACATAAAAATATGATTGCAAAATTCCTGGATCATTTTTTCATTCTATACCCCCATATCTACTGTATGCTATACAAGTACTACTACTCTGCTATACAAGAAGTACTTCTTGTATAGCAGAGTACTATACTATGTGATTGTACACATAATTTGATTTTATTGTCAATGTACAGTATTCATTTATCTGTCATAAAAGCATAAAATTGCTGTGCCATCAATGATATATTATGTATCATCCTGTAGATATATTATTGTTCTAGTTTCTTCAAAAGTGCATCATACAAGACATGCCAGTTCTTGGCAAAAATTGATGCCTTCATAATGAGATCTGCCATTCTTCCGTTTGGCCATGTGTTCAAAACATTTATGTTTGAAAAGATAAACTTTCAAAAATCAATCTTTTTAAAATGCTATTTGAGAAGAATGCAAACTTTCAAAATGTCACATGCAGAAGAAGGCATGCTTTGAAACAAAAATACACATTCAGAAAGCATGTCTCTCAGAAGCAGACAGACTCGCAAGCACACATTCCAGGAACCGAGGGACGGAGAGTAGGGTTCTCTTGTCGGACCTGGACGGATATAGACTGGACGGAGTGCAGGGTCTGGGCGCCTCACAGCATGGGACGGCAAGTTGGACAGTTAAAACTAGAATGCTAATTTTACAAGAAGATACATTGACTATATAACACCTATGGCCTTAGAAGTACAAGTATTAGTATACAGTATATTATAGTATGATTTAATTTTCAAAGGATAAAATAATATATGGTAAGTGACTAGAATAAGTATAGGGAAACTGCCATAGCAAACACGACTACAGTACTATGTACATTGACAAGTATGGAGGGAAAGACACGTACAAAACTAGTTTTAAGTACGTATTTAAATTACTTTTGAGGGATTCTTTTTACAAATTACCCTATAGGAAATGTGTACAAGAGACATTTTGTTTAGTGTCACATTTTAAGAGAATTTTTCCTTACACTTCCTATCAACAATCTTAGCAACTGTTATAGCTTGTGTGGGATGAAAACAATTCAGTTTGAAGATACCACAAGTGCTAAAGTTACTGTACTTTCTTTGTGCATTGTACGAGCAACATTATTCAAGCTCAAGAGAAATCTCAAAGTTCTCCTCTATGATCAGGCTATGGCACAGCGAATTCAGGACTTCCCGAGAGCAGCCGAGGTTAAATAATGCCTCTCTGGTTCTCACTCGGCACACTTAACACAAGGAGATTAAAATAACTAGCATACATTGCTAGTTGTATGAGAGATCGTTGCCTCCTCTTTCTTAGGCCACTCCCAGTTTTACCACAATAAGGAAATAAGGTTATGACTAGACTTGGTTGGACTAGTTCTGATTTTAGGATTCCTGGTGAGTAAAATGGTGCAAGTAAAAGAATTGCTGGTAAACACCTTTTTGCAAAATGAAAAATAATAATTTACCAGACTTCTTGTGAGCTTCACTAGTAAAACACTATAACTCCAAAGTCTTTCCTGCTTTCAAATTCAGGAATTTATATTTTCCTCACTTTATGAAAGCAATTAAAATATTTTATCTAGTAATCACTCTGTTAGGTACAGTTATCTTAAACATTTTACATCGTTTTTGTTTTGTTGAATCTTCAACAAAAGTAAACCTTATTTTTTGTTTTACAGAACGTCCAAATCTATAAGGTTATCAAAGTCAAGATTGGCATCAAGTAAGGACAACGTCTTGGCTTCATCCCATCCAGAATCAGGGCCCCAGCAAGCATGAGCGTCTTGTACCAACACGGGTGCTGTAGATGGCTCCAAGGGCGTAAGCTGAGTCAAACTACTGCAAAATGTGTTAATGGATGGAAGCTCCCCGTACCCTCCTTTATTCCAATTTACACCATTGTTGATGTTGAGGGAAGAAGTGAGAGAATCGGCATCATCATTAGAAGCTTCAGAATACTCGGGACTAGTAAAGAGATCCTCCTCCACCCCTAGAGATGCTGGACTAAGTTCTAAGGATGGTAACGTTGGAGGTGTGTTGGTTGAGGTGGTAATGGTGACAATCTGTTGGTGCTGAGAAGTCGCATGGTCACTTGTATGGAGATGATGGTGATGGAGATTCTGGTGATGGTGATGCAGGTGGGGATGTTGTGCAGAGGTGGTGGTAGTAATTGTGGCAGGGTATGTGGATGGGTCACCAGTCTGACTGAGGTCGGTTACTAATTCTTGGGCCCGACATGGCCAGGAATCATCATGGACTTCCTCCCCAAGCAATGTTGACCAAACCAAGTCATCTCTTAGATTATTGCTAGCTTCCCTTAATTCCTCATCCACTTCAATGCCTGAAAAATATGAAAATGGTTTAATTTAGTCTTATTCTTGTAATAAATAATTTATTGTCTTGTATGTCACAGAATTTTACTTTTTACTTCCATATGAATAAATTAAAATAAATTGACTATGAAAAACATTTACAGTATTTGACTCCCTATTGAATAATGATAAAGTATGCTGTAAGTTTAAGTTAAGATTTTGCACTAGACAAAATGTGCTCCCTTTCCCCACCGTTTTCCAATTTATGCCAAAATATTATAGTTGCACAATAATCTCCCAATCTTCACACTCGCCACTTGCATATCAAACATGTTATCTCTTCGACCATGCTTGTAACCTAAATTGGTTAGCATATAATGGAAAGCATCCATTACATGCAGTTAAATTTAATTTTTTATTTTTATTTTTAAATATTCTTACCATGTACAGTACCTTTATTATTTATAAACTAAGAAATATTGAACTAATGAAGTACAGTATTTGTGTTAGTTTATGTGCCAAGTTACTTTCAGATTTCACTAATCTAATCTCCAAGATATATCCTGTAGGGCCTTTCATCTTGAAAAAGTGTTGTTGTGGAAGGGTCAGTATAGCAAACATCAGACACAAATGTAGCAACATCTCAAACAAAGAAGGTTAAAATAAAGTATGGTTTCATGGTAGGGTCAAAATAAAGTATGGTTTCATGGTAGGGTCAAAATAAAGTATGATTTCATGGTAGGGTCAAAATAAAGTATGGTTTCATGGTGGGGTCAAAATAAACAAAGATCTTGCATGTAGAACAAAGTTTAGGAAGCACTCTTGATTTTTTTTTGTCATGTTGGTCATTATTGATGTGCAATTGAAAACTATATTTACTCTAATGTATATTCATTATATGTTTGGTACATTCAAGATTCCTAAACTACTGTACTCGCTTTTATTCGGTGAATCTTCCTCTGTATTTAGATGATTTTTGATTCATACATACACCTCTTTAATCAATGTTGGGGGGGAAGATCACTATTTTTAGAATGGTACTTTCTTCCTGCGAGCAGAAATAGCAACAGGAGCCTGATGTATCGATAATGGCACTACGGCTTCAGTGCCATAAGCTCGTTTGTGTAATAAGGAAACCACTCAAAGTGACATGCCATTACTCATTGCTTTTGAATGGACTACCGATTGTTTTCTTTGACATTTTTGATCTTTGAACTTTTAAGAACTCTAGATCTATTACTTTACCTCGGAATAAATCACATTTTTTTGTTATCAACTTTTCCCAAGGTAACACTTGCACAATGCGGAAAATGTTTAACTTTGCATTAAGCTATTTTATTTACGAGATAAACTGAATACTTTTAGAGCATGTGTAACTAGATATCTCAAACACTCGATGTGGTGATCAAACTCGCTTCTCACTTCAAAAATATTTGTAATAAAATTCCCACTTCATCTCGTAGTTGGAGAGTTGCAAACTTTTAGCATGGCGGTGTGTCCATACCAGTCTCCTCCAGTGGCCTCTTCCTTCCTGCTCCCAGTAATAACTAATATTTGTCATGATGCTCTCTGTTTCTTGTAATGGTTATTATTTACTACAGAACCTATTGTTTACTGAAGCGTTTTAATTTTTAAATAATTGTCAACTAATAATTCACAACTAGGCAGTTTATTGTAAACTATTTGACAAAACCTCCATTTCTCTTTATGAAAGTTTCTTATATTTGTCGAGTATATCCTTGTACAGGTAGATGAAAAACTTAATCTGAAATGTTAATTTTGCTACAATAGACAAGCAAAAAAACGGATGTCCAAAGAACTGACCATCTTGGGTGAGGATGTGTGGCCGAGGAGGAGGTTTGTTGGTGGGGGGCGGCATGAAGGCTGCCTGCGCCGGCTGCACCACCACCTTGATGCCCAGTGGGTGGGTTACCACCTGCTGGTGGGCAGGCGGCCTTCTGCTCTTTTTGGACTTAGACGGTGGGGGAAGTGTTGGTCGAGCTGGACGGCGCTTCTTAAACACTCCATCGACGAGAGACTCGGCATACTCGGGGTCCAGCCTCCAGAACCCGCCTTTACCTGGCTCGTCTTTACTCCGAGGCACCTTCAGGAAGCACTTGTTGAGAGAGAGGTTGTGACGGATGGAGTTCTGGGGTGAGGAGGAGCAGGAGTCAACTGAGTACATGTGAACACATGTAAATATTATAATAACTACAATAATAATAATAATGGAGAAACTACAATGCCGTAGTGCTTGAATGAAGGCGAGGGACAGACCTAATACTGTACACGTATAAATGTATTAAAAATCAAATTGTCAGATGTAACCTACAGCCTTTCTCAATGTACTGTATAGAACCTATATCCAATTTTTTTGATGTAAGTTACAACCGAAAATTAGTTTTTTAATAAATTTATGCATATATATTGGGTCTTTACTTCACTTTCAATAATAACAACTAAGGTATCATTTGAGAAAGTATGCAGTCTCCTAAATCGTAATAAAACAATACCATAATAACAAGCAGCAACTTAATTAATAACTTAATAAATGAGCTTGAAACCATTTCTCCTTAACAAGTAACAGTGTAGGACTGAAAACAGGAGATGCTTAACATCTGAATTAAGTTCTTCACCCATAGGGTTATTAACCCATGGAACTGCCTACTCGCTGAAGCCATAGGTACTGTACGAAAAAAAAAGTTAAATTTTTAAAATCCAAATGGAAAAAAATCATCAGGGTGGGGTGGGGGGGGCCATTGACAAGATGCCGCTTCCTGTCCCTCGTCTCCACTAGTGCGTTAGTGGCCTTCAGATAAACCCGTTATTACCTAAACCCGTTATCTTTTTTCTTGTGTTTTTCCGACCTCGTTTTTTTCTCTGCTTTCCTTTCGTGGTCAAGAGTGGCGATGCCCTCGTGATAACTATAGTGTGTGGGGTAACATTATGCAGGTATCATGTAGAAAGGTACTTGAGGTTATCAGAATGGTGATATTACCAGAAAAATCACGTAAATGCAGGCGATGAGTCACAATAACGTGGCTAAAGTATGATGACCAGACCACACACTAGAAGGTAAAGGGACGACGACGTTTCGGTCCGTCCTGGACCATTCTCAAGTCGATTCTTGAGAATCGACCATTCGATTCGACTTGAGAATGGTCCAGGACGGACCGAAACGTCGTCGTCCCTTCACCTTCTAGTGTGTGGTCTGGTCAACACGTAAATGCAGTTTTGGCAAATTTCTGAATAGCTTTTAAATACGTAAGATAGTGAAATATCAGCTATAAACTGGAGTAGGCAGATGTGGTGTGGCGCTCACATAGTGAACTGTAGCATACAGCTGTAGTGCAATACCCGCACAATTACACTTTGGTAATTACACTGCAGTGCGGTACCCGCATACAAGCTAGTGTACAGCTGCAATGTGTGACCCGCACACAAAGAAATATAGAAATAAAGTTTAAAAATCACAAAGAAATGCAACGGAATAAATGTTAACTATAGTTTGGGGTTACGAGGAAATATTACTCTTTGGACAAGCTCAAATTGGACGACGGATGAGCAGGAGTGGATAAGATATAATCATCCCGTCCTCACAGCGTGGGGGGGGGCCATCAGACCAACTCCCTGTTGATGAATGAACGATACTTTACACACGACTCACGACTGCCTAACTGCTGACGCTGTCCGAAACGCTTTGCGAAAAAAAGTGGCTTCATTAGTTGGCCAGTACCCGTGGTGTAGTGGTTAAGACGCTCGCCTGGCGCTTTGTCCTGGGTTCGTATCCTAGCCAGGGAGGATTTACTGGGTGCAAATCCTTAACTGTAGCCTCTGTTTAATTCAACAGTAAAATGGGTACTTGGTTGTAAAAACGATTCTTCGCGGGGTCGTATTCCAGGGAACATAGGGTTAAGGACTTGCCCAAAACGCTACCCATACTAGTGGCTCTACAAGAATGTATGAACTCTTGTATATATAAATAATAAAAAAAAGTATGTGTAACTCCTGTCCTTACAATTGTACAGTACTCTCATGTTCTTTGTGCACATTCTTTTGAATAAACATTATCATTGTCGTTCGAACACTGTTTCGATCACTTCCAATATTTGAATCGCACGTTTAAAAATTGCTTTATACCCAGGTACTGGAAATACAAGTAATTACCAACAGAACCAAAACACCTAACCTAACCTCTCTTAGGCCTAAGCTATAAACAAAATTCTAATTACGATAATATAAATTTATATTCGAGAAATATATAATTTTTGATTGATGTTAAAATTCACGGGATGATTATACTGAAGGAAGTGAACGAAGCCCGTCTCGAACCACTTTAAAACAGTCAGTTTGACAAATGTAAAATAGTGGAGACAATCACTGACTTATATAGTCCATATTTTGTACATACACATTGTGAACTAGACAGGTCATTGTTTTGATGATAGACTGTTATAATAAACAGGCTGTTTGACAGGGAAGGAATCATTACGAGGCGTCACAAAGGGAAACCGAGCTCCCGAATGAGTAAATCAAACAACAAATATGTTGACCAGACCACACACTAGAAGGTGAAGGGACGACGACGTTTCGGTCCGTCCTGGACCATTCTCAACTCGATTGAGAACTAGTCCAGGACGGACCGAAACGTCGTCGTCCCTTCATCTTCTAGTGTGTGGTCTGGTCAACTTACTTTAGCCATGTTATTGTGTCTCATCGTCTGCAAACAACAAATATCATCAATAGCCAGCCCGTCCTCTATACAAAGACTCAAAGTTTATTACATACACCCGCCAAACCCCCAGCTGTTTATGAATGAAAAACGGTTTACACACGACTCACAACTGATGACGTCCGAACACTTCCGGAACAAGTGCTTCACTGACGAATTATGTTCGAACCACAACGCTGTAAATGCTTCACCCACGTTACTACAAATACAAATAATCGCCAACAGAACCTAAAGACTTAACTTAGCCAATGCCTAAATATGCACAATATGCTAATATATAATAATATTAATTTATATTTGAGAAAAATTCTGTTTTGGATGAAAAGAATGTTAAAATTGGTGATGAATGCGTCTTTGGGGTCGACCGCTGGATAAAATGGACTTCATCTGAGGACGGGTTGCAATAGGAGAGTATAGTGAGGTAGTGGAGTGCACGACAAACTCCACTTGTTTGGTGGAGGTGTCGAACGGAATTATTAATAGCTGAAGGGCGGGACGCAACACCTGGATTTCAATCGCTCACAAACAGGTGAGTGAACGCTGAGACAAGCAGTCTGACACATAACCTGGCTAAAGGGAAAAAGTAGTTTGGCATCATTACAGTTTAAAAGGTCGACTGTTAAAAGGTTGGCGGCGTCGAAGAACTAAGAACTCAATGCTCTAAATTCTGGTGAAGAAGTTATGTAGGCGCACACAGTCATCACTACAGAGTACTGTACAAGCGCCTGCCCTTCCAGCCACCTTCCCCCCCCCACCTCGCCTGACATTTAGTATAGCGGCAGAATTGCCAATCAGCACTGGATGGATCCCGCCCCCACCCCCCCCACCCCCTTCGTGCACCTGGTGAGGGGGGAGGGGGTTCTTGTGTTTGTTTATATTTGCTCATCCTGTGGAGTTATGTCCAGTGGAAAGATGTAGGAGGCGACGTCTGTTATTTTAGATTCAACTACTTGGAACAAAAGTTCCAAAGTAGCACGGGCTATGGTGATCCCGTAGTGGACTTACCTGGCACAGGAGCGAGGCTGTAACTCTGGGCGGCATCTGTCTCGTTGAGTACATATGTGTGTGTGTGAGATGTGTGTCTCTGGTGGATTCGTGTCCCCAGCGACCCGTCCAGACGTTCCTCCGACACCTATCACTCATTCTTAGACGCTGCCTAGCTCTTGTTACTCCTTATCTTTAGTTAATTCTCCATCACACTCCCCCCCCCCCGTCCTCTCCCTCCCCCCATCACATGTCCCCCACCCCCTCAACCCTCCCTCACACTCCCCCCACCACCCCTCACACTTCAGTACTGACACTCATCAACAAAGTAGCCATCACTGTGAGTGTCCATCAGTAAGCCTCGCCCCTCATCTGTCTTTACCCGCTCTTCCCTCATTAATATTAAGCCTCCCGCGTCACGCCTCACACTCCTCCATTATTAATTATCCTCATCTCTGGTCTCTCTCCCTCCCGTCTCCTCTGGTCACTCATTGTTACTCGCTCTTCCACTCAGTCGTCCAGAGTACTGACTCTTGTTAGCTGCTGGCTCCGTTTAGCACCTACTGAGGTCTGCTGCCTGCGTCTGGCCAGAGGGGGTCTGCTGCCTGCGTCTGGCCAGAGGGGGTCTGCTGCCTGAGTATACCTTTCAGTGACTACGGTGACTCCTCACCGTCACTCGGTTCACTACTCAGCCTAGTTGTGCTTGCGGGGGTCGAGCTCCGGCTCTTTGGTCCCGCCTCTCTCAACTGTCAATCACCTCGGTTCACTCTACGTCTCTATTCTTATTTTTTAAGTTATGTTCCCCTAATCCATCCTCCTCCTGCCTGCATTGTGTCCTCGCTCCCTCCTTGACCCCCCTCGGCCCCCCCCGCCATTCCTCGCCAACAACCGACCCCATCTTGTGCATGACTCCCGACCCGGTTATAAGGACCACCACCTTTGGGTTGAAATGCCGTGAACCCCCAACAAACAAACTCGGGGTCCTGTACTCTCCCACGCCTCGTCTGGCCTCCTCTCCCCCCCCCCACACCTCCCTCGCCACGCACACCTAATTATTCACCGCTGTAACCATCCAGGTGCACCAAACAAGCAGTTCCTTGGTATTGATTGGCTGTGGGAGTAGGTGGGCCATTTGGGGGGGGTTGCCAGGCAGTGCCACACTACTCATTTCTTGGGATACGGGGACGAGGTGAAGGGGGGGGGGGCGGGGCTCCCTCTCTCTCCTTTCGTTTTCTCAAGTTGATTTTTATTTTCAACTGTGCACCAAGCTGATGAGCGTCGACTGTGTGTCACCGTACTGGCTACCGTGACACCATTATGGTCTGATGCCAATGAACTATATGGCGGCAATTACCACAAACTACTGTGGTTTGTCCGTCATTATTATTTTATCAGAAACTAAACTACTTTATGCAGGAACTCCTCCCCCTCCACCCAAAAAAAAAAACTCGTTGCAATAGGGTGTTTTGGGTCACACGAGGCCCTATAGACACCCATTATTTT
The DNA here is from genome assembly GCF_040958095.1 of Procambarus clarkii. Lineage (NCBI taxonomy): Eukaryota > Metazoa > Arthropoda > Malacostraca > Decapoda > Cambaridae > Procambarus > Procambarus clarkii. The sequence continues at coordinate 3,601,091 of NC_091177.1, forward strand.
GACTGGTGCATCTAATCTAGTCTCAACCCGTTATCTCTGTTTGTCGTCTGATCTGAATTCCTTGTCAAGTGTTTCTTGTTAATGAATGTTTTACACACAGGCGGGTAGAGGAGCAGACGGCTTGTGACCGGGCCCAGGCCCTCCCCTTTCCCTTCCCTTCCCTTCATTTTATCCAGGTGGTCATTTTACTTGGAGGTTTGCTATTAGCCAGGTGGTCTTTCTACCAAGACAGTCGCTTTAACTTCTCAGTGGGAAGTTGTGTTATTGACGAGTTCTGTTTAATCCAAACAGTCTAAGTAGAGCTTGTTATATTCAAGTGGTCTTTCGATAAACATATATTCGTTCTGTTGAGGGAGCCAGTTGTTCGACCCTTGCAAATTGTCAGCAAAGCGTCTACCATTCAACATTGAGATTAGAGTCTGCACGGGCGAGATAGAGAGAGAGAGAGAGAGAGAGAGAGAGGGGGGGGGGGGGGAGGGGGAGGGGGGAGGGGGGAGGAGGATATACAAACCGCCACATAAAATCCTATTCACTAAGACAACAGCATCGCAAGCATAGCTCAGACTAAAGGCCGGAATCCACGCACTGTGAGATCCAACTCTTCCTGTGCTCCAAGTCTGTAGATCCACTTTATAAAATACGGACAAAAAATTGAACAAAATTCAATCCTCTTTCATCCAGCGCTTCATTTCGTCTAATCCTAAAAAAAAAAAAAAATAATCCATTTTGTGCGCGTCCACATACAACAGCTCCCTTCTTGGGAAACGTAATCCTTTTTTGCCGACCTCTTATTACTGGAGGAGAGGTACGCTTTCATCTTGTTTATGAACGTATACATACATATACATCTTGCCGAGTTTAGAACTGGATTTCCAATTGAAGCGTTTTGTGTGGTAGCGCTTGGGAGAGATCAAGTGAGGAGGAGGAGGAGGGATGAGTATGTAGGTGTTGTGTTGCCTATTTGTGTTGACGGGGGAATGATTTGCAGTCTTTGGGCTCCGCCTCTTGGCGATTAACTGACTGAGAAGATGCGTAGTGTCTCGATTGTTTAGTGCAGTGCCCTTGTTACTGTAGACTGAAGGAGCTTGTCCAGGCACAGCTTCAGCTGGCCTCGTCACTTGCCGCAAGTATCAAGTATCATTAATCATATCTTTCAACCCACATATCTGAAAATAAAGAAAGTGGCGATGTTTGGGTCCGTCCATTACCCAACTTGCGCTTCCAACACTACAACACTGCGTTGTGCCTTCCCTTCACAGCTGAACTAATAAATCTCACTTAATACACTTCGTTCTCTTGATATAACATTAGACTTTCGACAAACCAACACACTTCGTAGCACTCTGGTCCAACGCTGCTCATCCTGCGTCCAACGCTGCTCGTGTTGATTCTGTTTTATGCTCTTATCCTCGCCAAGACTTTAGGGAACTGGCCGTACTCTTAATGACTGACTAAAAGAACACAAAAGAAGTGTTATGGACAAGCACAAACAATGTTCTCTCTCTCTCTTGTCATCTTAGGGGGGCCAAGCGTCCTGTAATTGGTCTTCTAAAATAATCTTTTCCGCCTCTACCGTCCATAGACGCCGTCTTGTCGAATCTGCTCTCATTCTCAACAGGAGCCCCCCCAGTACAGGCTTTGTTGCTCTTGGATCTTACCTTTCCCGCCACATAGTTAAATGTCACACGTGATCTGACGTAACTTTAGCCTCTCTCCGCTCTTTTCTTTCTATTCTGGTGTTCTGTTTTTGTTTTGTTTCTATTTCGCCTATTTGATTTTGCCATTAGACCGTTGGCAGTTTTCGTTTTGGCTTATTAGCTCCCATGGTATACTTCTAACCTTTCATCTCGCATCCTTACCTTATATATTGACCTTCAGCGCTCTAAGTAAGTTTTAATCACACGCCGCTCCTGTGCCAGGTAAGTCCACTACGGGCTCACCATAGCCCGTGCTACTTGGAACTTTTTATTCCAAGTAGCGAATCTTAAACAACAATCATCTCTACACGACGTGACAATGGTCCAGGGAGGCCCGATACGTCGACTCTTCCTTTATTTTCAGACGTGTGGGGTTGGTTGTGTAATGTTCAGCCCCGTTGTTGTGACTCTGCAGTCAGGTCCCCTCTCTCGGCCCGTGTTCATTCCTCGGGGAGTTTTGTTCAGTGTTTACCCTGCTCTCAACTCTCAAGTTTATAGAGCATTTCATGTGGTAAACTGGGAAAAAGAGTTTACGTTGTGTTTAAGCCAATAAAACCTACCTGCAGCCACAAGTATATGAACTTGGAGAATGGACACACGAGGGGGAATCCAAGTAGTAATTACGCTCACAGAAACAAAACTGTCTGGTAGTGACAACAAAGGTAGTTTATAGCATCAAATGAGGAAACTGTAAGAGGCGACGTGGCACTTATCAGTTATGAACATAAGACAAACCATACTGCAGAAGGTCTGTTTAGCTCATACCAGGCAGCTCCTATTAACACCCACCCAAACTGATTCATATACATGCCTAGCCTGCGCTTGAAACAATCCAGCGAGCCCACGACTACCGATACCTGGTAATCTGTTCCATAAATCTACAAGACTATTACCAAACCCAGTATTTACAGAAGTCTGTCCTAAATCTAGACGTATCGAATTCATATCTATTGTTCCGTTTTCTATTTTGTGTTGATAAATTTAAAACATTATTTATATCCCTTTAGTTATACTTTTTATCCATTTATATACTTGGGTAAGTCTTGAGGGTGTCAGCAGCTCGTGCTGGCCCACCATCTAGCTACCCAGCTCTGACGAAACACAAGCTTTAGCACAATAAACATGGCGTGTTCAATACACAAAGAAATCACAATAGCGTGATGAATCGAATGAACAAATCCGTCGGATTAAGGCAGCGTCTGGGATTCTCTCGGACGTAGGTTCGAATCCTCGTCACGGCCCTTGTGGATTTGTTCAAGGATTCGAACTTTGATGAGTTGATGTTGAAGAGCTGTGTGGCGAGGTTGTCCTCCTCCTTTAGGGAGGAGTGTGACGTCCTCACACTGTCTAGAACTTGCTTTTCTTGCTGACATTATTGGAATCTAATAAAGCGAGTCTACAGCCGCCAGAGCAAGGTGCTGCTGATCTTGACGAATTGGAACTCTGGGATCCTGGCAGTCGATGGCAGTAACTTGGTGCAACTTAAGTGCATGATTGCCACGCTCACAACACCCCCTCCCCCCTTCATCGTCGTTTAATCATTGTACGTGTATAAATATGCTACATGACTACGCACACATAGTCATACACGCACACATACATAGTCATACACGCACACAAGAGCAAACGTACCACAATTACCAGCAGAAAAGTCCTCCCCACCGACGTGACGCTCATTCCTATCCCGTAAAAATGTTTCAATATGAGCATTCCTTTGAAGCTCCGACCTGGCATATTGGCAACACTGGGGAGGGTAATGACACCCCCCTTTTGGTACTACTGCTGTGGGTTGTGGCTTCTCGCATTGGTAAGGCCACGGGGGGCGGCGGCCCCTCTTGGTAAGGCCACGGGGGGCGGCGGCACCTCTTGGTAAGGCCACGGGGGACGGCGGCACCTCTTGGTAAGGCCACGGGGGGCGGCGGCACCTCTTGGTAAGGCCACGAGGGGCGGCGGCACCTCTTGGTAAGGCCACGGGGGGCGGCGGCACCTCTTGGTAAGGCCACGGGGGGTGGCGGCACCTCTTGGTAAGGCCACGGGGGGCGGCGGCACCTCTTGGTAAGGCCACGGGGGGCGGCGGCACCTCTTGGTAAGGCCACGGGGGGCGGCGGCACCTCTTGGTAAGGCCACGGGGGGCGGCGGCACCTCTTGGTAAGGCCACGGGGGGCGGCGGCACCTCTTGGTAAGACCACGGGGGGCGGCGGCACCTCTTGGTAAGTTGACGAACTCGTCCTGGAAGTCGACTGTCCATTGGACGAGTCTTGCCAGAGGTCAGGTTTGAAAATACAAGTATTCGCCAACAGACACAAAACGACTAACTAAACCTACTTTAGTTTTAACTACACACAAAGCAATAAAATATATATATTGATAAATTAGTTTAAGGTTAACAATGGAAAACGTTCACTTGAGTGATGAACAAACTACACACCAGGAAATGAAGACAACGTTTCGGTCCGTCCTGGACAATTGTCAGGTTGTGTGATAATGGTCCACGACGGACCGAAACGTCGTCGTTTCTTTATTTTCTGATGCGGGATTTTAGCCATCATATCTTCAGCCTCGTTAATGTAACTCGTCTTCATTTGTGTCCTGTCTGGGAGGGTCGCAGCGTGAGTGAGCCGAGCCTGAGGACGGCCCAGCTGTTCAAGAATCGTTGAACAGGTGAGCTGCCAAAGGAGGCGAGTACCCTGATCAAGAACTTAAAACTGAACGGTGGGTGACTTAAAATAGGCGAGTGCAGGCAGGTGGTATAACTAGAACAAGGTGTTGGCGTAGCAACCTTACCTGCCAAGAGGGGTCGGCCGTCTTGTAATAAGCAAAGTTCTCCTTAATCCACTTGTAAATGGCCGAGAGGGTCATCTTGTTCTGGTTCTCCTTCATGGCCATACCGATGAGCGCCGCGTAGCTGTAGGGCGGCTTCACGCTACCGTCCTGAGAGTAGTCTATTCTGTCTAACTTCTCCTGCACCTCCGCCTTCCTTTTCCTGTCTGTTGGGGGCGTGTGTGAGGTTTGCGTGGGCGGCAGAGGGTTGTGGGGCTGTGGGGAGGCCGGGGGCGTGGGCGGCGTGGCCAGGTGGGGCACCATGCCGCCCATGTCTAGAGAATGTAGCCAGGTGAGTGAGGTCAAGTCGTCACCGCCGCCCATGCTGGTGTCGCTACTGAAGGCGCTATAGCCACTGAAACCCATCACACTGCCGCTGTTGTCGTGTCCTGCACCGTCAGACTGGTGGACGTCGCCGCCGCTCGTGGGCATGGGGTAGCATGGGTGGCGCGTTGTGTTGGTGTATTGAGTGTGATAGTGGGCGGGCTTGTTCATTCCCACCATACAGGTAGGGGCGTTGCTGCCGCCTGAGGTGAAGGGCTTGTGGTGGAGAGCGTTGGAGCTGACTTTGGTGGCGTACTGATGAGGGTAGAGTGGTGGCCCCTGCATCCTGGCGGCGGACTCCCGCCCTCGCAACACCACCTGCAAGCTCTCCCGCCCTCCGGTCTCCGACATAAAGTCCACGCGCCTTTACTTTCCTCCGAGGTTGTGGCAACGAGACATCGGAGACTTGGGGTCGCTCTATGCTTCACCCGGTCTCCAGGCACCCGAGGGAGAACGTCTCCAGCAAGTCCAACATATATGACCGAGCAACAGCGAGGATATGGCGACGGTGGACAAGCATATGTCGTGGAGTCGTTACGACGACTCGAGATACACTTCTTGATCGAAGACAATCTAACCAATGTTATTGTCTCGGTTGCACTTTCGGTGAATGTCTGTTGTTTTCCAATTGGTGGCGGGTGTGTCGACCAGTTGGTGGCGGGTTTGTCGACCAGTAGGTGGCGGGTGTGTGTCGACCAGTAGGTGGCGGGTGTGTGTCGACCAGTAGGTGGCGGGTGTGTCGATCAGTAGGTGGCGGGTTTGTCGACCAGTAGGTGGCGGGTGTGTCGATCAGTAGGTGTCGGGTTTGTCGACCAGTAAGTGGCGGGTTTGTCGACCAGTTGGTGGTGGGTGTGTCGACCAGTTGGTGGCGGGTGTGTCGACCAGTAGGTGGCGGGTTTGTCGACCAGTTGGTGGCGGGTGTGTCGACCAGTAGGTGGCGGGTGTGTCGACCAGTAGGTGGCGGGTGTATCGAAGTCTTAAAGACAGTCACACTTCCTTTATTACCTCTCCTTCATATTACATATATACTGACGTTTTCCACTGCTTCAGGGCTTCAAGAGCTGACACCACTCTGCTGATAAATCGTGATCAGCGTAGACTGGACGAATGCACATGACGAACCGATCTTCCACACTTCCCTCAGTTCACATCAACAGTAATTTATGCTCTTTCTCGTCGTCTTCCAAAATCCATCGGTAGAATTTGCATGACAGACTCTTCTAGTGGACCCAGAATTCAATCACCAACTCTAAATGCCGTCGTGGACCCACCTTTTACTCCCTGAGCTGAGGAGCGGTTTCTTGTCGCCGTCTGGCGGGCTCACTCTCCCACTATTTCCTTAAATCGCTAAATTTCCTTAAACATCAGCATCTTCACGAAACCTGTTGCTGAGTCTATTATCCGCGAAGCAGATTCTTCGGTTCTTCTCATAACATCCTGGTGGTTCTTCTGGGAGTTTTTTTTTCCTCTTGGGAAGTTCTCTTCATTGGGGGGGTTCTCCTGGGAGTTTTTCTCCACCTTCCGTCCCAACTCTGCTGTTGATTCTGTAATGTTTTGTCTCTTGTGGTCCTGCTGCGTCTCATCGGGGCATCCGGCCACGATCTCAATCAAGTGTCATTCCGGGCTGCTTCCCTCTCCGCCTCTCCGGCTTCTCTGTCAACACAAGAATAGGATACATTATTATTTGTCAACATTCATTTTGAAGGGGAGACCCCGCACATGCATATTCATCATCGACACATGATAGTCACATTCAACGTCGACACGATCAATTAATAGATTCGACGTCTTGTCATGACTGGTGCATCAAACACTCTATAGTAACTTTATAAACTGATATCAGAATAGTAACACAAATAATATTATATACGATATTTACTCAATAATGATAATAATACTAATAATACAATTTGCATAAAAGAATAGATTAGAAAGGTGTTTTTACACCTCCCAGAGAGTCTCTGGAGAGGGGAAGGGTGGCGGTAAAAAAACAGGTGGCAGATAATCCGGATTCATTGGCAGAACTCCCCTTCATTCGTTGTTTATATTCCCGCTTGTCAACAAAGAGGAAGGCGAGGGGCTGAGTAAATCGCATCCCACGAGTCGGTGGGCGTGCCCGGGTGAGGGCGTGGGTGGGGGGGGGGGGTGGCTGCTGGTGGGTTGGGAGGGAGAAGGACGAACGCTTGAATGAGTAAATAAATGAATAAACAAACTAGTCACATTTTTCCCCCAGGTGAGTAAACGCGTCGCTTATAGTAATAGTTGATTCAGTTCTCGAAGAGTATTATACGTAAAGGGATTTAGTCGCTGGTAATTTTCCTGTATACTACTGCTCTTGTTTGTTTTGAGTTTACAGGGTCGAGCTTCGGCTCCTGGGGCCAGATTCACGAAAGCACTTACGAACGTGTACATCTTTCCTCAATATTTGACGGCTTTGGTTACATTTATTAAACAGTTTACAAGCATGAAAACTTCCCATTCAACTGTTGTTATTGTTATAAACAGCCTCCTGGTGCTTCGGAGCTCATTAACTGTTTAATAATTGGAAACAAAGCCGTCAAAGATTGAGAAAAGATGTACAGGTTCGTAAGTGCTTGTCTAAGTGTTTTCGTGAATCTGGCTCCTGGAAACTAGTCTTTTTCAGCTGTCGGTTGTGAGCCGTAGTGACTGAACACTTTCAGCTCCTATCATAGTTGCTGTTGAAACATTGTGTAACTCCAGCCTTTACTACCTCCAATTCTACACTGGACTACACGCCCAATTCGACGAAACATTTTCTTGTAGCCTTATGGTTCGTGTGTGTTCCAGTTTCTACCTATGGATTCTTGTTTAATGTTCCAATTTTGACTTTCATCTTTTTCTACTGTTATATCCCTGTGGATTTGACTCAATCATGTCATCTCCTTATCTTTTTTTTCAGCTAATTGCTGAAAGTTTCAGTTCCTTTAGGCTTTCCATGCACGTTTTTTCAGTTAGCTTCAAAGCCAGTCCCCAGGAATTAACTTCTGTACCTTCTCCAGGTGAGGAGATGCACATACTGGGGATGCATACTTTAATCTTGGTTTCACGTAGGTAATATATACACACACACACACTGTGTGTGTGTGTGTGTGTGTGTGTGTGTGTGTGTGTGTGTGTGTGACCGACATCATGGTGGGCTATCGATCTTTAGCCAAGTCCACTAGTCAAGCATACCGAGACGCGCGCGCGCACAGACACGCAAACACACACACACACACACACACAGACACACACACCAGTGTATGAGTATGTAAGAGAGCCGCACTAGCACGTATGGAGGGGAGTTTAGGGTGCGGCAGAACTGGTAGTTGGACGAGTCTAATGAAGAGGTCATTGGGGCAGACTACATTCATACTTTAAAACACTTTAAAACGTCATCAAAATATTGGGAGCACCGAGTCACTCTCAAGTTTACTCGGAGCAGTGTGACTTCCGGTACTGGTCACAGCTGTGTGACTTCCGGTACTGGTCACAGCTGTGTGGCTCCCGGTACTGGTCACAGCTGTGTGGCTCCCGGTACTGGTCACAGATGTGTGGCTCCCGGTACTGGTCACAGCTGTGTGGCTCCCGGTACTGGTCACAGATGTGTGGCTCCCGGCACTGGTCACAGCTGTGTGGCTCCCGGTACTGGTCACAGATGTGTGGCTCCCGGCACTGGTCACAGCTGTGTGGCTCCCGGTACTGGTCACAGATGTGTGGCTCCCGGTACTGGTCACAGCTGTGTGGCTCCCGGTACTGGTCACAGCTGTGTGGCTCCCGGTACTGGTCACAGCTGTGTGGCTCCCGGTACTGGTCACAGATGTGTGGCTCCCGGTACTGGTCACAGCTGTGTGGCTCCCGGTACTGGTCAAAGCTGTGTGGCTCCCGGTACTGGTCACAGCTGTGTGGCTCCCGGTACTGGTCACAGATGTGTGGCTCCCGTGTGGGCTCCCGGCACTGGTCACAGCTGTGTGGCTCCCGGTACTGGTCACAGATGTGTGGCTCCCGGTACTGGTCACAGCTGTGTGGCTCCCGGTACTGGTCACAGCTGTGTGGCTCCCGGTACTGGTCACAGCTGTGTGGCTCCCGGTACTGGTCACAGATGTGTGGCTCCCGGTACTGGTCACAGCTGTGTGGCTCCCGGTACTGGTCACAGCTGTGTGGCTCCCGGTACTGGTCACAGCTGTGTGGCTCCCGGTACTGGTCACAGATGTGTGGCTCCCGGTACTGGTCACAGCTGTGTGGCTCCCGGTACTGGTCACAGATGTGTGGCTCCCAGTACTGGTCACAGCTGTGTGGCTCCCGGTACTGGTCACAGATGTGTGGCTCCCGGTACTGGTCACAGATGTGTGGCTCCCGGTACTGGTCACAGATGTGTGGCTCCCGGTACTGGTCACAGATGTGTGGCTCCCGGTACTGGTCACAGATGTGTGGCTCCCGGTACTGGTCACAGCTGTGTGGCTCCCGGTACTGGTCACAGCTGTGTGGCTCCCGGTACTGGTCACAGATGTGTGGCTCCCGGTACTGGTCACAGATGTGTGGCTCCCGGTACTGGTCACAGCTGTGTGGCTCCCGGTACTGGTCACAGCTGTGACTAAATAATTTACAAAAGGTCTGTATTTTTATTACATAATAACGACAGTGTGTGCAAACATCAAAGAGTGATTTTTATTATTCCAAAGATGAATTCCTTCGAAAGTATTTGTGCACATTTCTGTTTGATTCGTGTTTTTTTGTGTAAGATTTAATGTATATTAATAGTTAATGTATTTAATGTATCACTATATGTCAGAGAAACATTGTAGGCTGTTGGGTTATGGGCCACGCTGGTCCCTCTTGGCTGTTCGGGGGCCCCCGTGTTCACGGTCCTGGGTGACGCTGTCAGTAAGCAGGGACCGCGTCTGTTATGGTAGCTACAACTGTCACCATTACCTAAATGTGTGCAGGAGGAGGAGGAGGATGTCGGCCCGTCTGTGTCAACAAATAGGCGCCGCCCAATCACAATGGCCGCCGGGAGGAAGGGGGGAAAAAGAGATGGGGGGCGAGTGCTCTGGCACAGCCAATCAGCAGCGTCCTGGTCCCGGAGGGGCCGGAGCGCGCGCCCAAACTGCCTGCTGGAGGAACCGCAGCACAGACCTGGCTCCGGTCTGCAAGAATCTGGCTTCCATGTTATTTACCTGGGCAGTGATAATCACAATATGGCTGCCTGTGGTGGTGGTGTTGCGGGGAGTGTAGATTGAGTGACTTGCTCTGGTAACACGCCACCAAGATAGGCTCTCTTATGTGTTTTCATTGCGCGAAAATTGCTGAAACCCAATGTTACAGAAATAGCTTCTTGGAATAGATTAAAGCATGTTCTTGTCCTGCTCTCTGTTGTCTGATGTTGTTTATTCTACATTTTTTTTTATGTAAAACCATTATTTATATTTTTGTAATAGATAAAACTTTGTTCTTAGAGTATCAGCCTTTAGAACACTCTTCAATTGCCGAGACGAGGCTTGCGAGAAAGGGCTTAGCCATAACAACCGGGTAATAACCGACCCAAACACCAGTCGCTCGGAAATCATGAACTAACCGACCCGGAGCTGCGGCTAGTAAACAAACTTCACAGATCTCAGAGGTAAAAATTCTCCCCAAAAACAAATTCCAAAACAGAGATTGAAAAGCGATGGGAATGAGCTAAGCTGGTCACCCGAGTGACAGCGAGTGATAGCTGGCGTGTCACCCGAGTGACAGCGAGTGATAGCTGGCGTGTCACCCGAGTGACAGCGAGTGATAGCTGGCGTGTCACCCGAGTGACAGCGAGTGATAGCTGGCGTGTCACCCGAGTGACAGCGAGTGATAGCTGGCGTGTCACCCGAGTGACAGCGAGTGATAGCTGGCGTGTCACCCGAGTGATAGCTGGCGTGTCACCCGAGTGACAGCGAGTGATAGCTGGCGTGTCACCCGAGTGACAGCGAGTGATAGCTGGCGTGTCACCCGAGTGACAGCGAGTGATAGCTGGCGTGTCACCCGAGTGACAGCGAGTGATAGCTGGCGTGTCACCCGAGTGACAGCGAGTGATAGCTGGCGTGTCACCCGAGTGACAGCCGGTGATACCTGGCGTGTTATTGTGGTATTTGTCTGCGTCCTCCTCCTCCTCCACGCTTGAAGCCTTTGCCGCCACATTTTAACCAACGAGCCGCTGTGGGTTTTTCTGTTTGTGTGGCGCGTGATTGATGTTCGTCAGAGTATGCCAACACTGATCATTTTCTCCTGGAAATTGCTTTTGATGAACCGTAATATAGTTGGCTGCAATGAAGCTCGGGGGTTCAGTTGAAGGGGTTTTTGTGTGGGTCGTCTATTGAGGCGGCCAGGGTACGTCCTGAAGAGCGCGGAGACGCTCTCGAGAGCCGGGATAGGAAGGGATGACGAGAACTTGCTGGAAACCTTCGGAGAACTTTGGAGAACGTGTAGAACTTGCCGGAAATGGTGGGGTTAGTGTTATTATTTCTCTCTCTTTCCATCCATCTTAAAGACAAACGTAATACAGGTTATTGAAGGCAAAGAACATGCATTTCTTAAATGAGAATACTGATGTTGGTTAACCGGAAGAGGACCGCCTGGACGGGGGACTTAAGAGGTACAACCAGGAGGTAGAAGCTTAAGACTTGGCTGGTGGTGGTGGTCTTGTGTGTCGTCATCAGTCTTCCCCCGAGGCTCCCGTTCCTCCATTCATCGGTTTCCAGAATGTTGATAACCTGATCCGCGGCTCAAGACGGTCTTATTTTTCACCGTGTCAGTCCCGTAGGTGTTTTATGACTCTTGTTTCTGTCTGTCTGTCTGTCTCTGTCTCTCTCTCTCTCTCTCTCTCTCTCTCTCTCTCTCTCTCTCTCTCTCTCTCTCTCTCTCTCTCTCTCTCTCTCTCTCTCTCTCTCTCTCTCTCTCTCTCCTAGCGTCGTTAGATTAAGTTCTTTGTCTCTCTTCGTACTCCGTCCCTCGTAATTTTGGGATGAATCTACTTGCAGTCTTTTGTGCTTTTTAAAAGTTTCTCCGTATCATAGTGGCTTGGCGCTTTCCCCCTGATAACTCCCTACCCTCCGTATCATATTTGAGGTGAAGGGCCTCTAATATATAGGCTGCATATTCTAGGGCTGTTCTCATGTAGGTGGTGTACAGTCATCCGAATGGTTCGTTATTAAGGTTCCAAAGTGCTGTTCTGGTATCTATTAACTGCTAGGTGAAGAGATGTATCAAGTGAAAGAAACCGCTCTGGTTGCAAAAAAGGAAATTTTCTAATATTTTTCGGCACTTCTGTTTCCTTTGCTTGAATCTGTGTTCTCAAGTTCGGGAAGTTGCAGGTTTCAGGAATTTTTCTTTGTCAGTTTGATGTATTCCTGTTAGTATTTTGTAAGTGGTGATCATATCACCTCTCTTTCTTCTATTTTCTGGTTTTGACATTTTTTAATGCCTCTAGTCTCTCCTCGTAACTCTTATTTTTCAGTTCCGGAAGCCAGTTTTGTAGCATGCCGCTGCACCTTTTCCAGTTTCTTCATGTGCCTCTTGAGACTTTGGGCACCATACAACTGCTGCATATTCCAATTTTGGTCTCACATAAGTCTTGAACAGTTTCTTTAATATTTCACCATCCATATAATTAAAAGACAGTCTGAAGTTGGAAAGCGACACACGCTCCTCTCACAATGTTCTCTATGTGTTCCTCTGGCGACAACTTACTACCCAAAACCACCCCCCTTCCCTAGGTCTCCTTCTTTATTAGAGTTCTGTAATACCTTTCCACATAATTTGTAAATTGTGTGTGTGATCTATTTTCTCCGATTCCACATTCCATAACATGGCATTTATTCACATTGAATTCCATCTGCCACTGTACGCTCCAAGCACTTAATATTATCTTAGATCAATTTGAAGGGCATTACAATCGTCTGCGTCTCCTGTCTTCCCCAGTATCTTAGCATCATCCGTAAACATGTTCATATAATTGTGTATTCCTTCTGATAGATGGTTTATGTAGACTATGAACATTACTGGTGCAAGAACTGAACCCTGTGGTACTCCGCTAGTAACACTCCTCCAGTCAGATACATTGATTACCGCCCTCATCTGTCTGTCAGTTAGAAAATAGTCTGTCAGACAAGTCCTGTCAGGCAGACAGAAAAAAGTCTGTCGGCTAGAACACCAGAAACAAGATAATAGAAAAATAGAAAAGGTGTGTGTGTGTGTACTCACCTAGTTGTGTCTGCAGGATCGAGCATTGACGCTTGGATCCCTTGTGTGTGTGTGTGTGTGTGTGTGTGTGTGTGTGTGTGAGGGGAGGAGGTAGGTAGGTCAAAGGATTAGTGAGTCAGGTGATGAGTCATATGTATTGACTTGTAGGCACTGACTAACCTGGGTGAGGGTACACACACACACACACACACACACACACACACACACACACACACACACATACACACAATCATATCTACATACCATATCTAATTAAACACAAAACAAAGTTAGAAAAGATTCAGCGGTATGCCACCAGGCTCGTCCCGGAACTGAGAGGTATGAGCTACGAGGAAAGGCTGAAGGAGCTGAATGTCACGTTCCTGGAAAACAGAAGAGTAAGGGGAGACATGATAACCACCTACAAAATTCTCAGGGGAATTGACAGGGGTGGACAAAGACAAACTCTTCAGCACGGGTGGGACACAAACAAGGGGACACAGGTGGAAACTTAGTACCCAGATGAGCCACAGGGACGTTAGAAAGAATTTTTTCAATGTCAGAGTAGTTAATAAATGGAATGCACTAGGAAGTGATGTGGTGGAGGCTGACTCCATACACAGTTTCAAATGTAGGTATGATAGAGCCCAGTAGACTCAGGAATCTCTACACCAGTTGATTGACAGTTGAGAGGCGGGACCAAAGAGCCAAAGCTCAACCCCCACAAGCACAACCAGGTAAATACACACACGTATGACAGCTCGAGGTGACCAGTAACTCTATTGATTACAGATTGTGAGCCGGGGCCACTGAGGTAGAGCTCAACCCATGCAAGCAAATTAGGTGAGTACACAGGCGCCTTGATTGAGGGGAACAGACGCACGCTGGCATCCGATTGAACTTAAGACGTGTTTTTTTTTTAGGGAGGAGGGAGAGGGGAAGGGGGATGACGTACGAGAGGGGACATGATGTGGGGGTGAGGGGAGCGGAGGGGAGGGAGAGGGTAGAGTGAGGGAAGGCACCTACCCCACACAGGGCCAATTGAGGGCATGAGAACACACTAGAAGTGTGAATATTTTATGGCATACTTTTGAGGCCAATAGGTCAATCCAGGCCCCCCCCCCCCTAGGGGTGGGTGAAGGGGGCAGAGGGGAAGGGGGGCAGAGGGGAAGGGGGGGGCAGAGGGGAAGTGGGTGCTGAGTGGGTGTGGATGTCGCTAAGATATAAGTGAAGAATAATGTTAGGTATTTTGTTGCTGAATCTTTTTAGAAACAGAACCATAGCATCCACTCGTCTTTATTCCGTACAAGATGGAAATTGACAGCTTTAGTTGGCTTAATATCGAGAGTTGACAACTGTTGACAGGTGTCACTCAGACTGACAGCTTGACCAATGTGTATGTTCTTGTGATGACCATAAACTGACAGGTTATCAATCGTAATTATTGTTTTGTTAAACCCGGACAAAGTTACCTCCGGTAGCCCCTTGTGGGGCCCAGGAGCTACAGGCGTGGTTATATAGGTTCACGCCGGACCAGACCCCCGGTGGTAATGCTGCCCAC